>NC_046674.1:42252245-42580967 GCF_003369915.1 Drosophila miranda
CAGGAGACAGTCGCGGTTGAGGTACTCAACATAGACGAGCTCACGACAGGCGACGAGGTATGTGAGGCCATAGCTGCAGCGATCGACGGCGACTTAACACGAGGAGCAGTGCCGTACATGCGGAAAGCATATGGCGCAACGCAGGTAGCTACGCTGAACCTTCAGCCCGCACTCGCAAAGAAGCTCCTGGAGCTCGGAAAAGTTCGAATCGGCTGGGTTGTCTGCCGCGTGCGGCAACGGATTGCGCCAACCCGCTGCTTCAAGTGCATGGCCTATGGACACACTGCAGCCAGGTGCAGATCCAAGCGGCCTGTGTCAAGCAATGCATGCTACAAATGTGGTGGGAGGGGCACAAGCACAACCAGTGCAACAACCCGCCAATGTGCATACTATGCACTGGCAAGCCAGGAGACGTCCGCTCAGCAGCCCACTCGGCCCTCAGTCGCAGCTGCCCTGAGTATAAGAAGGCACTAGCAAAACTGGTTGATGGTTAAGCTCCTGCAGCTCAACCTAAACCACTGCCGAGCTGCTCAGGATCTGTTGGCGCAAACAGTCCTGGAGCAGAAGATCGACATAGCGCTACTCAGCGAGCCGTACGGCAAAAAACACGAAGGAGTCTGGCAGCAAAGCTCAGACGGAGGAGCAGCAATCTGGAGCTGTGGCCCACAACCAGGCCAGCTTACCCACAGAGCATCCAGAGTGGGATATGTAAGAGCTAAGCACAGCGGCACTTTTGTCTACAGCTGCTACATAGCACCGAGGTTCACGCAGCAGGAGTATGAGGCGATCATCAGCAACATCGCTAACGACGCACGAGGCAAATCGCCGGTCCTGATAGCGGGCGACTTTAACGCCTGGGCCACGACTTGGGGCAGCGCCAAGAACACACCCGTGGGACATCGCTCCTGGACGAGTTCGCAAGCCTGAACGTCTGTCTCCTCAACACAGGAACCACACCAACGTTCAGCAAAGCAGGGCGGGAGTCTATTATAGACCTCACCTTTGCAAGCCCAGAGCTCGCACGCCACGCGAAGTGGCAAGTGCTGAGTGCTTACACCCATAGTGACCACTTAGCCGTAATGACGGAAACCTTTGCACCCAGGAACACAACAAGGATACAGCGGGCGCTCCAGGCCGGGTACAAGGAGGAAAGCCTGAGCAGAGCCGCGCTCCTCTCGGCAGCAGAAAACCTAAGCGCCGCCGGGGATGCTGAAGCATCCGCGCTTGCCGTTTACAGGACCGTCAAAGCGGCCTGTGATGCAGCCATGAAAAAAAGAAAGATCGGAGGAAGCAGGCACCGGCCAGTACCGTGGAGGAATGAGCACATTGCCAAGGCCAGGAGGGAGTGCTGCGCAGCTCGGCGTGCCTACCAGCGAGCAAGAGGCTCCGCCCAATTTGGCAGAAATGGCGCGGCATTCAAGGCCAAAAGAAAAGAGCTGAAGGAGGCCATCAGAAGCAGCAAACTCAAATGCTTCAAGGAGCTCTGCGATGCAGCCGATGCGGAACCTTTTGGTGGAGCATACAAACTAGTCATGGGGAGATTAAACAGACAGCCTATGCCCAAGGATCCGGTGCATATGAGAAAGATAGTCGGCACCCTATTCCCTGGACAACCACCCTTACAAGAGGAAGCTAGGCTAGAAGGAGCTAGCCTGAGGGACACCACCACCATCATCACTGCCAGAGAAGTACTGGAGGCCACGAGTAAGCTGAAGATCGGGAAAGCGGCAGGTCCAGATGGAGTCCCTAATGCAGCACTAAAATGCATAATTAGAGCCCATCCGGAAGCATTCGCCACAATGTACACCCAGTGCCTAGCGGAGCGGACAGTCCCACGAGCATGGAAACGGCAAAGGCTGGTTCTGATACCCAAGCCAGGCAAAGAGCTCAACGACCCATCGTCATACCGGCCGCTGTGCATGCTGGATACCATGGGCAAGATTTTCGAGAGGATGGTATGTAACCGACTGGAGGCGGAACTGGCTGAGCGTCGCGGACTTTCCGACCTCCAATTCGGGTTCCGCAAGCAGAGGAGCACCACTGACGCCATCGAGATGGTGACAAACCTTGCCAGGGAAGCCATGGCAGGAACGCGATGGGCTGGAGGCGACAAAAAGTACTGCCTAGTATGTACACTAGACGTACGAAACGCCTTCAACTCTGCCAGCTGGAAGAGCATCCTAGAGGCCCTGACCAGGAGGGGTATATCTGAGCAAATCACACGGACTCTGCGAAGCTATTTCACGGACCGCGTCCTGATCTACGACACGGAAGAAGGAGCAGAACATCACCAAATAACCGGAGGCGTCCCACAGGGCTCGGTCCTAGGGCCGATACTGTGGAACGTGATGTATGACGATATCCTGCGGCTTACATTACCGGAAGGGTGCACCCTGGTGGGCTTCGCCGACGACATAGCATTGGTGACAGTGTCGAAACACGTAAGAGACGTAGAGCCCACCCCCTTCCCAGCCATAATTGTTATTTTATAAATATAAATTGTTTACCCAATAAAAAAAAAAAAAAAAAAAAAAAAAAAAAATTGTTTCGAGATGTTGTGACGTTGAGGAAATCGTGCAGTCGATCTGGTTTGGTGGACCAGCGTTCTTAAAGTTTGAAGAAGAGAGCTGGCCCAGAAATCCACACTTCGAGCTTTCCAAAGAAGAGCTACAGATGGAAAGTCGGAAGAAATCGGTCGGACTGACCGTCGCGGCCAAGCCAAATTATTTAGTGGATGTAATCGAGGGATACTCGTCACACCTCAAACTGCTAAGAGTGTTCGTTTTCGTCTTCCGCTTCATCCGAAAATGCAAAGACAAAAGTCTCAACTTTGGAAAAATTCCGTCATCCGGTGAATACGACGAGGCGTTTCTAAAAATAGTCGAAATAATACAGAAAAATGAGTCTCAAGAAGATATTGAAAGGGTTCGTAAATGCACCAAGTTAGGCCCCAGTCTTCAGCGTTTGAGTCCCTTCATCCATGAAGAGGCTGGGACTTGGTGCTCTTTTTCGTTGTTGCGAGTTGGGGGGCGACTAGTTAACGCTCCTATGTCATATAATGCCAAGTTTCCCTTTTAATTGACAAAACGCTCGCAGTTTGTGCAGACATACGTTCGCTATCTGCATCAAACGAATTTTCATGCCGGGCCACGAGCACTCGTGAGTATCCTTAGACAGCGCATTTGGATAGTGAATGCTCAGGCGGTCTGCAGGCGACAGTTAGGTCGTGTATTCGTTGCTTTAAATGCAAGCCTCTACTCCAGACCCAAATGATGGGCAACTTACCTGCAGACCGGCTCCGTTCTCTCCGTCCATTTTCAGTATGTGGCGTTGATTTTTGTGGCCCAGTCTAGGTTAGGTTAGGTTAAGGCGGTAGCCGGGAGGGGGGGGGATAAGAGCCTCCCGCCCCCAAGCTCACTTGGACCTATAAAAGGTCCGTTGTGTTGCCGCATGGGCAAGTGCCCCTTCGCGTTGCCCGAACCGTGAGAGTATACTACTGCAGGTTAAGGGCAGTCCCATCCAGTGGCTTGGATGTATTTGGACAAGGTCCCTGGTTTGATTTCGGACAGGTCCGAAATGTCCGTGAGGAAAGCGGCCCCGAGAATACGAAGACGACGATTTCCAAGGGCTGGGCAGTGGCAGAAGATGTGGGGGACCGATTCCTCCTCTTCCTCGTCGCGACAACTCCTGCAGAAGTCGTTTATGAGGGATTGACAGTCTAGAGGCATGAGTGCCGATCTGCCAGTGTCCCGTAATGGCTCTAGTAACTGCAGAGCACTGTGCTCTGCTGAGTTTATACAGCACTGCTGATTGCTTCTTCGATCGATGTGGCCATATCAATCTTGAGACTTTACAGGAAACGGTTTGCTGCCATCTCCTATTGGCATTTTGCTCGAACAATTCGTGCTTTAGGAGCCTGCACGTAGCCAAGGGCATCGCTACTTGCTCCCTCTCCGATAGGAGAGGAATCGTAGTACCCTGCCTGGCTAGCTCGTCGGCGGCGTCGTTCCCCTCGATGTCCCTGTGGCCGGGGACCCATATAAGGAAGAGATCTAACTGCTCTGCGATCTCGTGCAGACACCTGCGGCAGTCATTTACAGTCGCTGAGTTCGACGATATTGAGCCTAGAGCTTTGATAGCTGCTTGGCTGTCCGAGAAGACGCACACTAAGTGCGTATCTAGAAGTAGTTTGGAGACGATCGAAATGGCCTCCTTGATGGCTTCAACCTCCGCTTGGAACACACTACAGTGATCCGGGAGCCTGAAGCAATGACTGATGTTCAGCTCGCTGCAGTAGACTCCGCCTCCCACGCGGCCGTCTAGCTTTGAGCCATCAGTGTAGAAGTGGACCGCATTTGCAGGTCCTGGTTCGCCCATCTCCCAGTCCTCCCTAGGTGGGATTGATACCTGGAAGGACGTCGAGAGGTGATCACTGGGGATACAGTAATCTGTCCTCTCTGGTAATTGCGGGAGTCTCATCAGGATTCCCGAGTGCCCAACCGCGGATGCTTTCCACAGTCTGGCTTCTCTCATTCTGAGGGCGGAAAGTGTTGCCACCTTCTTTCCCATGAGATCCACAGGGAGGAGGTCCAGCACAGTATCCAGGGCTTCCCCTGGAGTAGTGCGTAGCCCGCCAGTTATGCATAGCTCTGCCATGCGTTGAACTCTGCTGAGTTTATTGAGGCATGTCCTTCTGTCTAAGGCTGGCCACCATACCACCACTCCATAGAGCATGATTGGTCGTATGATGGCGGTGTAGAGCCACCGAACTATATAGGGGGTCATTCCCCATTTTAGTCCGATGGCTTTCCTGCAAGTATAGAGGGCCACTGTGGCCTTCTTTACTCTATCCTCTATGCTCAATTTCCAATCGAGCTTTCTATCGAGGATTAGGCCAAGATACTTGGCGTTGTTGCTGAAGACTAGCGTTTCCCCACATAGTCTTGGGGGAATCAGTACCGGAACTTTGTACTTCCTAGTGAAAAGCACCAGTTCCGTTTTAGACGGGTTGACGCCTAACCCGCATTTGTCTGCCCATTTCGACATTTTCGTGAGAGTACTTGTCATGCACTCACACAACGTCTGCGGAAATTTTCCGGAGAATGCTATGGCAACATCGTCCGCGTACGCCACTACACGGCAGCCACCCCCCTCTATCTCCCGCAGCAGTGTGTTCACTGCCACGTTCCATAGAAGGGGCGAGAGGACTCCGCCCTGCGGTGTGCCTCTGCTGACAAATCTCGTACTCGTTGACGTCCCCAGTGATGCCTCAACCGTCCTGCATTGTAGCATCTGATCGATCAGGCTCACCGTCCTGGAGTCAACGCCCAGATCCGTCAGTGCGCCCGTGATGGCGGTCGGAAGGATGTTGTGTGAAGGGTGTACTCCTTAAAGTTGAGGGACGCTTCGATGATCGATGTGATCGAGTGTAGGGCCGTTTCGGTGGATCTTCCCTTCCGATAGGCATGCTGGGAGTCTGAGATCAGACTGGACGGAATGCACGCCGTGAGATGCAGCCCCAGGAGCCGCTCCATCGCCTTTAGAAGAAAAGACGATAGACTTATGGGTCTGAAATCTTTTGGGGCAGTGTGCGAGGGCTTGCCTGCCTTGGGTATGAATACGACTTTGGTCTGAAGCCAGGTGTCAGGAATGCACCCGTGGGAGAAGATTCCCTCGTATATCCCTTTGAGCCAATTAGTGGCTATTTGTCCAGCGTGAATCAGTTGGGCAGGGATGATGCCATCTGATCCCGCAGACTTGTATGGTTTGAAGCTTTTTATTGCCCAGGAAATGTTCTCCTGGCTTGGCAGGTTCATGATAACACTTGAGGCAACGGAGGGAGCCGCGATGTAGTGTGGTCTGTTTTCATCGCAGCCGGGAAAGTGGGTGTTAAGGAGAAGATTTAGCGACTCATTGCTGGACGTTGTCCATGATTGGTCGGCATTCTTCAGGTAGCCCAGAGTGGGTGTAGTCTTCGAGAGAACTTTGCGCAACCGCGAGGCTTCCGAGTTATTCTCAATGTCGCTACAAAACTTACGCCATGAGGCGCGTTTGGCTTTCCTCAGTTCTTTATTGTAAACTGACAGACTGGCCTTGTAATCGTCCCAGTTCTGCTCAGCGTTTTCAGCCTTAGCTTTATTGAAGAGTATCCGGGAGGCTTTCCGGAGTTGCCTCAGTTTCGGATTCCACCATTCAGGTTTCTTCCGGCCTCTGTTCTTGCCAGAGGTGCATGCTTTGTCGAGCGCCTTATTGCAGGCGTCGGTAAAGATCTTAAGAAGACGAGTCGTGGCCTCCGTGGAGAACTCCTCCTCAGATGGGGGCTCAGGGAGAACACGACAGAGGTAATCAGAGTACCGAGTCCAGTTTGTCCGCCTGATGTTCCGGAATCGGACTGGCTTCGGTACTGAGAAGGAGAAGACAGTTTCCACGTACCTGTGGTCCGAGAAGGAGTGCTCTTCCAGGACCCTCCAGGATACAATGTTACGCTGTATCTCAAGAGAGGCAAGCGTGAGGTCCAGGACCTCCTTGCGGTTTTTAATAATAAAGGTGGGATCACTACCCCGGCTTAATAAGACCATCTGAGTGGTCAGTAAGTAACTGAAAAGGTACTCACCCCTTTCGTTTGTGTCAGTGCTTCCCCACTGACAGCGATGTGCATTGGCATCGCACCCCACAATTAGGCCGATGTCCTTGGCCGAGCAGTCTGCGATTAGAGCCCGGAGAGGCGCATGTGGAGGGGGGTCTGGTTGTTCATGCCCCATGTATGCGGAGCAGATCCTCAGTGAGCGCTCCTGGCCTTCGAGGCTCACTGCGGTGTGGTCTTCATTTCTGAAATTTGGGAGCAAAAATAAGTGCAACTCTCTTTTTGCAAGAATGCAGGTACGAATTTTACCTGCGGTTTCAGCTACGTATAGCTTGTAGTCAGAAGTCCTCAGACCGGAGACCCTGTTTCCGAGGATCCAGGGCTCCTGAATGAGGACTATGTCGGCTCCACCCTTGGCCAGGTGGAGCAGTAGAGTAGCGCATGCTGCCTTACAATGGTGGAGGTTTATCTGCAGGAGCGTCAACGACATTCCTGAGGCTCGCCTCCACCATTGTTGCTTCTAGATCGCTGTCAGGGGACTCCGACTCCTCCCCGAAAACGATGTGGCTGAGACCTCTGGCTAGGTCGCTCTCGTCGAACGCGTAGTCGTCCAAGATGTCGTCCGACATCATGGACGCCGCATCCGACGCCGGGTTGTCTTCCTCGCACGAGGCCCCCTCTTTCGGGATCTCCGGCAGCTCCGGGTCTGGCTCGACCTCCGCTTGCCTGCCCTTGCGATCGGACTTGTAAGTGGATATGGTGACCTTCTTGTAGCCATAATCCACTACACCGTCCGACTTTGCGTGAAGATCAATGGATTTCTCATTTAGGACGAGGATAATCTGGCGCCTCTGCCCTTGGATATCCTCCACCTTTGCCACCTTCCAATCGGCTGTAGGAAGGTGGGGGTTGCAGACCTGCAGTAACCTGAGGATCTTCTCAGGCTCTGCAGGCCTAGCCGAGACCCACGCTCTGGCTCTCGGGCGACTAGGGACATCTTCCCACTTCACGGCCTCCAGCTTCGCCCCTGGATAGACCTCTTTTAGGGCCGCCACCGCTTTCATGTAGAGGGCCGCAGAGCGAGCGTCTTGGCAGGTGATGGCTTTCACCTTGCCTTGATGCCACCCTGCGTCCTCACACTTTGGCGGTGGTCCGCCGTTCTCCTCCAGTTCCAGTAGGAACCGGTCCTGGAGCTCGTTCTCCACCAGGTGCCACTTATCGCGAGGGACATGGCCGTCCTCGGCGCCCCTGTCCAGGACACCGATCAGGGTCTTGCCCCTCGCCACCTCAGCGAACGACCGGTTCGTGAGGTGGGTCTTCACCCGCTTGGCTTGCTGGGCTTGGTTTGGCTGATTTGCGGGGTCCTCCGCTGAGCGTTGCCGCTTGTTGGGGGCCTTGGCTGCGCCCTTTCCGGCTTTGGCTGGCTGGAACAGTGGAAGGATTGAGGAGGCCCACAGCCTCTGCTCCCTTCCTTCGGCTGACGCCCTGAAGTTCGGGTCTTCGTTGGACAGGATGAAAGCCGCTCGTCTCCTGTCCTGGTACGACGGCTTTCCTCCCCGTGGTGCAGAGACGCTGCCCGCCGGGGCTCCCATGGGTTCTTCGGTCCCGGTGCGCTTACCAGCCGCGATTACGCTCTGCTTGGCAGCCACCCCGGTATCCGCTTCGCCCTCGGAGCCACCCGACTTGGAAGGACCCGATTGGCTTTTCGGGCCCCCCCTCGCTGCGGCTGCTGCCTGAAGACGGTGGACCGACTCCGTCTCCTTCCCCGTCTTCTTTGGACCCGGTTTCCCAGGCGCTGGTGCAGAGGGATTGGCTTGTCCCTCCGGTACTTTAAGAGGAGTACCGAGCTCCTTTGCGGTTTTGTTGGTTTTTATATTTAGAGTGTTTGACATAGTAGTTCCCACGAGTAGGCGGGAAGGGGATGATCACCCGAGGCATAGCCCGCTTGCCCCGGGAAGCCTGATTTAAACTGGAGGTCAGCAGGTATCCAGAGCCGTGCATCCCTCGGCATATAACAGTGTCACATTGGATTGGGGTAATTTCACTAAGAGTTTTCTTCTCTCCGCCCGACTACCATTCGCCAGCATCCTAGCAGAGACATGACCGTGCTAGGACCTGTTTCCAGCCGCCCTCACGGGGAGAGTATAGTCGCAGTTACGGCGGGTGACGGTTCGCTCGCAACCCTCTGTGTCCTAGGGGGGGTGTGAGACGCAGACCGCACCGGGTATTACTAACCGGAGCGGCTGCGCATCAGTTCCAAATTCACAGATGTGCGAGCCGACCCGTCATCCGTTTGTCCCCCTGTAGCACCCGATGGATGACGGCCTGGCCCAGTCTATAAGACTCTGAAAATTCGTGGAAGGCCCCCTTATAAGTCCTACATAGCGTTATTTGTCTGTTTTGCGTCCAAGGCAGTTAATTTAGAAATTGTCTCCGATTTGGCGACTAATTCCTTCTTTTTGGAATTCCAAAGGTTCGTCGGTCTTCGAGGATGTCCGCAACGCGTGAACTGCGTCAACGCGACAAATTTCGTCGGAGCAAGTCGCCACTTCAGCGAACTGCGGAAGAAGATAGAAGCGGAAGCGGACGCGATACGCGAATTCGCGTCAAAAAGCGGGAGCGAGTTTGCCTTCATACCGCCTCGAGCACCACACATGGGCGGACTTTGGGAGGCCGGTGTGAAGTCTGCCAAGGGCCTACTCCTACGGGCAGTCGGAAGCGCTCTCCTCACCGCAGAGGAGCTGGAGACCGTGCTGGTCGGGATCGAGGCGGTACTCAACTCGCGCCCGCTAGGACCCCTAAGCCCAGACCCAAGCGACGGAGACGCGCTGACTCCCGGGCACCTGCTGACAGGCGGGCCGCTCATCGCACCCCCAGCACCCAGGACCCCGGACCAGGTGGGTCTGAGCTGCTTAAAGCGATGGCGGCTTGTCTCGTCAGCCAGGCAAATGTTCTGGCAGCGATGGTCCCGGGAGTATGTGCTGGGATTGCAAATAAGATGCAAGTGGCACCAGGAGGAACCAAACATCAAGGAAGGCGACCTCGTAATCGTCGCCGAGGACAACTTGCCCCCTCAACAGTGGCTCCTCGGAAGGGTGGTCGGAACAACCGCCGGGCAGGACGGAAGGGTCAGAGTGGTCGACCTGAGGACGAGCAGCGGACCCACGTTCAGGAGGCCAATTCACAAGTTGGCGCTTCTGCCACTGGTTTGAAGCCTTCCAGGCCTTCAACGGGGCCGGTGTAGCGCCATTTGGCGCATAAAAATTGTTATTAGGATCGAATTTTATGAAGTCTAGTGTATGTTAGGCTAGGGCAAAGCGGGAGCGCAATAAAAGCTCGCTCTCTCGCTCTTGGCGAATTCGCCCCGCTTTGCCACCGTAGGTAAGATAGGCGAAGAAGAAATTGTTTTGAATATATGAAAAAGTCGAGAAAAATCTATTGAAACGAACGCACGCACTCCTTTTTTTTCGTCGTCGTAAAATACAATAATTTGCAGTCACCCAAGTTTTTCAGTCTCTTTTATTTAGAAAAACTATTCTAAATTTTCAAGGACTTTCCAGCTCTTGATTGTGTCTAACAGTTTGTTTGACACTAGCGTGCGGTCAATAAGCTCCTGCCGATTTTTAATTATAAACGTGGGGTCGTTGCTCCGATTGCAAATGAATAAATTTGAGTCCAGGATGAAGCTGAACAGTGACTCACCCCTTACATTCGTGTCCGTGCTCCCCCATTGGGTGTGGTGGGCGTTGGCATCGCAACCTATTAGAAGGTCTTTGTCCGTCCTTTCGCTGTCGCTGGCTATTTTGCGAGCAAGGTCGTTGGGAGGATCATCTTCCTCGTGGGCCATATAGGACGCCACCAGCCTGAGATGAGTCCCGTTTATTCGCTTCTAGCTCTTGCTTAAGCCGGTTGTGCTTTTTTCTTGCTCCCGCATTCTCCGCCCTTTGCCTAAATATCATACAACATTGTTGTGTCTTTGTTTTGATTTATTATCGCATCTCTTTAATTTGATTCTACTTTGTGTTAACCACCAGTGTTTTGTTTGTAAACAAGTGTTAAATATAAATTCAATATTGCAACGTAACACATCGGACTCGTGCAGGCAATTTGTTATTGTTTTTTGCCCAGTCTGCTTTTCGTTATCGCTTCTTCGGTGTGCACTGTTTTCGCGCATCAGCGTTTGCATCGCCCACACTCTCTCGTGAGCATACGCGGGCTTCTCGCATTGTTGCTCTCACTCTCTCTGGATTGCCTACACTCTCCCTCTCTGTGGACTTTTCTTTTGTGTCTCTGCTTTGGTGAGTTTACTGCTCGTTTTCTGCACTTCGTTGGATCATCTGCTTTGAATTATTGCCGCTGCAGCTGATTGTCTGGCTCGCTCTGCTGTCTGCTCTCCTACTTTACCTGCGATCTCACTCCGTTCTCTTATTATTCGTGCACAGTGATTCTACTGCTGTCAATAATGGCAATCGTTTGTAGTGCAAAGAAATGTGAATTCGGTGGTGTTATCATTGGTGATTCATTTCTTAGCTGCTGGCTGTGCGACAATTTTGCCCACATAAAATGTGCTGGTGGTGGAAATTTTGGCCGGCTGAATGATCTGATCTCGAAACGCATGGGCCTGTCTTGGTCATGTCTGGCTTGTCGGGAGATTGAGGCCGAAATGCGCACATTTATGAGACAGACTCGAACTGGGTTTCTGGATGTCCGGAAACAATTTGTGGCTCTCAACGAGAAATTTCTTGCCCTTGAATCACAGTTTCTTGGGCTCAAACTCTTGAGCGAATCGCCTAGACGGAAAATTCCGCATAATGATACCAATCTCTTGCAACCTAATCCGATTGGTACGCCTGCCTCCCACCTTCATCCATCGGAAGCATTTCCGTGTAGGCATGCCACGCCGTTGTCTGTAAATCCGCCAACGGTGGCTCCGGAGTTCTTTACACCGAGCAATGTGCTTCCTTCGAGCACCCAACTCCCCAACAGCATCAATCCCATCCCTGCAGTTTCTGTGGCCGTCACTTCTGACGCGGTGAGTGCTCCTAGTGCGGGTGTGCTGGTTGCTGACGACGTCTTGCCAATTCCTGCTCCAATTCCTGCTCCAATTCCTGCTGCAATTCCTACTCCAATTCCTGCTACAGCCATTGCTGCCAATTCCTCTGCCCTTGTACCGAGATCTCTTTTAGGAGTGGCTCCACCATCTCGATCTCGCTCGGGACTTCAACTTAAAGCAGTGGTCCCTCGGAAAGCAATATTTGTTTCTCGTCTTATTCCTGAGGCTACAACGGAGGATGTTAAACAACATCTTGCCGCTAAAATTAACACTTCGCCTGTTGATATAGTTGTGACTAAATTTACATTTAAACATAAGCGCAACATATCATCCTTTAAAATTCTTCTCCCTGATTCTTTACTATCCTGTTCTCTAGAACCGTCAATATGGCCTGAGCATACAATTGTGCATGAGTTCCTTCTCAAAGATTCGAACTCGAATCCAAGAATTACCGAACATGCTCCAAAAAACTGATGTACTATTTTTCCATGCACTATCAGAACGTTCGCAGTTTGCTGGGAAAGTTGCGTCAAATTCATACTAATAGCGCGTCCTTTGATTTCGATGCCATCGCGTTTACCGAAACCTGGCTTAACTCCTCTGTCAATGATCACGAAATTTTCATTGATAGTTACACTATTTATAGAATGGACCGCCCATCTTTTGCAGGTGGGGTTCTGATTGCAGTTAAATCTGTTTTCTCATCTGAGTTATTCCCATTCAATAACATTCATGGAATTGAATTTGTTGCAGTCAAAGTTCGTGTTGGCTCCGCATTTTTCTATTTAACCTGCTCTTACATTCCTCCCAGGTCTGATGCTGAGCTTTACTTACACCACCTTTCAGCAATTAATAATGTTGTTTCTACATTAGGGTGCAATGATCGAATTATTGTCATGGGGGACTTTAACCTCCCATTTCTTTCTTGGCTGCCTTGTAATGACGCTAACCTGTTGTTTCCCAATTGCCATAATGACTTTATCAATGGGCTAACGGATATTTCCCTTGTCCAAATTAATGCCGTTAAAAACATTAGGGACAGACTTCTTGACCTCGTTTTTGTTAACGATGGTTCTCTTGCTACTGTATCTAGAGCAAGCCCAATATCTCTCCCTGAAGATCCTTACCATCCAACTTTGTTGATATCACTGGAGTGTACACAATCTGGAGGTGCTGACAGTTCCATGGCTCCTTGTCACATAAAGTGTTTTCGCAAAACAAACTTTATTGATTCTCTACATCTCTCGCGTGTTGATTGGTCGTTTCTTTATTCATTACCGAACATAGATGCAACTGTTAACTCGTTTTATAGTTCTATTTACTCCGCCCTTAATACGTTTGTTCCAGATATCACTGTACCTGTATCGTCCAAGCCTCCCTGGTTCTCCAAGTATTTGTCATACTTAAAAAACAATAAATCCCGGCTCTATAAAAAGTACCAGAAGTCGGGCTCCACGTTGGCCTTAGCTCTATACTCCTCCGCTCGCTCTCTGTTCCTTGCCGTCAATAGTCAGTGTTATAATCATTACCTTTCACAATGTAGTAGTAATTTTCGTAGTGATCCTAAAAAATTCTATTCGTTCGTTAATTCTAAGCGCAAGTCAAACGTTTTTCCTCCGTCCCTTCATTACCAGAACAAAACAGAAGCTTCTGCTGTTGGTATTGCAAATTTATTCGCTAACTTTTTCCAAACAACGTACTCGTCTCATATTTACAACGCATCCACTCCGTATCCGTACCAGCTACCTCAAGCTAACAGTATTTTTCTGCCCTTTTTCGAGGAAAGCGTTGTTCTTGAAGGTTTGTCATCTATGGACATATCGTTTTCTGCGGGTCCAGATAAGGTACCAAGTTGCATCTTAAAACACTGTGCCCAGTCCCTTTGCAAACCCTTGACCTTTCTCTTCAACCTCTCCTTGGCACAGTCTTGTCTCCCAGTAATTTGGAATGAGTCCTACATCATTCCGCTTCACAAAAAAGGTTCAAGATCAAACATTGAAAACTATCGTGGTATCGCAAAGCTTTCCGCCATCCCGAAGCTTCTTGAGTTCCTGGTCACCCGGCAACTGCAACATCTTTGTTGCAGCTTGATATCTCCGTCGCAACACGGTTTTTTCAGACATCGTTCAACATCGACTAACCTTCTTGAGTTTTCTAACCTAATCCACCGTGGTTTTCAAATTGGTTTGCAGACGGATGTAGTTTTTACGGACTTCAGCAAGGCATTCGATTCTGTGAACCATGCTCTGCTTATTCAAAAGCTCTCTTTATTAGGGTTCCCAACGAATCTTCTAGATTGGATTTTGTCCTATCTCTCTAACCGTACTCAACGTGTTTTGTTTTCTAACGTGTTGTCAAATACTGTTAATGTTACTTCAGGTGTGCCACAGGGAAGTCATCTGGGCCCGCTTCTGTTTATTTTATTTGTGAACGACCTTCCTCAAGTTATAACATACTCTACTACACTAATGTATGCTGATGATGTCAAAATCTGTCTTTCTTACTCTGATTGGTATTTGCACACACGCCTTCAACTTGATCTAAGTGAACTACTATTGTGGTGTTCAACTAATCTTCTTTTTCTGAACCTTTCCAAATGCAAACTTATGACATTTTACCGTCGCGCTCCTCATTTTGTCTCATATGTTCTAGGAAATCATGTCCTTGAGCGAATTTCGAGTTCAAATGACCTCGGAGGCCTTTTTGATCATAAGATGTGTTTCAACACCCATATAGCTGCAACTGTAAATAAAGCTAAGGGTGTTTTAGCGTTCATCAAGCGTTGGTCCAAGGAGTTTGACGACCCGTACGTTACGAAACAACTGTACATCTCGTTAGTACGTCCTATATTGGAGTATTGTTCTTGTGTGTGGAGCCCGCAGTATAAAGAGCAGCAGGCTGTTATTGAATCCGTGCAAAAGCAATTTTTAATTTTTGCCCTTCGGAACTTTAACTGGGACTCGGGTAGAATCTTGCCACCCTACCGGTCTAGGCTAAATCTTATTGACCTGCCGTCGTTGCACCATCGCAGAATATGCAATGGCGTAATGTTCGTGCACAAGCTCCTTCTTGGGACTGTTGACTCCCAAACTCTCTTGGGTCAGATTGACTTGGCCGTTCCATCCAGACCTACCCGTACTTTTAGGCCTATCCGTCTACCCATATGTAGGTCTAATTATGCTGATCATGAACCTTTTAGGGTTTTATGCCATAATTATAACTCCCTCTGTCTAACCCTATCCCCTGAACTGTCTCTTAAACTAATTGCATGCAATATTTATAATCATTTAAATTTAGCTAACTTTTAACTTATCTTTTTCCGCCTTTAGTAACTAAGTACCATTATTAACAGATAATTTGTTAATTAATTTAATAAATAAATAAATTATCTCTAGCCTTGCCGCCGTGTTATCGCCATCGCTATAATTATGGAGCAGAAAGATATTTAGGTGCTTTCTCGCAAGTATGCAGGTACGGGTTTTAACTTCATTTTGGGATACAATGATCTTGTATTCCATCGTCCCTAATCCACAGACCTTGTTTCCTACCACCCAAGGCTCCTGGATGAGGACTACGTCGGCTCCGCTCGCGTCTAAGCGGAGTATGAGGGCAGCCGGTGCTGCTTTACAGTGGTTAAGATTGATTTGAAGAATCGTTAGGACCATCTTCAAGGTTCTCCACTACTGTTATGTCTGCGTCCGAGTGGTCTGAGACCCTCTCTCGGCACATCGATTCGAAGTCGGGCACCAGCCCGTCTCCGAAGAGAAGCCTTCTTGGTCCGGCTCCAGTTCGTCGTCAGGCGCTTCGATCTCCGCAGCGACATCCTGCACGTCTGGGTTGACGACAGGAAGCGTCCGCCGCGTCTGCTGTATACACCTTGATGGTGACCGAGCTGAAGCCGAAGTTTAGCTCGCCTTTTGCTGCCTCTATCGCGGCCAGCGACCCTTTTTTGAGGACGAGCACTGCCTGGTTGGTCGGCCCTTGTGTCGTCTCAACCTTGGCTACCTTCCAGTCTGAGGTCGGTAGGCCTGGGCTGCACCTCTGCAACATCTTGAGGATGCACTCTGGCTCTTTGAAAGTGGCCGGCACCCAGACTCTCGCCCTCGGTCTGCTGGGCACCTCGCTCCAGTCGACTGCGACGAGCTTCGCACCAGCATAGACCTCGCCGACCTGCGCCACCGCAGCTTTGTACAGCTTTACGGAGCGCTAGTCTTCGCAGGCAATTATTTTAAGGTTGCCCTGGAACCACCCCATATCCTTGCAGACAGGCGGAAGTCCAGGGTCTTTGTCGAGGAGGTCGAAGCAGCGGTCGGCCAGTGCCGCTTCCACGCACTTCCACTGACTCCTTGGGATCCTTCCCTCCGCGCTGCCTTTGTCGAGGACGCCAATTAGCGTCCTCTCCTTGTCAATCTGCGCAAAAGAGACGTTGGGCAGCAGTCTGGATCGCTTAGCTACCGGTCCCGGTGTCTCCTGCGAGCGCTGTCTCTTGGCTTGGGGAGCCACCTTTTTTTGTTCTAAGGTGAACTCCGGGAGCACAGCCGAAACCCATTCCACCTCCTTCAGCCAGTTCGCTGATGGGCTGGCTTCGTTGCTGGCGTGTTGCCGACGGAGTATGTGCCCTGCACTCCTCTTTTCGGCATAGGTTTAGCGTTTGGCTTGGGCGCTTGTCGACGGCAAGTCAACTCCCTCCGCTTTACCAGAAGGTCGGGCAGCCGCAGTATTGCTTAGCTTTCCTTCCAAGGTGTCAGCTTCGGGAGTTTCCTTGCCACACACTCCGGATTCGGGATGGGACCCCCTCGGGCTCGCACAGGCACCTTCCACCTTACAGGTATTACCTGCTGTACAGCCGGTTGGGCCAGGCCTTTGGGCCACTGCCTTTCCGTGCTTGGGATTGCTTTCAGTTGGCATTTGGGGAGTGCCGCACTCATTTGTTTTTTTTGTTGTTTTTTGTATTCAATTTTGGTTTTTGTACATCCTGTTCCCACGAGATGCAGAGAAAGGGAAACGGTCAGCCCGGGCAGAGATCTACGTTGCTCGGGTAAGGCATCATTAGAACAGGGGGCTGCCAAGTCCCTGAGCCCTCCGTTAGCGACTGGGCTAGTTTTTATACCGGGCCCCTAGCCAGGCTGACTCTCGGCACGGGTCGAGTAACACACTTAGTCCGGCCCGGTGGGTGTGGGGGTTGGGATGTGGGTAGGTATCGTGTAGGGATGGGAATGTGTGAGCTACTTATTGAGGCGGCACCATAAGCGCATCGTCAGTGCTGCTACCTAGCTAACACCCGCTGGCTGTCCGGGACAGCTTATTTCGGTACTCTCCCGTAAGGGATGCCCGCTTATTCGTAGCTGACCTACCGAGGTGTGCCGTTCGCTATCCGCAACCCGCAACTTATCTTTGTTCTTTCGAGAATGCATGCAAAAATAATAATTGAGTCGCTCCAAGTATACATTGGCGTAGCTTGTGGTATGGATTCTGATGCACGATGCAAATGAGCGGCGCACAATTCCGGCTTGGGTTTTCACGATTTACTTTAGTTTTGCTGTCAGAAGCTTAATAATGTAGCTTATGTATGCTTTCTCTGACGCATCGCCGAATCCGTGCATTTCCGCACGGAAATATGCCTAGCATTTCAGCTTTGCGGAGCACGAAGAGCTTTTACAATATCCTTGCTCACTGTAAACTTTATCCATTCGTCTGTGAGCTCTTTGGATAATTCTTCGTCCCATGTTACTATTAAAAGCCATAGTGTTTGCACATAGAGTTTTGCGATGACTGTAACTGGGGATCAATTGGTTCAAAAATTCGAGCTACTTAGGACAGAACTGACCGTTTTGTACAAGTTTTCACAGCGCTTATGTTGACTTCAAATTTAAAGTTGTCTTATTTTGGCTGTCAATGTAATCTCAGAGTTTTAACTCTTTCTTTGTCGTTAATTTCTACGACTTCATTCTCCATGGTTGACTCAATTTTTCCCACTATATTTAGTTTTTTGATAACCATTTCCGATGATGGAATCCGAATGATTTGAATGTTGGAGACATTTTTTTGGAATTATTTCCGCTTTCTCGATTGTATACTCTCCTGTCATCAAATCATCCATGTATTCGATATCCTCCATTTGATTATGATGTCGAAAATGTCTTTTTGCAGCCTTGGCCCAGTATAAATTATTTCATTAGGACTTTTTCCGTTTGATGATTTCAAAAACGACTCTCAGTTTTGTAGTGGAACTTCCCTCTAATGACAGCTTGATGGCGAACATAATATTTTCCCAAGATCATTATACTCCTTCGTAAAGCTCTTGTGTCCTTTGTGAAGTTCTTCTTATTTCTTGAACTTGCGTTCCCAAATTTGTGTCCTTTTTGAATGGTACTTTAACTGTAAAACGTTAATATGTATTGCGTTTGACGGAGCTGTTTTATTTTTCCATAAAATTTTTCCACTTCCTCAGTATTAGCGTCTGTAACGTGGAAGGATATATAAACAAGGGACGGTCGATTAACGGCTATGACGGCATGCTGTTATTTCGGCTTTAGCTCGTCGGTATTGGGGGTGGTGGTCTTGCGCGAACCATTCGACAGCCGCTGCTGCAACGTCAGGGATAACAAATTAAATACTAAGATTTGATCGTGCGGTCGACAAGAAAACGCTAGAGTACTGAATCATTAGATACAAGAATACAAGAATACTGCCATTTCAAAGCGTAATGGTTTGCAATACAGAATACAAGAATACTGCCATTTCAAAGCGTAATGGTGTGCACTACAGTAGCGAGGCATGCCGTGTGGTGGAGAAAGACATGGTAGCTTTTATGAGGCAGACGCGGAGTGGCTTTAAGGAGCTGACCGTTGGCTTAAAAAACCAATACGATCGGCTCCTAGCCATGGAGGCTCAGTTTAGCGGTTTAAAACTGCTGAATGAGTCTCCGAGGTGCAAAAAGGTCACTCCGCGGGATCTGCAAGTGCCAATAGTCGCTCAGCCGCTCGTTGCCGAAAATCGGAATCCGACCACTCAAGGCGTACAGCAGCTGATTTCGTTTGCCACCCCAAGGGCAACGACAGCTGCTGGCGATGCACATTCGGTTGCCGAATTCATCGCTTCGGAGAATGTGCAGCCAAGTACGTCTGCAGCGTCCGTGTCCGTAGTGTCCGCAAGCTCACTAGTTGTCCCGTCCATCCCGATCCCACCAGTAAATAGACGTTCCGGTCTTCCGGATATTGCCACCACAGGTACTAGGCCTGTGGTGCCCAAACCACTGGTGGGAGTTCAACAAAAACGACAAGTTTTGGTCTCACGGCTGGCCCCTGACCACACATCGAATGATGTAATTGCTTTTATTCAAAGCAGAATAAAAGCCGTGGGTTTAAAGGTGGAGAAGTTTAATTTCTCTTATGCCACGGAGATATCTTCGTTCAAGATAAGTGTCTCCCCAACTCACTTTGACACCATTTGCTCTGCCAAATTTTGGCCAGAGCATTTGGTGGTGAAGGAGTTCAAGGCCAAGAAGAAAAATAGGCCCCCCATAACACTTACAAATCATCCCAATGCGCCATCCTCATCTTCCCGTCCTGCTTCCACCCTTCCAAAAAACTAACTTCTCTTAGTAACCTCTTAGTAACCTATCAGAATGTAAGAGGCTTGCGTAGTAAGCTCAGCATTCTTTTCCGGGATAGTGTTGCATTTGCTTCCCACGTTATTGTGTTTACTGAAACCTGGTTAAAGCCGGACATTCTTAGTTCCGAGGTTTTGGCAGGTCGGTACACAACTTTTAGAAAGGACCGTTCGTCTCGACTTGCAGGGGGGGTTCTAATTGCAGTGGACTCTTACTTCACGTCGGAACACTTCACAGTCAAAGTTCAACAGGAACTGGAATTCCTGTGTGTAAAACTGATTCTTCCCGCTTTCGCTATAATCATTACTTGCTCGTATATCCCACCTTCTTCGGATATTTAAATTTATGAGCAGCACTTGTCCGCTTTAACCGCTGTTTCTTCCTCGCTATCTGATAAAGATCGTATGATAGTTCTTGGTGACTTCAACTTGCCAGGAACTGTTTGGTCTTCGGTAAACGAGTCTAGTATCCTAGTGCCCATGTCACGACATGACTTTGTTGACGGCTTGCTTGACCTGTCCCTGTCTCAAGTCAATCATGTGAAAAATTCCTTGGGTTCCTTGGTTCCGATTGCTTGATCTGAGCTTTGTATCGGATCCGACCATAGTGTTGTTAACCCGAGCCCTTCCGCTCACTATACCTGAAGACGCCTACCATTCTACTTTCGAAGTGTCGCTAGATATTGGACCAACTGTATTGGATCGGTCGAGTAGGCTACCTGAACGTGTCCGCTGGTCTCGTAAAGCCGAGTTTGCGAAGCTTAATAACCTCATTAGGGATTTTGATTGGTCCGCTTTGTATTTGTGCACTGATGTCATAAAAGGCTCAAACATTTTTTACAATGCTCTTGGCACATTTTTTGATTCTTGTGTCCAGCTTTCTTGTCCGACTAGATCTGGAAAACCCCCTTGGTTAACCAAAGAGTTATCCAGTCTAAAAAACTTAAAATCAAGACTTTATAAAAAATTTCAAGAAGTGGGTTCTCCTACTTCTCACTCTCGCTATGTATTAGCTCGGTCAAACTTTTCAGTTCTTAATGCTCAATGCTATAAGAACTACCTATCTCGATGCAGGATACGTTTTTCTCAGGACCCTAAACAGTTTTACAGCTTCGTAAACAGTAAGCGTAGAACGTCCGCACACCCATCCTCGCTATCATTTTGTAATACGTCGGCAAAAAATGATCAGGCAACTGCCGATCTTTTTGCCCAATTTTTCCAGACCACCTATTCTGAGGAAAGCTACTCTGGTCATCCGTACCCATACGGTTTACCAAGGTCGAACGGCATTTTCAGTCCCTTGATAAATGAATGTTCTTTACTTCATGGTCTTCGACTAGTTAAGCCGGTGCTTTCACCGGGTCCAGACAGAGTTTCTGGTCGTGTACTGCGCCGAGGCACTGTGTGGACCCCTGCTTAAACTATTCACACTGTCCATTGATTCTTCTTGCTTCCCCCCGATCTGGAAGGAATCGTTTATAATTCCTCTCCATAAAAAAGGTAGCAAGTCTGATGCAAAAAATTATAGAGGTATAGCAAAGTTATCCGCTATTCCTAAAATGTTTGAGAAGGTATTAACTCCGCACTTGCAACATCTTTGCAAGTCACTTATACCTCCAACTCAGCATGGATTTATAAGGCGGCGAACAACCACCACGAACTTGTTAGAGTTAACCTCTTTCATTATTAAAGGCTTTCAAGGTAACTTACAGACGGATGTTATTTACTCCGACTTTAGTAAAGCATTCGACTCTGTAAACCATTCCCTTTTAGCGCATAAACTTGACCTTTTAGGGTTTACGCCCAACCTCCTGAGATGGATTTCTAGCTATCTTTGTTCCAGGTCTCAAAGAGTCCTCTTCAAAAACTCCCTCTCTTTACCAGTAAAGGTTTCTTCGGGAGTACCACAGGGCAGCCATCTAGGCCCCTTACTCTTCACACTCTTTATTAATGACTTGCCTTCAGTATTAACATACTCTCGAGTACTTATGTATGCGGATGATGTTAAACTCTGTGTCCAGTACAAGGACATTTCATTTCATTCTCGCTTGCAATCCGATCTCTATAACTTTCAGTCATGGTGTTGTGCAAACTTGTTACACCTTAATGCCTCGAAATGCAAAGTTATGACATTTCATCGTTCTAACCCCTTTTTGGCTCCCTATACCCTATTTGGTGGTTCTCTTGAGAATTACCCTGGTGGATGATCTGGGTGTTATGTTAGACCCGAAGTTAAAGTTTTCCCAACACATTTCTACCATGGTAAATAAGGCCATGGGCGTGCTTGGGTTTATAAAGAGGTGGTCAAAGGAATTTGACGACCCCTATATAACACAGACTCTCTATACCTCGCTTGTTCGTCCGATCTTAGAATACGGCTCCTGTGTATGGTGCCCTCAGTACAAAGTACACCAGGACCGTATAGAATCAGTACAGAAAAACTTTTTACTCTTTGCTCTGCGGGGCCTTAACTGGGATGCGGGTGTAAGACGCCCATCTTACTCTAGTAGACTACTATTAGTAAACCTCCCATCCTTAGTTAAGCGTAGAAAAATGCTTGGTGTGATATTTATGCACAACTTGATCAGGGGTGACATAGACAGCCCTGATCTGTTGAGCCGCATAAACTTCACGATTCCTATTAGACTGACTAGAAATTTTATACCGTTGTTCCTTCCACTTTGTAGATCGAATTACTCCTTGCATGAACCGTATAGGGTCTTATGCTCGGATTATAATTCCCTCTACCATATTATATCCACCACTAATTCTCTTCCTCTTATTACCTTTCTAGTTATTAGTAATTGTAGTGGTATTTGTATTTTGGCCGTCAGCCATCGGGTGCTACAGGGGGACAAACGGATGACGGGTCGGCTCGCACAACTGTGAACTCGGAACTGAGGCGCAGCCGCTCCGGTTAGTAATACCCGGTGCGGCCTGCGTCCCACACCCCTTAGGACACAGAGGGTTGCGAGCGAACAGTCACCCGCCGTAACTGTACACACCGGTGGAAGTGCGACTACACTCTCCCCGTGAGGGCGGCTGGAAACAGGTCCTGGCACGGTCATGTCTCTGTCAGGATGCTGGCGAATGGTAGTCGGGCGGAGAGAAGAAAACTCTCAGTGAAATTACCCCAATCCAAGGTGGCACTGTTATATGCCGAGGGATGCATGGCCGGGGGGGTGCCCGGTCACTAATATGCGGACTCTGGATACCTGCCGACCTCCAGTTTAAATTAGGCTTCCCGGGGCAAGCGGGCTATGCCTCGGGTGACCAACCCCTTCCCGCCTACTCGTGGGAACAAAATTGCCAAACAAATCAAATATAACAAATAAAAACACCGCAAAGGAGCTCGGTACTCCTCTTAAAGTACCGGAGGGACAAGCCAATCCCTCTGTACCAGCGCCTGGGAAACCAGGTCCAAAGAAGACGGGGAAGGAGACTGAGTCGGTCCACCGTCTTCAGGCAGCGGCCGCAGCGAGGGGGGGGCCCGAAAAGCCAATCGGGTCCTTCCAAGTCGGGTGGCTCCAAGGGCGAATCGGAGACCGGGGTGGCTGCCAAGAAGAGCGTAATCGCGGCTGGTAAGCGCACCAGGACCGAGGAACCCATGGGGGCCCCGGCGAGCAGCGTTTCTGCACCACGGGGAGGAAAGGCGTCGTACCAGGACAGGAGACGAGCGGATTTCATCCTGTCCAACGAGGACCCGAATTTTAGGGCGTCGGCAGAAGGAAAGAAGCAGAGGCTGTGGGCCTCCTCAATCCCTGCCACTCTTCCAGCCAGCCAAAGCCGGAAAGGGCGCAGCCAAAGCCCCAACAAGCGGCAACGCTCAGCGGAGGACCCCGCTAACCAGCCAGGCCAAGCCCAGCAAGCCAAGCGGGTGAAGACCCACCTCACGAACCGGTCGTTCGCTGAGGTGGCGGGGGCCAAGACCCTGATCGGTGTCCTGGACAGGGGCGCCGAGGACGGCCATGTCCCTCGCGATAAGTGGCACCTGGTGGAGAACGAGCTCCAGGACCGGTTCCTACAGGAACTGGAGGAGAACGGCGGACCACCGCCAAAGTGTGAGGACGCAGGGTGGCATCAAGGCAAGGTGAAGGCCATCGCCTGCCAAGAAGCTCGCTCTGCGGCCCTCTACATGAAGGCGGTGG
Organism: Drosophila miranda; assembly: GCF_003369915.1. NCBI lineage: Eukaryota > Metazoa > Arthropoda > Insecta > Diptera > Drosophilidae > Drosophila > Drosophila miranda. The sequence continues at coordinate 42,275,641 of NC_046674.1, forward strand.
CTGCTCTGAAAGAGGTCTACCCAGGGGCGAAACTGGAGGCCGTGAGATGGGAGGATGTTCCCAGCCGCCCGAGAGCCAGAGCATGGGTCTCGGCAAAACCTGCAGAACCTGAGAAAATCGTCAGGCTACTGCAGGTCTGCAACCCCCACCTTCCCACAGCCGATTGGAAGGTGGCCAAGGTAGAGGAAATCCAGGGGCAGAGGCGCCAGATTATCCTCGTCCTAAATGAGGAGTCGCTAGAGCCCCTCGCCAAAACGGACGGTGTGGTCGACTACGGGTACAAAAACCATAACCACCTATAAGTCGGATCGCAAGGGCAGGCAAGCGGAGGTCGAGCCAGACCCGGAGCTGCCGAAGATCCCGAAAGAGGGGGCCTCATGCGAGGAAGACAACCCGGCGTCGGATGCGGCGTCCATGATGTCGGACGACATCCTGGACGACTACGCGTTCGACGAGAGCGACCTAGCCAGAGGTCTCAGCCATATCGTTGTCGGGGAGGAGCCGGATTCCCCCGACAGCGATCTAGAAGCAACAATGGTGGAGGTGAGACTCAGGAATGTCACTGACGATCCTGCAGATAAACCTCCACCATTGTAAGGCAGCATGCGCTGCTCTACTGCTCCACCTGGCCAAGGGTGGAGCCAACATAGTCCTCATTCAGGAGCTCTGGATCCTCGGAAACAGGGTCTCCGATCTGAGGACTTCTGACTACAAGCTATACGTAGCTGAAACCGCAGGTAAAATTCGTACCTGCATTCTTGCAAAAAGAGAGTTGCACTTATTTTTACTCCCGAATTTCAGCAATGAAGACCACACCGCAGTGAGCCTCGAAGGCCAGGAGCGCTCGCTGAGGATCTGCTCCGCATACATGGGGCATGATCAACCAGACCCCCCTCCACACGCGCCTCTCCGGGCTCTAATCGCAGAATGTTCGGCCAAAGACATCGGCCTAATTGTGGGGTGCGACCGCCATCTGAGGAGGAGTTTTCCACGGAGGCCACGACCCGTCTACTTAAGATCTTTACCGACGCCTGCAATAAGGCGCTCGACAAAGCATGCCCCTCTGGCAAGAACAGAGGCCGGAGGAAACCTGAATGGTGGAATCCGAAACTGGATGAACTCCGGAAAGCCTCCCGGAGACTCTTCAATAAAGCTAAGTCTGAGAACGTTGAGAAAAACTGGGCCGAATGCAAGGCCAGTCTGTCAACCTACAACAAAGAACTTAGAAAAGCCAAACGTTCTGCAGCGAAATCGAGAGCAACTCAGAAGCAACGCGCTTGCGCAGAGTTCTTTCGAAGACAACACCCACCCTGGGCTACTTGAAGAACACCGACCAGTCGTGGACTACGTCCAGCGATGAATCGCTAAATCTTCTCCTAAATACTCACTTCCCTGGCTGCGATGAAAACAGACCCAACTACTTCGCGCCTCCTTCTGTCGTCTCAAATGCCCTCCTGAACCTGCTAAGCCAGGAGAACATCTACTGGCCGATCAGAAGTTTTAAGCCTTACAAGTCCGCGGGCCCAGACGGCATTTTCCCTGCCCAACTGATTCACGCGGGACTTAAAGCCATTAACTGGCTCAAAATAATTTACGAGGGAATCTTCTCCCACTGGTGCATTCCTGACACCTGGCTTCAGACCAATGTCGTATTCATACCCAAGGCAGGCAAGCCCTCGCACACTGCCCCAAAAGATTTCAGGCCCATTAGTCTATCGTCTTTTCTTCTAAAGGCGATGGAACGGCTCCTGGGGCTGCATCTTACAGCGTGTATTCCGTCCAGTCTGATCTCAGACTCCCAGCATGCCTATCGGAAGGGAAGATCCACCGAAACGGCCCTACACTCGATCACATCGATCATCGAAGCGTCCCTTAACTTTAAGGAGTACACCCTCGTAGCCTTCCTCGACATAGAAGTCGCTTTTAACAACATCCTTCCGACCGCCATCACGGGCGCACTGACGGATCTGGGGGTTGACTCCAGGACGGTAAGCCTGATCGATCAGATGCTACAGTGCAGGACGGTTGAGGCATCACTGGGGACGTCAACGTGTACCAGATTTGTCAGCAGAGGCACACCGCAGGGCGGAGTCCTCTCGCCCCTCCTATGGAACGTGGCAGTGAACACACTGCTGCGGGAGATAGAGGGGGGTGGCTGCCGTGTGGTGGCGTATGCGGAAGATGTTGCTATAGCACTCTCCGGAAAATTTCCGCAGACGTTGTGTGAGTGCATTACAAGTACTCTCACGAAAATGTCGAAATGGGCAGACAAATGCGGGTTAGGCGTCAACCCGTCCAAAACGGAAGTGGTGCTTTTCACTAGGAAGTACAAAGTTCCGGTACTGATTCCCCCTAGACTATGTGGGGAAGCGCTGGTTTTCAGCTGCAACGCCAAGTATCTTGGCCTAATCCTCGACAGAAAGCTCGACTGGAAATTGAGTATAGAGGACAGAGTAAAGAAGGCCACAGTGGCCCTCTATACTTGCAGGAAAGCCGTCGGACTAAAATGGGGAATGACCCCCTATATAGTTCGGTGGCTCTACACCGCCATCATACGACCAATCATGCTCTATGGAGTGGTGGTATGGTGGCCAGCCTTAGACAGAAGGACATGCCTCAATAAACTCAGCAGAGTTCAACGCATGGCAGAGCTATTCATAACTGGCGGGCTACGCACTACTCCAGGGGAAGCCCTGGATACTGTGCTGGACCTCCTCCCTGTGGATCTCATGGGAAAGAAGGTGGCAACACTTTCCGCGCTCAGAATGAGAGAAGCCAGACTGTGGAAAGCATCCGCGGTTGGGCACTCGAGAATCCTGATGAGACTCCCGCAATTACCAGAGAGGACAGATTACTGTATCCCTAGTGATCACCTCTCGACGCCCTTCCAGCTATCAATCCCATCTAGGGAGGACTGGGAGATGGGCGAACCAGGACCTGCAAATGCGGTCCACTTCTACACTGATGGCTCAAAGCTAGACGGCCGCGTGGGAGGCGGAGTCTACTGCAGCGAGCTGAACATCAGTCATTGCTTCAGGCTCCCGGATCACTGTAGTGTGTTCCAAGCGGAGGTTGAAGCCATCAAGGAGGCCATTTCGATCGTCTCCAAACTACTTCTAGATACGCACTTAGTGTGCGTCTTCTCGGACAGCCAAGCAGCTATCAAAGCTCTAGGCTCAATATCGTCGAACTCAGCGACTGTAAATGACTGCCGCAGGTCTCTGCATGAGATCGCAGAGCAGTTAGACCTCTTCCTTATATGGGTCCCAGGGCACAGGGACATCGAGGGCATCGACGCCGCCGACGAGCTAGCAAGGCAGGGTACTACAATTCCTCTCCTTATGGAGAGGAAGCAGGTAGCGATGCACTTGGCTACGTGCAGGCTCCTAACGCACGAATTGTTCGAGTAAAATGCCAATAGGAGATGGCAGCAAACCGTCTCCTGTAAAATCTCAAGATTGATATGGCCATATCGATCGACGAAGCGCTCAGCAGAGCTGTATAGACTCAGCAGAGCACAGTGCTCTTCAGTTACTCGAGCCATTACGAGACACTGGCAGATCGGCACTCAGGCCTCCAGACTGTCAATCCCTCATAACGACTTCTGCAGGAGTTGTCGCGACGAGGAGGAGGAGGAATCGGTCCCCCACATCTTCTGCCACTGCCCAGCCCTTGGAAATCGTCGTCTTCGTATTCTCGGGGCCGCTTTCCTCACGGACATTTCGGACCTGTCCGAAATCAAACCAGGGACCTTGTCCCTTAATCCTGCAGTAGTCTGCTCTCTCGGTTCAGGCAACGAGAAGGGGCACATGCCCATGCGGCAACACAACGGACCTTTTATAGGTCCAAGTGAGCTCGGGGGCGGGAGGCTCAAATCCCCCCCTCCCGGCTACCGCCTTAACCTAACCTTACTTAACCTTGTATTTTGATTGCATGCTTAGTTTCTTTGTAAGCTTAGTGCTAATTTTCCTCGAATGTTAGTCTAATAGCTATCTTTCTTGCATTTTCGCGTTCGGTTCGGCTACGCACCGTGCGTCATGCGGCAGCGCCCCTTGGTCGGTTGGGCGGGAGGAGGGCTGCGTTTTGCCTGGGATCCGCGCGTAACAACCTTCTGCTGGTTTCACATGGGCCACTTGACGGTGCAGTAACTGCATCGCCTATTGAAAGATGCAGTCATTGCATGTCAACGTCCAAGAAAAAAAAAAAAATATATACTAATCCACGAGCCACGTGGCTGAGGCTGATAAATAGTTGGGATCACAGATGTCCTTGTGTCCTTCTTGAGCCCTCCCTACTAACGACCACTTCCATGGGATCCTTTCAGGGCCTTCCAGCGGCCCCTTGTTCCTTCGGTTAAGGGGGCACCGGAGTGTGTTCAGTTAACGACATGTTATGTTCGGTAATTCTTGGATTCGAGCTCGAATCATTGAGAAGGAACTCATGCACAATTGTATGCTCAGGCCATATTGACGGTTCTAGAGAACAGGATAGTAAAGAATCAGGGAGAAGAATTTTAAAGGATGATATGTTGCGCTTATGTTTAAATGTTAATTTAGTCACAACTATATCAACAGGCAAAGTGTTAAGTTTAGCGGCAAGATGTTGTTTAACATCCTCCGTTGTAGCCTCAGGAATAAGACGAGAAACAAATATTGCTTTCCGAGGGACCACTGCTTTAAGTTGAAGTCCCGAGCGAGATCGAGATGGTGGAGCCACTCCTAAAAGAGATCTCGGTACAAGGGCAGAGGAATTGGCAGCAATGGCTGTAGCAGGAATTGGAGTAGGAATTGGAGCAGGAATTGGAGCAGGAATTGGCAAGACGTCGTCAGCAACCAGCACACCCGCACTAGGAGCACTCACCGCGTCTGAAGTGACGGCCACAGAAACTGCAGGGATGGGATTGATGCTGTAGGGAAGTTGGGTGCTCGAAGGAAGCACATTGCTCGGTGTAAAGAACTCCGGAGCCACTGTTGGCGGATTTACAGACAACGGCGTGGCATGACTACACGGAAATGCTTCCGATGGATGAAGGTGGGAGGCAGGCGTACCAATCAGATTAGGTTGCAAGAGATTGGTATCATTATGCGGAATTTTCCGTCTAGGCGATTCGCTCAAGAGTTTGAGCCCAAGAAACTGTGATTCAAGGGCAAGAAATTTCTCGTTGAGAGCCACAAATTGTTTCCGGACATCCAGAAACCATGTTCGAGTCTGTCTCATAAATGTGCACATTTCGGCCTCAATCTCCCGACAAGCCAGACATGACCAAGACAGGCCCATGCGTTTCGAGATCAGATCATTCAGCCGGCCAAAATTTCCACCACCAGCACATTTTATGTGGGCAAAATTGTCGCACAGCCAGCAGCTAAGAAATGAATCACCAATGATAACACCACCGAATTCACATTTCTTTGCACTGCAAACAATTGCCATTATGGACAGTAGAATCACTGTGCATGAATAAAAAAAGAACGGAGTGAGATCGCAGGTAAAGTAGGAGAGCAGACAGCAGAGCGAGCCAGACAATCAGCTGCAGCGGCAATAATTCAAAGCAGATGATCCAACGAAGTGCAGAAAACGAGCAGTAAACTCACCAAAGCAGAGACACAAAAGAAAAGTCCACAGAGAGGGAGAGTATAGGCAATCCAAAGAGAGTGAGAGCAACAATGCGAGCAGCGCGCTTATGCTCACGAGAGAGTGTGGGCGATGCAAACGCTGATGCGCGAGAACAGTGCACACCGAAGAAGCGATAACGAAAAGCAGACTGGGCAAAAAACAATAACAAATTGCCTGCACGAGTCCGATGCGTTACGTTGCAATATTGAATTTATATTAAACACTTGTTTACAAACAAAACACTGGTGGTTAGCACAAAGTAGAATCAAATTAAAGAGATGCGATAATATATCAAAACAAAGTCACAACAATGTTGTATGATATTTAGGCAAAGAGCGGAGAATACGGGAGCAAGAAAAAAACACAACCGGCTTAAGCAAGAGCTAGAAGCGAATCAATCAATCACATTGAAAATTCGGAAGGATTTTTACAAATGAAATTATAATTTGACTCAAGCGGGTCCAGCGGGTTCTAGTTGCGACTTTTACAAATTGTCAGGTACAAAGAAATCAGGCGGTCGACTTCAAATCATTTATTCAACTTGTCGCAGCCAGTGATAGCATAAACTCCCCGACTCCAACGTAAAGCCGATCTTGCATGCTCAGAGAGCAGTACAAGAGAGCTGCGTGCGATAACAAAAGCTCAGCTAACAACATCGCACACGCCAAAGCTGCTTATGTAGCAATGTAATTAATTTCTCCTGCTGCAACATTCCGGCCCCGTTGAAGACCTCCGGTGCTTCAACCGTCTATTGGCAGTTTTGGCATTTTGTGTATGGGCCGTTTAATTACGCCTGTGGGTATTCGCACCTCGGCCACGCGCACTCTACCATCTCCTCCCTCAATTGCGGCCACCACTCGTCCTGTGTTCCACTTCTGTGGTGGTGTGTTGTCCTCGTGGACGAGCACCAGACAGCCAATGTCCAAGTGTGTCCCACAGCTGACGCTGCTGCAGGCTGACGAGGTAGTCCTTGGACCAGCCCTGCCAAAACTGCTGCTTGATTATTTGCTGCTGACAGCATTTGCCACCGCTTCACGCGATACTAACCCCGCTGCATCTGTCGTATTGCTCTGATTCGGGCGGCAGCGAAAGAAGCCTGATCCTCGACTAGTTAAGCCGGTGTTTTCACCGGGTCCAGACGGGGTTCCAGGTTGTGTACTCAGGTACTGCGCCGAGGCTCTGTGTGCACCTTTGCTTAAACTATTCACCCTGTCCATTGATTCTTCTTGCTTCCCCTCGATCTGGAAGGAATCGTTTATAATTCCTCTCCATAAAAAAGGTAGCAAGTCTGATGCAAAAAATTATAGAGGTATAACAAAGTTATCCGCTATTCCTAAAATGTTTGAGAGGGTTTTAATTCCGCACTTGCAACATCTCTGCAAGTCACTTATATCTCCAACTCAGCATGAGTTTATAAGGCGGCGATCAACCACCACGAACTTGTTAGAGTTTACCTCTTTCATTATTAAAGGCTTTCAATGTAACTTACAGACGGATGTTACTTACACTTACGACTTTAGTAAGGCATTCGACTCTGTAAACCATTCCCTTTTAGCGCATAAACTTGACCTTTTAGGGTTTCCGCCCAACCTCCTGAGATGGATTTCTAGCTATCTTTGTTCCAGGTCTCAAAGAGTCCTCTTCAAAAACTCCCTCTCTTTACCAGTAAAGGTTTCTTCGGGAGTACCACAGGGCAGCCATCTAGGCCCCTTACTCTTCACACTCTTTATTAACGACTTGCCTTCAGAATTAACATACTCTCGAGTACTTATGTATGCGGATGATGTTAAGCTCTGTGTCCAGTACAAGGACATTTCATTTCATTCTCGCTTGCAATCCGATCTCAATTACTTTCAGTCCTGCTGCTGTGCAATCTTGTTACACCTGTTCTGGCCAGCCGTAAACAATTTCCGCGCACTGTGCCAACTCCGTGCGCCCCGGTCCCAACTTGCTCTCGCGCGCTCGGAGGGGCGCTCGGATCCACAATCCACGATCCTCACGGCGCTCACGGCAGAAAAAGCACCATAAGGCGACCGTCCAACCAAACACACACACATAATTATATATATACCACGAAACATAACGGTTTTCATTTCTTATGACGGCTACATTAATTGCGTTGTGGGAGAGTTGAGCTTCGATCCGCCCCATTACAATCATTGGTCCTTCGAGCCGGATCTTCGCCTTCCCCATAAGGAAAAGCTCACCCCAGCCAGCATCGGCGGATCGCTCCAAGTTCAAGATAAGTACTCTTCGATTGTGCCTAACAACAGTGCAGTGATTTTGTGCGAGTTTTCCATCCCAGTCCGAGTTCCCGTGGCATATGTACATATGTACATATGTATTTATTTCTCGCTCTAGCTCCAAATTAAACCATACTTCGTTCTGGCAACGGTTGTGGCTTCCTACTTCTCCAAAGGTTTAATTTGATCCGAGCTAACTCCTGCGTTCAGCTTCCGATCCAGTGTAAATAATATTCTTACCTCTCCAGCTACCAGCTGAGCTTTCGTTGCTAACATACATACATACATACATGTATGTACACATCGCAGCGCAATCCAAGCGGCTGGCAACAAACATAAAGGCATATTCTTGCAATTATTTTTGTGGTTTATTCCGTGCATGCTAAACGTTCCATAGTTTGTCGGTTTTATAAGGAAATAAAATAACAAATCACTGCGCCTCCTTATTTAACTAATTATACTACCAACAATATAACGATCCATACATACTGCACATACATATGTATTTATCTTACATATCTATACGTACGCATTTTAAATTAGCATATTCTTGCACATCTATATAATATACATATTGTATATAAAACGGTTATCCACCGTTTTACCCGTTGTTTGACATCTCTTCAACCCAAGCCGCGGTACATAGCACTTACAGCCATACATACACACATACAAGCAGCAGCAGCGGTGCATTCTTTTCGTTTTTCTTTTCGCTTTCGCTTCTCCACCGTTTGCCTGCGTTGTAGTTGTTGGGAGAATATTTTTCGGTGCCGCGCTTGACCGTAACGGAACGCCAAGTGACGTGCTACCCTGCATTTCGGGAGTATATTGTTTTCAACCGTAGTTCAGTCGTAGTATTTATATCTATATATTCCGGCCACGGTGTACTATTTCCATAATTTAAATACTCGCAATAAATTCCACCAAAACCACATATCCGCGGTTCGTAGTTCTGAACTTCCACGTCGCCATTTCCGCTCACCTACCTTTGCGACTCTACTACGCGTTATCGCAGATCCATCAGCAAAACATGCCCACTGTTGAGAAGAAATCTCGCAAGAAGTTTAAGTTTAAGTTTAAGTTCGCTGAGTTTGACCCATCCACCCAGCTCCAACGGCTCAGTCACTACGCCCACATCTTCCCGTCCGGCCCCAGCTGAGCGAGGTCCGACCACGTCCAGGGCTCACGCACCACATGCCTTCGAGGATTTGTTGCTCCCCTCGGGAGTCCCTCGCACGGCTCCTAGCACTATGGCCGCCAGTTCCGCACAGTCTAAGTTTGCCTTGGCTGCAAGCAGACTGACCCGCTTCGACCAGACGCTCAGCGCTCCAGATGCTAGCACACCAACCCGCTCGCTCTCCCAAGTCCATCGAGAACAACTCCGAAGCCTGTGGGCAAAGGTGGACGCGGAGTTCGCGGCCTGTTCGGTGACGATGGCGGAAGAGGATCCAGAGGGTGTAGCTTATGTCCAAGAGATATACGATGACTGCTACGCGGTCTACGCGCAATGCCTGGCCGAACTGAACGATCAGCTCGAGCCCCCGACTGTCCCTCACACGCCGCAACTGGCCGTTCAAGTGCCGACTTCCGGCGGTTGCCGCCTCCCTCCATGTGACACTGAAGTTTTCAGGGGGGACTACCAGCAGTGGTCAACGTTCCGAGACCTGTTCACCGCCATCTACATAGAAAACCCGAGGTTGGCTCCAGTGGAAAAACTGTTCCACCTCAACAAAAAGACCAGCGGTGAAGCCCACGACATAGTGGCACAGGCTCCACTTACGAACGAGGGTTTCGCGTTCGCATGGAACGCCCTCCGTGAGCGTTTCCAAAACAAGAGGCTGATACTCAAGGCCCAGCTGAAGATCCTTTTCAGTCTGCCTCAAATACGTACCGAGTCAGCAGCAGCACTAAAAGAGCTCCAGAGGGCCGTCCACAAGTGCCTCACGACACTCACCCCCAAAATTCCTCAGCGTGGCCCGAGCTACATCTACGAGTACCAAGCGTACAAAATCCAAGTTCGTCCGAAGTTCGTCGTGCTCCGGCACGAGTGCTGTCCTTCTATGCACGGCCATCGTTAATAGTTGCCACCTGGGAAAAACTTTCCGCGCCCGCGCTCTGATCGACTCTGGCTCAGAGGCGACGTTCATTACAGAACCATTGCCATTCCAACGTATCCAGGCACAGGTCTCCGGCCTAAATAGTGCCGTATCCGCTCAGTCAAAGAAGCTCTGCAGTTTTTCCATCCGTTCTCCGACTAAGCCGGGCTTACAACTAAATGCCACAGCCTACGTTATTCCGGAATTGGCCGCGAATATTCCATCGCATCCGATCTCGCAAGGGTTCTTGAGAGACCTGCCGAACCTCTCATGGGCGGATCCGACCTTCTAGGAGAGTTCACAAATAGATGTCCTGATGGGAGCGGATATCCTTCCGTCCATTCAGTTAAGTGGCTCACTGACCAACATCTGTGGCTCTCTCCTCGGGCAGGAGACCATTGTCGGCTGGGTACTCACAGGTCCAGTGCCTCAGGTGATGAATCAAATCTCATCGTTCTCGAGTCAAATTTCCAGACGATCTATCACACTGGTAGAAGACTCGGGGTCTTTTTACGACAGCAATTTCCTTCCAGCTCCTGACCGCTGGAAATATTTCCAAAATATGCACTGTATGAAAGCTCGACGCTCCGGTCCGAATTCAAGCCTGAACTCGAAGGTGAATCCGTCCTTAGATCAACATAGCCTCACCAGACTTTGTAACCGGGCGGCAATTTCCAATGTCTTAAATGTGCCTCTCACCCGTTCCAAGATCGTTACTAATGTGTCTTCGACGCCTTTATTTCAATTTAGTTCTCCGCACCCAGATATGGCCCCACGTCCCGGCGCCAACCGCACCAGGGAGAACCGACGTGCTCGGGAAATTGGCTCCTACCGTTGCCGAATCTGCCAAGGAGTCCATCCGCTACGGACCTACCACCAATTTCTTCTCCTGAGCCCCGAAGAGAAACTCCGAGCTGTCCTTATCAACCAGTATTGCGGGAACTGCCTGGCTCACCAACACTCCGGCAAAAACAACCACACGCTACTCCACGTACCCACGTCTCGTCGTCCGGCCCGCTCAGCCTCGGGAGCATCGTCGCCATCTAAATCGAACCATGCAAAACGCCGCCATCGTCGTCCAGCCCGCTCAGCCGCGACTGTACCGTCGCCATCTACATCGGCTCACGACGAACGACATACTCGTCTCCCCGCGAGCCGCCCCGTCGTAGGAACCACGGCGCCATCCACAGATTCCTCAAGAGCAACCCCCGTTTTGCGCATCCTCACGCCTATCCGACCGTGGAGCGACACTGAGTCGACGTCCTTGTCAAGTCCAGAGCGCCATTTTTGGGATGAATCGGGTCCGGGGCGTACGCCCAGCCATAGGCCACCCCATTATACTTTGCAATCCTGCAAGGGGGGGGGAGGATGTTCAGGCCAGCCGTAAACAATTTCCGCGCACTGTGCCAACTCCGTGCGCCCCGGTCCCAACTCGCTCTCGCGCGCTCGGAGGGGCGCTCGGATCCACAATCCACGATCCACACGGCGCTCACGGCAGAAAAAGCACCATAAGGCATAGAGTTAAGCAGTTACGATTTCACCCCCGCTTCAGACGGCCGATCTACCGCGTGACCGTCCAACCAAATACACACACATAATTATATATATACCACGAAACATAACGGTTTTCATTTCTTATGACGGCTACATCAATTGCGTTGTGGGAGAGTTGAGCTTCGATCCGCCCCACTACAATCAACACCCTAATGCCTCGAAATGCAAAGCTATGACATTTCATCGTTCTAGCCCTTTGTTGGCTCCCTATACCCTATTTGGTGGTTCTCTTGAGAGAATTACCCTGGTGGATGATCTGGGTGTTATGTTAGACCAAAAGTTAAATTTTTCGGAACACATTTCTACCATGGTAAATAAGGCCATGGGCGTGCTTGGGTTTATAAAAAGGTGGTCAAAGGAATTTGACGACCCCTATATAACAAAGACTCTCTATACATCGCTTGATCGTCCGATCTTAGAATACGGCTCCTGTGTACAGTGCCCTCAGTACAAAGTACACCAGGACCGTATAGAATCAGTACAGAAAAACTTTTTACTCTTTGCTCTGCGGGGCTTTAACTGGGATGCGGTGACATAGACAGCCCTGATCTGTTGAGCCGCATAAACTTCACGATTCCTATTAGACTGACTATAAATTTTATACCGTTGTTCCTTCCACTTTGTAGATCGAATTACTCCTTGCATGAACCGTTTAGGGTCATATGCTCGGATTATAATTCCCTCTACCATATTATATCTACCACTAATTCTCTTCCTCTTATTAAATTACTAATCCTTACACACCTTTCTAGTAATTAGTTATTGTAGTGGTATTTGTATTTTGGCCGTCAGCCATCGGGTGCTACAGGGGGACAAACGGATGACGGGTCGGCTCGCACAACTGTGAACTCGGAACTCAGGCGCAGCCGCTCCGGTTAGTAATACCCGGTGCGGCCTGCGTCCCACACCCCTTAGGACACAGAGGGTTGCGAGCGAACAGTCACCCGCCGTAACTGTACACACCGGTGGAAGTGCGACTACACTCTCCCCGTGAGGGCGGCTGGAAACAGGTCCTGGCACGGTTCTGTCTCTGTCAGGATGCTGGCGAATGGTAGTCGGGCGGAGAGAAGAAAACTCTCAGTGAAATTACCCCAATCCAAGGTGGCACTGTTATATGCCGAGGGATGCATGGCCGGGGGGGTGCCCGGTCACTAATATGCGGACTCTGGATACCTGCCGACCTCCAGTTCCCAGTTCCCGACCTTCCCGGGGCAAGCGGGCTATGCCTCGGGTGACCAACCCCTTCCCGCCTACTCGTGGGAACAAAATTGCCAAACAAATCAAATATAACAAATAAAAACACCGCAAAGGAGCTCGGTACTCCTCTTAAAGTACCGGAGGGACAAGCCAATCCCTCTGTACCAGCGCCTGGGAAACCAGGTCCAAAGAAGACGGGGAAGGAGACTGAGTCGGTCCACCGTCTTCAGGCAGCGGCCGCAGCGAGGGGGGGCCCGAAAAGCCAATCGGGTCCTTCCAAGTCGGGTGGCTCCAAGGGCGAATCGGAGACCGGGGTGGCTGCCAAGAAGAGCGTAATCGCGGCTGGTAAGCGCACCAGGACCGAGGAACCCATGGGGGCCCCGGCGAGCAGCGTTTCTGCACCACGGGGAGGAAAGGCGTCGTACCAGGACAGGAGACGAGCGGCTTTCATCCTGTCCAACGAGGACCCGAATTTTAGGGCGTCGGCAGAAGGAAAGAAGCAGAGGCTGTGGGCCTCCTCAATCCTGCCACTCTTCCAGCCAGCCAAAGCCGGAAAGGGCGCAGCCAAAGCCCCAACAAGCGGCAACGCTCAGCGGAGGACCCCGCTAACCAGCCAGGCCAAGCCCAGCAAGCCAAGCGGGTGAAGACCCTCCTCACGAACCGGTCGTTCGCTGAGGTGGCGGGGGCCAAGACCCTGATCGGTGTCCTGGACAGGGGCGCCGAGGACGGCCATGTCCCTCGCGATAAGTGGCACCTGGTGGAGAACGAGCTCCAGGACCGGTTCCTACAGGAACTGGAGGAGAACGGCGGACCACCGCCAAAGTGTGAGGACGCAGGGTGGCATCAAGGCAAGGTGAAGGCCATCGCCTGCCAAGAAGCTCGCTCTGCGGCCCTCTACATGAAGGCGGTGGCTGCTCTGAAAGAGGTCTACCCAGGGGCGAAACTGGAGGCCGTGAGATGGGAGGATGTTCCCAGCCGCCCGAGAGCCAGAGCATGGGTCTCGGCAAAACCTGCAGAACCTGAGAAAATCGTCAGGCTACTGCAGGTCTGCAACCCCCACCTTCCCACAGCCGATTGGAAGGTGGCCAAGGTAGAGGAAATCCAGGGGCAGAGGCGCCAGATTATCCTCGTCCTAAATGAGGAGTCGCTAGAGCCCCTCGCCAAAACGGACGGTGTGGTCGACTACGGGTACAAAAACCATAACCACCTATAAGTCGGATCGCAAGGGCAGGCAAGCGGAGGTCGAGCCAGACCCGGAGCTGCCGAAGATCCCGAAAGAGGGGGCCTCGTGCGAGGAAGACAACCCGGCGTCGGATGCGGCGTCCATGATGTCGGACGACATCCTGGACGACTACGCGTTCGACGAGAGCGACCTAGCCAGAGGTCTCAGCCATATCGTTGTCGGGGAGGAGCCGGATTCCGCCGACAGCGATCTTGAAGCAACAATGGTGGAGGTGAGACTCAGGAATGTCACTGACGATCCTGCAGATAAACCTCCACCCTTGTAAGGCAGCATGCGCTGCTCTACTGCTCCACCTGGCCAAGGGTGGAGCCGACATAGTCCTCATTCAGGAGCTCTGGATCCTCGGAAACAGGGTCTCCGATCTGAGGACTTCTGACTACAAGCTATACGTAGCTGAAACCGCAGGTAAAATTCGTACCTGCATTCTTGCAAAAAGAGAGTTGCACTTATTTTTGCTCCCGAATTTCAGCAATGAAGACCACACCGCAGTGAGCCTCGAAGGCCAGGAGCGCTCGCTGAGGATCTGCTCCGCATACATGGGGCATGATCAACCAGACCCCCCTCCACACGCGCCTCTCCGGGCTCTAATCGCAGAATGTTCGGCCAAAGACATCGGCCTAATTGTGGGGTGCGACCACCATCTGAGGAGGAGTTTTCCACGGAGGCCACGACCCGTCTACTTAAGATCTTTACCGACGCCTGCAATAAGGCGCTCGACAAAGCATGCCCCTCTGGCAAGAACAGAGGCCGGAGGAAACCTGAATGGTGGAATCCGAAACTGGATGAACTCCGGAAAGCCTCCCGGAGACTCTTCAATAAAGCTAAGTCTGAGAACGTTGAGAAAAACTGGGCCGAATGCAAGGCCAGTCTGTCAACCTACAACAAAGAACTTAGAAAAGCCAAACGTTCTGCAGCGAAATCGAGAGCAACTCAGAAGCAACGCGCTTGCGCAGAGTTCTTTCGAAGACAACACCCACCCTGGGCTACTTGAAGAACACCGACCAGTCGTGGACTACGTCCAGCGATGAATCGCTAAATCTTCTCCTAAATACTCACTTCCCTGGCTGCGATGAAAACAGACCCAACTACTTCGCGCCTCCTTCTGTCGTCTCAAATGCCCTCCTGAACCTGCTAAGCCAGGAGAACATCTACTGGCCGATCAGAAGTTTTAAGCCTTACAAGTCCGCGGGCCCAGACGGCATTTTCCCTGCCCAACTGATTCACGCGGGACTTAAAGCCATTAACTGGCTCAAAATAATTTACGAGGGAATCTTCTCCCACTGGTGCATTCCTGACACCTGGCTTCAGACCAATGTCGTATTCATACCCAAGGCAGGCAAGCCCTCGCACACTGCCCCAAAAGATTTCAGGCCCATTAGTCTATCGTCTTTTCTTCTAAAGGCGATGGAACGGCTCCTGGGGCTGCATCTTACAGCGTGTATTCCGTCCAGTCTGATCTCAGACTCCCAGCATGCCTATCGGAAGGGAAGATCCACCGAAACGGCCCTACACTCGATCACATCGATCATCGAAGCGTCCCTTAACTTTAAGGAGTACACCCTCGTAGCCTTCCTCGACATAGAAGTCGCTTTTAACAACATCCTTCCGACCGCCATCACGGGCGCACTGACGGATCTGGGGGTTGACTCCAGGACGGTAAGCCTGATCGATCAGATGCTACAGTGCAGGACGGTTGAGGCATCACTGGGGACGTCAACGTGTACCAGATTTGTCAGCAGAGGCACACCGCAGGGCGGAGTCCTCTCGCCCCTCCTATGGAACGTGGCAGTGAACACACTGCTGCGGGAGATAGAGGGGGGTGGCTGCCGTGTGGTGGCGTATGCGGAAGATGTTGCTATAGCACTCTCCGGAAAATTTCCGCAGACGTTGTGTGAGTGCATTACAAGTACTCTCACGAAAATGTCGAAATGGGCAGACAAATGCGGGTTAGGCGTCAACCCGTCCAAAACGGAAGTGGTGCTTTTCACTAGGAAGTACAAAGTTCCGGTACTGATTCCCCCTAGACTATGTGGGGAAGCGCTGGTTTTCAGCTGCAACGCCAAGTATCTTGGCCTAATCCTCGACAGAAAGCTCGACTGGAAATTGAGTATAGAGGACAGAGTAAAGAAGGCCACAGTGGCCCTCTATACTTGCAGGAAAGCCGTCGGACTAAAATGGGGAATGACCCCCTATATAGTTCGGTGGCTCTACACCGCCATCATACGACCAATCATGCTCTATGGAGTGGTGGTATGGTGGCCAGCCTTAGACAGAAGGACATGCCTCAATAAACTCAGCAGAGTTCAACGCATGGCAGAGCTATTCATAACTGGCGGGCTACGCACTACTCCAGGGGAAGCCCTGGATACTGTGCTGGACCTCCTCCCTGTGGATCTCATGGGAAAGAAGGTGGCAACACTTTCCGCGCTCAGAATGAGAGAAGCCAGACTGTGGAAAGCATCCGCGGTTGGGCACTCGAGAATCCTGAT
The DNA here is from genome assembly GCF_003369915.1 of Drosophila miranda. NCBI lineage: Eukaryota > Metazoa > Arthropoda > Insecta > Diptera > Drosophilidae > Drosophila > Drosophila miranda. Next base: position 42,292,076 of record NC_046674.1, read on the forward strand.
GAGACTCCCGCAATTACCAGAGAGGACAGATTACTGTATCCCTAGTGATCACCTCTCGACGCCCTTCCAGCTATCAATCCCATCTAGGGAGGACTGGGAGATGGGCGAACCAGGACCTGCAAATGCGGTCCACTTCTACACTGATGGCTCAAAGCTAGACGGCCGCGTGGGAGGCGGAGTCTACTGCAGCGAGCTGAACATCAGTCATTGCTTCAGGCTCCCGGATCACTGTAGTGTGTTCCAAGCGGAGGTTGAAGCCATCAAGGAGGCCATTTCGATCGTCTCCAAACTACTTCTAGATACGCACTTAGTGTGCGTCTTCTCGGACAGCCAAGCAGCTATCAAAGCTCTAGGCTCAATATCGTCGAACTCAGCGACTGTAAATGACTGCCGCAGGTCTCTGCACGAGATCGCAGAGCAGTTAGATCTCTTCCTTATATGGGTCCCAGGGCACAGGGACATCGAGGGCATCGACGCCGCCGACGAGCTAGCAAGGCAGGGTACTACAATTCCTCTCCTTATGGAGAGGAAGCAGGTAGCGATGCACTTGGCTACGTGCAGGCTCCTAACGCACGAATTGTTCGAGTAAAATGCCAATAGGAGATGGCAGCAAACCGTCTCCTGTAAAATCTCAAGATTGATATGGCCATATCGGAAATCGTCGTCTTCGTATTCTCGGGGCCGCTTTCCTCACGGACATTGCGGACCTGTCCGAAATCAAACCAGGGACCTTGTCCAAATACATCCAAGCCACCGGATGGGACTGCCCTTAATCCTGCAGTAGTCTGCTCTCACGGTTCAGGCAACGAGAAGGGGCACATGCCCATGCGGCAACACAACGGACCTTTTATAGGTCCAAGTGAGCTCGGGGGCGGGAGGCTCAAATCCCCCCCTCCCGGCTACCGCCTTAACCTAACCTTACTTAACCTTGCATGCTTAGTTTCTTTGTAAGCTTAGTGCTAATTTTCCTCGAATGTTAGTCTAATAGCTATCTTTCTTGCATGTTCGCGTTCGGTTCGGCTACGCACCGTGCGTCATGCCGCAGCACCCCTTGGTCGGTTGGGCGGGAGGAGGGCTGCGTTTTGCCTGGGATCCGCGCGTAACAACCTTCTGCTGGTTTCACATGGGCCACTTGACGGTGCAGTAACTGCATCGCCTATTGAAAGATGCAGTCATTGCATGTCAACGTCCAAGAAAAAAAAAAAAAAAATATACTAATCCACGAGCCACGTGGCTGAGGCTGATAAATAGTTGGGATCACAGATGTCCTTGTGTCCCTCTTGAGCCCTCCCTACTAACGACCACTTCCATGGGATCCTTTCAGAGCCTTCCAGCGGCCCCTTGTTCCTACGGTTAAGGGGGCACCAGAGTGTGTTCAGTTAACGACATCCTACTCTTTCATCAATCACATTGAAAATTCGGAAGGCTTTTTACAAATGAAATTATAATTTGACTCCAGCGGGTCCAGCGGGTTCTAGTTGCGATTTTTACAAATTGTCAGGTACAAAGAAATCAGGCGGTCGACTTCAAATCATATATTCAACTTGTCGCAGCCAGTGATAGCATAAACTCCCCGACTCCAACGTAAAGCCGATCTTGCATGCTCAGAGAGCAGTACAAGAGAGCTGCGTGCGATAACAAAAGCTCAGCTAACAACATCGCACACGCCAAAGCTGCTTATGTAGCAATGTAATTAATTTCTCCTGCTGCAACATTCCGGCCCCGTTGAAGACCTCCGGTGCTTCAACCGTCTATTGGCAGTTTTGGCATTTTCTGTATGGGCCGTTTAATTACGCCTGTGGGTGTTCGCACCTCGGCAACGCGCACTCTCCCATCTCCTCCCTCAAATGCGGCCACCACTCGTCCTGTGGTCCACTTCTCTGGCGGTGTGTTGTCCTCGTGGGCGAGCACCAGACAGCCAATGTCCAAGTGTGTCCCACAGCTGACGCTGCTGCAGGCTGACGAGGTAGTCCTTGGACCAGCCCTGCCAAAACTGCTGCTTGTGCGCTGACAGCATTTACCACCGCTTCACGCGATTCTAACCCTGCTGCATCTGTCGTATTGCTCTGATTCGGGCGGCAGCGAAAGAAGCCGCTACCCGATAAGGTGTCTTGGGAGTCCGACGAAAAGTTTTCACTTTCGATCATAAATTTGTCCAGGAGCGGTTTCACTTGAGCCCATAAATTTCAAAGCGTTTTTGAAGTTTGCGCACAATTCGAGTCTTGGAATCGATTTCGTTTTGAGAGGAAATACTCGAGACTTTGCGGTTAGAAGCTTAAAAACGACAATTTTACCATCAGTCCCTTGTTAAATGAATGTTCTTTACTTCATGATCCTCGACTAGTTAAGCCGGTGCTTCACCGGGTCCAGACGGGATTCCAGGTTGTGTACTCAGGTACTGCGCCGAGGCTCTGTGTGCACCTTTGCTTAAACTATTCACCCTGTCCATTGATTCGTTTATAATTCCTCTCCATAAAAAAGGTAGCAAGTCTGATGCAAAAAATTATAGCGGTATAGCAAAGTTATCCGCTATTCCTAAAATGTTTGAGAAGGTTTTAATTCCGCACTTGCAACATCTCTGCAAGTCACTTATATCTCCAACTCAGCATGAATTTATAAGGCGGCGATCAACCACCACGAACTTGTTAGAGTTTACCTCTTTCATTATTAAAGGCTTTCAAGGTAACTTACAGACGGATGTTACTTACACTTACGACTTTAGTAAGGCATTCGACTCTGTAAACCATTCCCTTTTAGCGCATAAACTTGACCTTTTAGGGTTTCCGCCCAACCTCCTGAGATGGATTTCTAGCTATCTTTGTTCCAGGTCTCAAAGAGTCCTCTTCAAAAACTCCCTCTCTTTACCAGTAAAGGTTTCTTCGGGAGTACCACAGGGCAGCCATCTAGGCCCCTTGTTATGATCCGCCTCTTTGCCACCCTGGCCTATCGTTCCCAGCTAGCTCACGGGGAAGTCAGGGGTGTTTCCGACCCGATAAGCCAGGGGACGGATTGAACAAAACAAAAACAAAAAAAAACATACAAAAAAACAAATCTAATTTATAGGACAGACTTGTCCTCGTTGGCACTTTCGTCAGCGGGGTTAGTTGGTTTCGTTATCCCTAGCAGGGTCCCTCCCTTCCATGAGCGCCACCTTTTGAATTCGCTCCCTTTTCATATTCAGGGTCCCGCTCTTCTTCTCGCTCTCGTCCCACCCAACTACCGTTTTCTATTCACTCATGACTCTTTTCAAATTTTCATTTTATCCATTATATTTTCTTATTTATCTTGAACATTATAAATTAATAATCTAGGTTTATATAAAGGAAACAAATACTAACATAAAAATACTAACAAAAAAAATAAACCCTATTTCGGCCGAATTGGCAGCCCCATTTGATAGAGGTTGTTGCTTCCTGATTCTTGCTGATGTTTACGTTTAATCGTGGTGTTTTTTATATGATCGTGATATATTGTTTAATTGTGGGTCGGACGGGTGTAGATGTGTGAAATGTGGTGATGTTATGTGATGTGTTATGAATGAGGGTATACATGCGTGGGCTGTGTGTGATGTGGGTGGATGAAGGTGTGTGATATTGATTCGTGTGGGTGTATTTCTGCTTTGAAGTCCGGATTCTTTCCCCGGGGGGGCTGGTGTGTGGGGACAGAAACGTGTCTCCAGTCGGTGCTCCGCTGACGGTTCCTTGGTGCCGGTGCTCCGCTGACGGTTCTCGCACCAGTTTTCCGGCCTGGCCAGTACCGGGCTGCTGCTGCCGATGTCCGCCGCTTCCGCTGATGTTGATGCCTGCCGCTGCTGTCTTGGTGGGATCGTCGTCTCCACGATCACCAATTTTGTTTCCTTTTTTCTTTCAAGGCACGTGCGGCCTCCACTATTCTCCACCGGAAAAACCTCTTTTTTTTTCTTCCTCCTCCCGTTTTCTTTTCTCTCACGCAACTCTGCCACTCTTCCCAGGATCCACTATAGATGCCGCTGTCTCTTTCTTCTCCAGCCCTGATACCTATCGGCTCTCTCCAAAACCGCCCATAACACCACACTACCGTTTCCAGGATTACTCCGCCGAAACGGGAGTGCCAAGCAGGCGAGCTTTTTCAATTAAGGGGCCCCAAACGTAGGCCATCGCCCACACGCTCAGATTGAGAGTCTCCGGCTCCATCGACTGAGATGCCTGGGCTACTGCTTCAGATCCTTTGCGTGAAACACCCCAATACGTGAGCCTTGCAACGTCTCCAGCTCGTACTGACGCTGCCTTTCCTTTATCGGCTTGCGCTCGGACCATTTAGCTTCGGGTAATACCGCTTGGTTAACTTTATATATAGTAGTGTAAACATCCTTATTGCTACTTCTTTCCTCAGGGGTATCTAATTTCACGTTGGAGGGCCTTTCTATTGGCTGCTTCGCGGCGACGTGGAACTCGACTCCTCCAATTGCGTCGTGCTCCTTTTCGCGTTTCCCGGCCGACATTTAGGGGATTTAGGGAGAATGACCCCGGCCAGCCCGCGCTTGTAGCAGAACAGGTTACGCACGGCCGACTCACACTCAAAATAGGTGTGACCCGGCTGAGCGCAATTCCAGCACTTCAGCTGGGTGCGGTCGCCTCCGGATTCCCTCGTCCTATGGACAGCATCCAATGCCTCGGTCTGTTCCTCCGGGTCGTGAGTGTTCGCATCCAATTCATGTGCTTTGTGATCTTCCCTGCGCCTACTACCCCCATGGTCTGGACCGCTCCTTGTCCATCGCGTCGCCAGCAGTTTCTCGGCGTCCGCACACTCTTCTCGCAGCTTCTGGAGATTTGGTATCTGCATTGGATAAATCACCCTCGAAATTGCATTCCTAATATTGATCTTTATTAGATCATAATCCGAGAATGGATTCAGCAATCTCGACCTCAACACCAACATCTCCTGGATGTTCTGGTCCGCCGACTCCCCGTGGCGTTGTCGGCGTTCCCTGAGCTCTTGCTCTCGCTCGAACTCTGTCCGACGAACTTGAAACTGCTGCTGGAGACCATATCTCAGATTCGGCCAGTCCGGCATTCTTACCGTCCGAACATGCATCCAGTGCCAATCCCTTGCGTGGCCACTAACCAATGTGTGAAAGGCTTTCAACACCTCCGCCCACGGTACCTGATACGACGTCTGTAGATGCTCCACCCGGAATATGAATTCCGCCACGGGCATCCCCTTTGGATCGCCGTCGAAGCTAAGTCCCCATCTTCGTATCTGCACTTGCTCCTGCCTAGCCTCTCCGAAACTCGGTCGATTCCTGTTAGGGTTTGCTCCTGCGCCCATCCCGTTGAACAGCCACTCCTTCACGGGTCTCTGATCGGCTTGGGTCCTCTGATCGGCCTCCAATGTTCGGTTGTCCACGAACAAGTGCGTTGGATGTGCTTGCTGGTTCGCTGGTGCTTCCTGTTGACCTCCTCCCAGACTGGTTGCATTTGATCCCCGTTTCCTTCCATTCGCATCACTCGCCGTTCGCTCCGCTTTTAATGAACCCACCACAGCGTTGATCTCTCGCATGAACTCTAGCATGTCCGCATTGCATTGCATTGCATTGACAATCGCAGCGCTTCCATTTGCTGCCCGAGCGACGCTCGGTAGGTCTCCTGTGCTTGGGCTAACGCTGCGCTCACGGCTGAGCTTAACTCGGGCGGTAACACCAGGTCCTTACGGGTTCGCTGTTGACCTCCTACTGCTCCGGCCTCTGGGTCCTCCTGGTCCCTGGTCCTGGGATCGAGTCGTCGGCATGTTGTACGGCTGGTACCTGCGCTGTGCCTCCGGGCTACGCCTTGTCTTTCTCGACCCTATAAAAACCTCCGGGTCACTCATCAACCAATTTTCCTAACGTACTCCTTTCCTTCGTCTATTCTATATTTACTCGCCAATGCGAATCGCTAAATGTACCTAACTATCTTGGTGAAAAATAAATTGGATTGTTTATTATCTTACTACCCTCCTCCACTAAACACCTGGTACCTGGCTAATTAATCCTAAATACCTTCAATCATAACGAGAAAATAAATAAATAAACAGTGCGATAAATAAATACGCGAATAATTAATTCAATGTTTAGATAACCAAATAAATAAATTTAAATACATAAATCGGTTAATTTAAATGAATAAATTGATAAATCTAAATATATAAATTGATTTAATTAAATAAATAAATAAACACCTGCATCAACAATTAATAGCCTAATTAAATACAACACTAAATAACTAAATACTTCCTCTCCCAAACAAAAACTCTTTTTCCGATGACATGCCTAATGCAAACTTCTAAGATTGCTTTCTAACAATGCTAGCGAGGATCGTCAGTCCTCAAAAAAAAAGATGATTTCCCTTTGGGTTTTCTTAATTCGGCTTTCCAATAGTCTGCTAAATCACCAACAAAAAAAACCTATAATACCCAAAATGCTTCAGACAAAAATTCACATTTAATTATACCCGATACTCAAAATGAGTATTGCGGTATATTAGATTTGTGGTAAAAGTGGATGTGTGTAACGTCCAGAAGGAATCGTTTCCGACCCCATAAAGTATATATATTCTTGATCAGCATCAATAGCCGAGTCGATTGAGCCCTGTCTGTCTGTCCGTCTGTCCGTCCGTCTGTCCGTCCGTCCGTCCGTCCGTCCGTCTGTCCGTCCCCTTCAGCGCCTAGTGCTCAAAGACTATAAAAGCTAGAGCAACGATGTTTTGGATCCAGATATCTGTGATATGTCACTGCTACAAAAATATTTCAAAACTTCGCCCCGCCCACTTCCGCCCCCACAAAGGACGAAAATCTGTGGCATCCACATTTTTAAAGATACGATAAAACCAAAAACGCAGAATCGGTGGGGATGACCATATCTTCTACAGTGCAAAATCTGAACCAGATCGTATAATGATTATAGCCAGAATCAAGAAAACAATTTCATTCTTTCTCGCTCTGTCTCTCTCTAACACACAGGTTTCATGGTCGGTTTTGTCAATTGCAAAATATGAGTTCAAGGATCTCAGAACCTATAAGAGCCAGAGCAACCAAATTTGGTATCCACACTCCTGTGATATCGGACCTTGACCGTTTCGTGTCCAAATTTCGCCACACCCCCTTCCGCCCCCGCAAAGGACGAAAATCTGGGGCATCCACAAATCTCAGAGACTATTAAGGCTAGAGTAACCAAATTTGGTATCCGCACTTCTGTTAGATCTCACTATAAAACGTATATCTCAGAATTTCGCCCCACCCCCTTCCGCCCCCACAAAAGACGAAAACCTGTTGCATCCACAATATTGCACATTCGAGAAAACTAAAAACGCAGAATCATAGATAATGACCATATCTATCAGATTGCTGAATCTGGATCAGATCGGAGCATTTTTTTAGCCAAAAGCAAGAAATCAATTTGCAGTGGCCACGCAGCGCCCGACGTCACGCTAAGACTGATTTTCTGACTGAAGCCATACTGACTTAGTATCGGGTATAACTGTAGAGTTGCGGCGTCCGCAGCAACTCACAACGTTCCACCTCGTTTTTTTGGTGGGATGAGAGACAACTGCATTTATTGTTTTGCCGGTGAGCGGACCCCCTTCTTTTCCCCTTGCTATTTACCTTCGCCTACTTTTTCTGAGTGCCAACTCCCTTTGCTGTTTCCTTCCTTAGATCACCGTGGATCCCCAGAATCGGACAACGACGTTAATGCCTCTGGACATAGCCCGGACCGACTCGACAGATCCTCCGGCACCTCTTCCGCTTTTCAGATCCGGACAGCGAACTCCACGAGTTGTACAACGAGGCTACTATCACCTGGTAATACCTGGACCACAACTCGGGACACACACTTCATTCCCTTCTACCTCCGATACATAACTACCATGTCCATTTTCCTCACTTCTACTCCTCTCAGCGGCTACGACGGCTAGGATTTATTCCCGGCTCGCGGACCGGCTGAGTTTCGTTCTACCAGGGTTCCATTTTACACCGGCCTTTAAGACTCGCGTTTAAAATCGATCCTTTTTATTCCAGTTGGGGACCATTTGTTATGACCCGCCTCTTTACCACCCTGGCCTATCGTTCCCAGCTAGCTCACGGGGAAGTCAGGTGTGTTTCCGACCCGATAGACCAGGGGGCGGATTAACAAAAACAAACAAAAACATACAAAAATTGTCCTCGTTGGCACTCTCTTCAGCGGGGATATTTGATATTATTATCCATGAGCGTGGTCCCACCCTTCCATGAGCGCCATTTTTTTAATTCGCGCGCTCCCTTTTCATATTCAGGGTCCCGCCCTTCTTCTCGCTCTCGTCCCACCCAACTACCGTTTTCTACTCACTCATGACTACGTTTTACTTTCATATTATATTCATGTTATATTTTCTTATTTATCTATTTTTTTAACAATATTAATTAATAACCTAGATTCTGCCGACGAATACAAATACGGTGTGTGGGGACACAAACGTGTCTCCAGTCGGTGCTCCGTTGGATTCCTTGGTGCCGGTGCTCCGCTGATGGTTCTCGCACCAGGTTTCCGGCCTGGCCAGTACCGGGCTGCTGCTGCCGATGTCCGCCGCTTCCGCTGATGTTGATGCCTGCCGCTGATGTCTTGGTGGGATCTTCGTCTCCACGATTACCAATTTTTTCTTCTTTTTTTCTTTCAGGGCACGTGCGGCCTCCTTTATTTTCCACCGGAAACTCCTCTTTTTTTCTTCCTCGTCCCGTTTCGTTTTTTCTCACGCAACTCTGCCACTACTTCCCAGGATCCACAATAGATGCCGCTGTCTTTTTCTTCTCCAGCCCTGATACCTATCGGCTCTCTCCAAAACCGCCCATAACACCACACTACCGTTTCCAGGATTACTCTGCCGAAACGGGAGTGCAAAGCAAGGCGGGCTTTTTCAATTAAGGGGCCCCAAACGTAGGCCATCGCCTACTCCTCGCCTTGCTCAACACGAAATTCCGCTTATATATCTCCTGACCCGGTGAGTACCTAATTTCTCGAGCTTTTCGATTATACCTGTTCTTCGCTCCATTGTAGGCTTCATGAGAGTTTCCTCGGACCTCATCTCGGACTATTTCCATCTTATAACTCCTCGCCAAGGGTGACACTTGTGCATCATTTAGGGCGCCCAGTCTGCGTGCCAATTTATAATCACGGCCGCTAGTAAACATGTGCTGCCCAAACAACACAAAGTATGGCGACGTCCCGATGCCCGTCACTCCTAGCCACACACTGGATATCCCTCAGCTTCTCGTCCCAGCGCGTGTGATCCTCACTAACGTACGTCCATATTGCTGCCAGTACTGTCTGGTTCACTCGTTCGGCCGCGTTCGCCTGCGGTGCATAGTTCCCCGACTTCAGGTGCGTTATGCTTCTTCTATCCAGGAATTGAGAGAATTCAGCTGACACAAATTGTTTTCCATTATCCGTGTGTACTATTTGAGGTACGCCAAACTGCGCGAAGACCTCGGCGTGCAAGAATCGGAAGCCTTCAATCAGACATATCTGGACATGTGATCGAGGACTATCAGTATGACTACATTGCCACTTCGAGTCCACTTCGAGTCGGATATGGACCCTGGAAATCCAGGTACAGTTTTTGAATCGGCCTCTCGGTTATGGTTTCGGCCCCCATGAGTTGACGGTGATCCTGTGTTGAATGTTTTGTTTCTTTGCAGGTGTCACAATCAGCCACATATGACTTCACCTGCACGGTCATCCGGGGCCACCGTCCCAGTGTCCTCGCGATCCCTCCATGCATTGCCACATCGCTGTCGTGAGCATGTTGGATCAGTGTGCTCGTCAGGGCTTCTGGGATCCATAGCTTCCACGAAAACTCCTCTAATTCCGGCCGGCCAAACTGTGTGCGCTTAAACAGCAGTCCTTCCTCCACCTTCAGGTCTGGGAACTCATCCTTATCGCTCTGGACCGACTCGATTTTTCTTCGGTAATCTTCATCCTCGAAGGCTGTGGTGTCGAACTCCAGGAAGTCGATAGTGTCAACGTCAAAGGGACGTGACAGCGTATCGGCGACGATATTTTCCTTTCTTTTGCGGTGCTCAATTTCGAAGTCATAAGCCTGGAGAGCCAACGACCACCTGGCTAGCCTCCCATTCAGTGCCTTGAATCGCATGAGCCACTGCAAACTCGCGTGATCTGTTATCACCGTGAATGGCATCAGTTCTACGTATGCACGGAACTTCTCTATGGCTCTTACCGCCGCCAGACACTCCTTCTCTGGTACGCTATAGTTGAGCTGTGCCCCTCTTAGCTTAGAAGGAAGAGGAACTCTTAGGAAGAGAGCTGCTCCAATCCCCACGTGGCTCGCATCACACTGGATAAAGAAGTGCTTCTTAAAGTCCGGGTGATGTAGCACGGGGGCGCTGGTAAGTGCTTTTTTGAGCTCATCGAACGATTTTCCTGCCTCCTCCGTCAGCTAAAATTGCCCTTTTCCTTTCAGACAGTCCGTCAGAGGAGCCGAGAGTGCCGAGAAATTTCGGATAAACCGCCGATACCAGCCAGCTGTCCCCAAAAATCCCTGGATTTGTTTCACGTTCCTTGGCATTGGTATTTGGGTGATCGCCTGCACTTTCTCCGGATCTTTCCTAAGTGCGCCGTCGCCTACGATGTACCCTAAATACTTTAAATATTTATAGCCGAATTTCGATTTTTTTCTTTCAATTGTCAGGTTTGCCTCCTTGAGACACTTGGCCACTTCCTCTAACAGGTGTATATGCTCCTCAAACGTCCGGGAAATAACTAGTAGATCGTCCAAGTATACAAAGACATGGCTTCGGAGTCGTTGTGGAATTACTCGATACATCCACCGACACAGCCGTTGGGCTGCATTGCACAACCCGAAGGGCATCGATTTAAATTGATAGAGTGGTCTGCCCGGCACCGTGAATGCTGTGTACGTCCGACTTTCAGGCACCAGCTCTATCTGCCAAAATGCGTGCTTTAAATCGATGCTGCTTATGTACACAGTTTCCTCTACGCGGCTCAGGATTGACTCGATGCCTTGCAGCGGGTAAGCATCCTTCACGGTTAATTTGTTTAGTTTCCGCGCATCCAGACACAATCGGTTTTTTCCCGGCTTCCGTACCAGCGTCACGCGGTTGCTCCACGGGCTCTCGCTTGTTTCGATGACTCCGAGACGCAACAATTCGTCCACCTCGGCAAACAACAGCTCTTGCACCGCGGGAGATACCGGGTAGAATCGCTCCTTTACGGGTACGGCTCCCTCGATTAATTGAATTTCGTGCCTTTCGAGCGTCGTTCTTCCCAAACCATGTGTGTCGAATGCCCTGAAGTTGTTCTTCACCTGGTCCAGACGTGTCTGCTGCGTGTGCGTCAACTCGTGCGGTTCCGTTGGTTTACTCCTAGTCAGCACCTCAGCATCAATTTCGGCTAATTCCTTGTGTCGTTCTAGGCCTACTATATTCGGAGCCAGACCAAACTTCCGCCAGAAATCGACCGCTATGTACAGCGATTGTTTTAGCGAGGGACACAGGAACAACTCCATAGTCTGCTTCTGGCCTCCATACGTCATAGGTCCATACGTCGACACATGTCCCAGTATTTTATGAGGAGTGCCGCCCGCTGTTTGTACTGAGAATTTCTTTATGTCTTAAAATTTCAGCTCCAATTCTCCTATCAGTTCCAGGCCACCTTTCCCCAGAAGGCTCACCGATGCCCCTGTATCCAGTAGTCCCATCAGCGTCCTCGGGCCCAACTTCACTCGTGCGAATGGCCTGTCATCCTGACGCATGGCCGAGTGGACTGCTGCACACACCTGGAGCCGCCTCCTCTTGCGCCCCTGGAACCTGTCCCGAGCCCGCTGTGCTCTGACTTCTCCCGTTCGGATACTCTCATCGACTTCGTTTACCATTATCCGATTCCTGTTCGTACTGCCGCTATCTTTCCTTCGGGTAATACAGCTTGGTTAAACTTATATATGGTAGTGTAAATATCCTTATTGCTACTTCTTTCCTTAGGGGTATCTAATTTAGCGTTGGAGGGCCTTTCTATTGGCTGCTTCGCGGCGACGTGGAACTCGACTCCTCCAATTGCGTCGTGCTCCTTTTCGCGTTTCCCGGCCGACATTTAGGGCATTTAGGGAGGATGACCCCGGCCAGCCCGCACTTGTAGCAGAACAGGTTACGCACGGCCGACTCACACTCAAAATAGGTGTGACCCGGCTGAGCGCAATTCCAGCACTTCAGCTGGGTGCGATCGATTCCGGATTCCCTCGTCCTATGGACAGCATCCAAAGCCTCGGTCTGTTCCTCCGGGTCGTGAGTGTTCGCATCCAATTCATGTACTTTGTGCTCTTCCCTGCGCCCTTTGTTGGCTCCCTATACCCTATTTGGTGGTTCTCTTGAGAGAATTACCCTGGTGGATAATCTAGGTGTTATGTTAGACCCCAAGTTAAAGTTTTCCGAACACATTTCTACCATGGTAAATAAGGCCATGGGCGTGCTTGGGTTTATAAAGAGGTGGTCAAAGGAATTTGACGACCCCTATATAACAAAGACTCTCTATACCTCGCTTGTTCGTCCGATCTTAGAATACGGCTCCTGTGTATGGTGCCCTCAGTACAAAGTACACCAGGACCGGATAGAATCAGTACAGAAAAACTTTTTACTCTTTGCTCTGCGGGGCCTTAACTGGGATTCGGGTGTAAGACTCCCATCTTATTCTAGTAGAGTACTATTAGTAAACCACCCATCCTTAGCTAACCGTAGAAAAATGCTTGGTGTGATATTTATGCACAACTTGATCAGGGGTGACATAGACAGCCCTGATCTATTGAGCCGCATAAACTTCACGATTCCTATTAGACTGACTAGAAATTTTATACCGTTGTTCCTTCCACCTTGTAGATCGAATTATTCCTTGCATGAACCGTTTAGGGTCTTATGCTCGGATTATAATTCCCTCTACCATATTATATCCACCACTAATTCTCTTCCTCTTATTAAATTACTAATCCTTACACACCTTTTTAGTAATTAGTAATTGTAGTGGTATTTGTATTTTGATTGCATGCTTAGTCTCTTAGTAAGTTTAGTGCTAATTTTCCTCGAATGTTAGTCTAATAGCTATCTTTCTCGCATGTTCGCGTTCCGTTTGGCTACGCACCGTGCGTCATGCGGCAGCGCCCCTCGGTCGGTTGGGCGGGAGGAGTGCTGCGTTTTGCCTGGGATCCGCGCGTAACAGCCTTCTGCTGGTTTCACACGGGCCACTTGACGGTGCAGTAACTGCATCGCCTCTTGAAAGATGCAGTCATTGCATGTCAACGTCCAATATCAAAAATTGAATCCCTAATATTGATCTTTATGATCTTTTTTAGATCATAATCCGAGAACGGATTCAGCAATCTCGACCTCAACACCAACATCTCCTGGATGTACTGGTCTGCCGACTCCCCGTGGCGTTGTCGGCGTTCCCTGAGCTCTTGCTCTCGCTCGAACTCTGTCCGACGAACTTGAAACTGCTGCTGGAGACCATATCTCAGATTCGGCCAGTCCGGCATTCCTACCGTCCGAACATGTATCCAGTACCAATCCCTAGCGTGGCCACTGACCAATGTGTGAAAGGCTTTCAACACCTCCGCCCACGGTACCTGATACGACGTCTGTAGATGCTCCACCCGGAATATGAACTCCGCCACGGGCATCCCCTTTGGATCGCCATCGAAGCTAAGTCCCCATCTTCGTATCTGCCCTTGCTCCTGCCTAGCCTCTCCGAAACACGATCGATTCCTGTTAGGGTTTACTCCTGCGCCCATCCCGTTGAACAGCCACTCCTCCACAGGTCTCTGATCGGCTTGGGTCCTCTGATCGGCCTCCAATGTTCGGTTGTCCACGAACAAGTGCGTTGGATGTGCTTGCTGGTTCGCGGGTGCTGTTGACCTCCTCCCAGACTGGTTGCATTTGATCCCCGGTTCCTTCCATTCGCATCACTCGCCGTTCGCTCCGCTTTTAATGAACCCACCACAGCGTTGATCTCTCGTATGAACTCTAACATGTCCGCATTGCATTGCATTGCATTGACAATCTGAGCGCTTCCATTTGCTGCCCGAGCGACGCTCGGTAGGTCTCCTGTGCTTTGGCTAACGCTGCGCTCACGGCTGAGCTTAACTCGGGCGGTAACACCAGGTCCTTACGGGTTTGCTGTTGACTTCCTACTGCTCCGGCCTCTGGGTCCTCCTGGTCCCTGGTCCTGGGACCGAGTCGTCGGCATGTTGTACGGCTGGTACCTGCGCTGTGCCTCCGGGCTACGCCTTGTCTTTCTCGACCCTATAAAAACCTCCGGGTCACTCATCAACCAATTTTCCTAACGTACTCCTTTCCTTCGTCTATTCTTTATTTACTCGCCAATGCGAATCGCTAAATTTACCTAACTATCTTGGTGAAAAATAAATTGGATTGTTTATTATCTTACTACCCTCCTCCACTAAACACCTGGTACCTGGCTAATTAATCCTAAATACCTTCAATCATAACGAGAAAATAAATAAATAAACAGTGTGATAAAGAAATACGCGAATAATTAATTCAATGTTTAGATAACCAAATAAATAAATTTAAATACATAAATCGGTTAATTTAAATGAATAAATTGATAAATCTAAATATATAAATTGATTTAATTAAATAAATAAATAAACACCTACATCAACAATTAATAGCCTAATTAAATACAACACTAAATAACTAAATACTTCCTCTCCCAAACAAAAACTCTTTTTCCGATGACATGCCTAATGCAAACTTCTAAGATTGCTTTCTAACAATGCTAGCGAGGATCGTCAGTCCTCAAAAAAAAAGATGATTTCCCTTTGGGTTTTCTTAATTCGGCTTTCCAATAGTCTGCTAAATCACCAACAAAAAAAACCTATAATACCCAAAATGCTTCAGACAAAAATTCACATTTAATTTTTTTGGTGGGATGAGAGACAACTGCATTTATTGTTTTGCCGGTGAGCGGACCCCCTTCTTTTCCCCTTGCTATTTACCTTCGCCTACTTTTTCTGAGTGCCAACTCCCTTTGCTGTTTCCTTCCTTAGATCACCGTGGATCCCCAGAATCGGACAACGACGTTAATGCCTCTGGACATAGCCCGGACCGACTCGACAGATCCTCCGGCACCTCTTCCGCTTTTCAGATCCGGACAGCGAACTCCACGAGTCGTACAACGAGGCTACTATCACCTGGTAATACCTGGACCACAACTCGGGACACACACTTCATTCCCTTCTACCTCCGATACATAACTACCATGTCCATTTTCCTCACTTCTACTCCTCTCAGCGGCTACGACGGCTAGGATTTATTCCCGGCTCGCGGACCGGCTGAGTTTCGTTCTACCAGGGTTCCATTTTACACCGGCCTTTAAGACTCGCGTTTAAAATCGATCCTTTTTATTCCAGTTGGGGACCATTTGTTATGACCCGCCTCTTTACCACCCTGGCCTATCGTTCCCAGCTAGCTCACGGGGAAGTCAGGTGTGTTTCCGACCCGATAGACCAGGGGGCGGATTAACAAAAACAAACAAAAACATACAAAAATTGTCCTCGTTGGCACTCTCTTCAGCGGGGATATTTGATATTATTATCCATGAGCGTGGTCCCACCCTTCCATGAGCGCCATTTTTTTAATTCGCGCGCTCCCTTTTCATATTCAGGGTCCCGCCCTTCTTCTCGCTCTCGTCCCACCCAACTACCGTTTTCTACTCACTCATGACTACGTTTTACTTTCATATTATATTCATGTTATATTTTCTTATTTATCTATTTTTTTAACAATATTAATTAATAACCTAGA
Source organism: Drosophila miranda (assembly GCF_003369915.1). Taxonomy (NCBI): domain Eukaryota; kingdom Metazoa; phylum Arthropoda; class Insecta; order Diptera; family Drosophilidae; genus Drosophila; species Drosophila miranda. The sequence goes on from NC_046674.1 coordinate 42,307,913, forward strand.
TTCTGCCGACGAATACAAATACGGTGTGTGGGGACACAAACGTGTCTCCAGTCGGTGCTCCGTTGGATTCCTTGGTGCCGGTGCTCCGCTGATGGTTCTCGCACCAGGTTTCCGGCCTGGCCAGTACCGGGCTGCTGCTGCCGATGTCCGCCGCTTCCGCTGATGTTGATGCCTGCCGCTGATGTCTTGGTGGGATCTTCGTCTCCACGATCACCAATTTTTTCTTCTTTTTATACCCGATACTCAAAATGAGTATTGGGGTATATTAGATTTGTGGTAAAAGTGGATGTGTGTAACGTCCAGAAGGAATCGTTTCCGACCCCATAAAGTATATATATTCTTGATCAGCATCAATAGCCGAGTCGATTGAGCCCTGTCTGTCTGTCCGTCTGTCCGTCCGTCCGTCCGTCCGTCCGTCCGTCCCCTTCAGCGCCTAGTGCTCAAAGACTATAAGAGCTAGAGCAACGATGTTTTGGATCCAGACTTCTGTGATATGTCACTGCTACAAACATATTTCAAAACTTCGCCCCGCCCACTTCCGCCCCCACAAAGGACGAAAATCTGTGGCATCCACATTTTTAAAGATACGATAAAACCAAAAACGCAGAATCGGTGAGGATGACCATATCTTCTACAGTGCAAAATCTGAACCAGATCGAATAATGATTATAGCCAGAATCAAGAAAACAATTTCATTCTTTCTCGCTCTGTCTCTCTCTAACACACAGGTTTCATGGTCGGTTTTTTCAATTGCAAAATATGAGTTCAAGGATCTCAGAACCTATAAGAGCCAGAGCAACCAAATTTGGTATCCACACTCCTGTGATATCGGACCTTGACCGTTTCGTGTCCAAATTTCGCCACACCCCCTTCCGCCCCCGCAAAGGACGAAAATCTGGGGCATCCACAAATCTCAGAGACTATTAAGGCTAGAGTAACCAAATTTGGTATCCGCACTTCTGTTAGATCTCACTATAAAACGTATATCTAAGAATTTCGCCCCACCTCCTTCCGCCCCCACAAAGAACGAAAATCTGTTGCATCCACAATATTGCACATTCGAGAAAACTAAAAACGCAGAATCATAGATAATGACTATATCTATCAGATTGCTGAATCTGGATCAGATCGGATCATTTTTGTAGCCAAAAGCAAGAAATCAATTTGCAGTGGCCACGCAGCGCCCGACGTCACGCTCAGACTGATTTTCTTTCTCTCTCGCACGCACTCCTTGTCGTGTCGTTCAATATTAGCGGCGTCTGCCGCAGGAGAGCCATACTGACTTAGTATCGGGTATAACTGTAGAGTTGCGGTGTACGCAGCAGCTCACAACGTTCCCCCTCGTTTTCTTTCAGGGCACGTGCGGCCTCCTCTATTTTCCACCGGAAACTCCTCTTTTTTTCTTCCTCGTCCCGTTTCGTTTTTTCTCACGCAACTCTGCCACTGCTTCCCAGGATCCACAATAGATGCCGCTGTCTTTTTCTTCTCCAGCCCTGATACCTATCGGCTCTCTCCAAAACCGCCCATAACAATTTCTACTCTTGAGTTTGTCTAGCATAACTCGTGCTATTTTATAAGCTTGCTCTAGCCTAAATTTCGATTCTTTAGCATGCCATAGAGGGTGTCGTGTTAAAACAATATACGAAGTATTGTAGCCGTACATCCCAATCTGTTTTATCGGTTGAGATGTATGAGCGTATGAACTCATTGAATGTTCTGTGGCTTCGTCCACGGTTCCTACAGTCTGGTGATGATGTGCGGTAGATGTTATATTTTGAATATTTAGGTATTTACATAAATCTTCAATTATTGAGTTTCTATATTCCGTTCCCATGTCCGTAATGAACGTCTTCATTGAACCGTACTCTAGAATAAAATCTTCAAATATAGCTTTGGCTACTGTTTTTGCACTTTTTTTTTATTGGTATGGCAACAAGGTATTTTGTTAGGTCACATATTAAGGTTGTTCTGACTTGGGAAGTGGACCGATCGTATCCACAATTACTCTGTCGAAAGCCGTGTGTGGTGTTTGTGTTATGGTCATTGGGGTCTTGGTATGTTTAGTCGTTTTGGACATTTGACATTTTGGACACTTTCTTACATACAATAGAGTCCAGTTATAACGACTTTGCTTATAGCGTCCGTCCGGTCATAGCGACGAAAATTCGATGACTTGGTTGGTCCCCATACAAACTTATATGAAAGGGCCTTCGCTTAGTACGTCTCCGCTTTTAGCGACAAACCGCTTATACCGACAATATTTTTAACAATTCAACCGGCTATTGCAACGTGCCGAAGAAAAATACAGCGAAATAATGTCAAAAAATTAAGTGTTAATGTGTATGTGTGTGTAGGAAGCTGGGTTGTATACGGTACATAAACCGTCTACAGTTTGGTCGTCGCAACTAGAACTTGAACCAGTTCGACTGCGGAGTGGGTATCCTACGGTGCGCAAAATGAGGATCTGAAGACACGGCGACAGCCTCTGATGATTGCGATGGGAAAATGAGTGACAGGCATTTTTAGATTGGGTGCACTTAATCTGTGCGGGGGTTACATTTCAGTGCATTTACTTAGGTACTTAGCAGCAATAAAATAGATAGTTTGTTGCTTAATCCCTTTTGGTGGGTTCGAGTTTACAAGTGCTATTGTCTATTCTTAGTTGCTAATGTAATTTTCGTGTCGTCATATTCATTCACATGAATTGACATGGACAATTTTATTTATGAGTATTTGTGTATGAGATTGCACTGTATATTCTGTAATATTAATTAAATATATGTCTGTGACTGAACATTCTCCCGGCCGTTGAGCTGGTGTTCAACCATCGGACAAGTTGTCGGCAAATCGGCGTGTACGGGGAATAGGGGGTGATGACACGGCTGGATCGTGATTTGATGTCCTTGGTTTCCATAATTGATACTTCTTTTGGGAAATGTAGGCATTAATCAATAGAATTGATATTGCTACGGTTGCATAGGCAGCGATTTGATGGTGCTGCACGTTGTTGAGATGGTGTGGCAACTGGTGATTATTAATTGCTGATAGTTGCTGGCGTAGATCATCAAGCTCTTGAAGATAATCTGATGTCTGGTTCTTCAGTTGCCACATTGGTGGCGAGGATGGTGTCTCTGATTGGCTTATGTTACCAAACCGAGTGTAGGTTGATTTTACTTCGCTGATTGTGGTGCTGAAGGTGCTGATGCTTACTTCGGTATTGCGAGCAGTGCGTCCAGGAGACAGCGAGAGTAGGCCAGTTCCTTCCAGTGCTATAGTTGACGGAACTTCGTTGCATACTGCTTGAAGTTTAGTTGTAGAATGCGTTGCGAAGATCCATTTATTTGGATGCTGAGTTTTTTGCCACACCATGTCAGCCTTTGTTTGTGTTACCTGACATAGTGCTGTTGTTTTATTGTTAGACAGTTGAAACTCGCAGCGATTGTCCACATTGAAGATCGTCTGATGGTCAAAACAGATGAACTCCTTGTTGTGTACTTTAAGACAACGTCGGAATTCCTCTGGGTAGTGCCCATGAACTGGTCTCGGTGGATGTTCACAGTTACTATGGTGGTTCTGAGGTCGACCAGACTCCATCTTGTTGAATCCCAGAAAGGAATTGGTATGATGCTGAAGACTTCGAGCTTCAACTTGAAGATGACGTGTGTTGCAGTCGGGGTTCTTTCGGCTCGCATGATTCTGTATAGTTAAATCACCTCTTTCGTTGTGACCGGCAGCATTTGATCTTGTGGCAAATGATCCCGGATCTGGTCTAGTTGGTCTCTTAGTTGCTCGAGAGACACCAGCGTGGGGCTTATTCTCCGATGATGAATACCAATTAGGACATCAGATATGTCGGACTGCATTCGTTGGAGAGTTGTTGTGAGCAGGGTTAACTGTGCTAATAGTCCTAAATACGCTTGAGTCAGATGATCGCTGTGATATGTCCCTCTTTGTCGGTTGATTGCTGTTCCAAAACTTTTAGGCGATTATCCGTGGGTACTTTGTCTTTTCTGACTACGTTTATTGTAGTGTCGATAATTGATGTTTGATTTTGAAGCAGATGTAGTAGGAAGTTTTCAATGGCTTTCACTTTTTTAATTACTTGAGTCATCTCCTCAGCGTATTTTGAGTCGAGAACACCAAAAAGACTGCTTGCTACATTTCCTATGATATCCAGCGGTGATCTGCGTTTTCGAGAGTTTTTTATTAATATGTTTCCTGTTTTTAGCTCGTTATACACATGTTAAAAATGTTGAACTATGGAGTTGCATGCCGGAATATTTTTTAGTTCAGGGCACATGTGTCGTAACTCTGACATTCCAGCAGACATTATTTGCATATCCTTCCAATATGGGTCCAAGTCATAGTATACGATCATGGTCCACTCAGAAGTTGCTATTCGTGATGTCCCAAGCTTCTCACATTTATTGACTGTGACAATGCTAATGGAAGTATGAGCAACAGCACTAATAATGTTGATGTTAATTTAGGTAAAAATATTCTTGTTCGCTGTTTGGGTGGCTCATCATTTTCCGTGTTGTCATTGATCACGTTGTTGGAACGTTTGATTGCCACATCTTCGGGAAATAGCGGCGCCAAAGGAGTGATCGGGCGCTTGTATACGCCAAATGCTGTTTTAACATCAACTACTCTTACGCGGTTTTCGTGTCCGGGATATGTCTTAATGATGCGACCCATTGGCCACTTCATTACTGGAAGGTTGTCTTCCTTCACCTAATAATCTTTCAGGTACGTTTGGTGAAGCGGTCTTCCACTTATGCCAAGCTTGCAATTCTTGGAGGTATTCCGTAGACCATTGTTTCCAGAATGAATGCTTTAGGAGCGATACCAATTCCCAGCGCCTTACCAATGTTTTTCCTTGTTGATCAACACTGACATCAGGTGGCGTTGTCAATGGTTCACCAATCAAGAAGTGTCCTGGGGTGAGCGCTGTTGTATCAGTGGGATCATTTCACATTGGAGTGATGGGTCGAGAATTGAGAATTGCTTCAATTTCGAATATCACTGTGTTCAATTCTTCAAATGTCAAAGAAGCTGTGTTGGTGCTTGTTATCAGCAGCTTTTTTGCTGATTTTACTGCCGCTTCCCAGAGGCCGCCAAACGATTGAGCCCTGGGAGGAATGAATTTAAATTCCACTTGTTTTTTGTTGCAATGATTCGTGATCAGAGCACTTGCCTTTGAGCTGAATATGGATTCTTCTAATTCTTTAAGCTGGTTGGTTGCACCAACAAAGTTCGTTGCATTGTCGCAATGAATAGTTTGGCACTTCCCACGTCTGCTTAAGAATCGACGCAGGGCTGCCAAGAATGCATCTGTGGTCAGGTCACTTACCAGCTCCAGGTTCACTGCCTTTGTGGAAAAGCAGCAGAGCACGGCGATGTATGCCTTATCTGGTCTTTTGCCTCGGATCTTATGGTGGATCGAAATTGGTCCACAGTAGTCGACGCCTGCATTAAGAAATGGGCGTGCTTGTGTGACTCTTTGTGCTGGAAGATTACCCATGATCTGGTACATCAGCTTTGGTCTAGCCTTGGTGCATCTAACACAGCTGTGAATGATGCTTCTAGCCATTGTCTTGTCATTGATGATCCAATATTGTTGTCTTGTAATCGCCCTTAATGCTTGAGCACCACAGTGCATGTTCTCCTCATGGAGTTCACGCAAGATCATTTAGACGATTGGGTGATTGTATGGTAGAATGACTGGGTGTTTTGCGTTGTATGGAAGTAGAGCTTCTTCAAGTCTACCACCATCTCGGATGAGCTCATCGTCTCCTAGGAAAGGGGATAGCGTTATGATCGAGCTCTTTCTATCCACAGTCTCATAGCTTTGTAGCTGTTTTAACTCTGCTGTAAATTTGACTTGTTTACATTGACTTGTATATAATTCGTCCCCAAGTGCGATAGGTGCGATTTGCAAGCTTGCATGTTTAGCCTTTCTCTCAAGATTGCTGGTTTCTATGATGGGTGCCTTCATCCATTTGTCTCGAGATACGTGCAGAAATAATGGTCCATATAACCACAAAGTGTGATCTGCCAATCTGCTTGCTGCGATCCCTCTCCACAAGACATCGGCTGCGTTGTTGGCCGATGACACATGACGCCATTGTGACTGGTTTGTTAACGCCTGGATTTTGGCTATTCGATTTGCCACAAAGGTATGGTATGTTGAGGATGATGCGTTTATCCGGGGTAGCACAACGGTGGAGTCACTCCAAAAGCGTCCTGGAACCGTGTTAATGTCCATGTGCAGATCCTGTCGGACTCGGGTTGTGAGTTCGGAACCAAGGACAGCTGCACCAAGCTCTAACCGTGGTAGTGATTGTTTGGCTGTGGCGCCACACGTGATTTGGAACAGAGCAGTCTTACTGACACTTGGCTATTTTTGTATGTAGCGCGTACATACACTGCTGCGCCATATGCTGATTCTGATGCATCTACAAACGTATGGAGTTCTTGGGTAACTAGAATTTTACCATCGTAGATATGCCGGGGAATTTGCATTTTGTTTAATGTCGGGAAGTCTTCCCGGTATTCTTTCCATTCGGTTTGGTGTTGTAATGGTAATTCGTCATCCCAATCTAGTTAGAGCTCCCAAAGTTGTTTCATGAATATTTTTGCCTTAACTACCAGTTCGGAACACACCACCCGTTTGGTGATACGTGTAGCCTGGCTTTTCTGTGTTCGTCCACACAATTTATCCTTCTTTGGCATCCAGATGAGACCCAGAGTTTTCATGCTGTAGTGCTCTAGTGTCTCTCATAGTTTGACATCGCTTCCAATATCCTCTTTGGGGATTCCTTGGAGAAGTTGACCATTGTTAGAGCACCACTTGCGCAATTTGAATCCGTATGGTAGCAATATTTTATTTAGTTCTTGTCGAACTTGAATTGCTTCTGGAATAGTGTTTGCTCCAGTTAGACAGTCGTCCACGTAGAAATCAGTTTTTATATTATCCATAAATATGGATTCTTCTAATTCTTTAAGCTGGTTGGTTGCACCAACAAAGTTCGTTGCATTGTCGCAATGAATAGTTTGGCACTTCCCACGTCTGCTTAAGAATCGACGCAGGGCTGCCAAGAATGCATCTGTGGTCAGGTCACTTACCAGCTCCAGGTTCACTGCCTTTGTGGAAAAGCAGCAGAGCACGGCGATGTATGCCTTATCTGGTCTTTTGCCTCGGATCTTATGGTGGATCGAAATTGGTCCACAGTAGTCGACGCCTGCACTAAGAAATGGGCGTGCTTGTGTGACTCTTTGTGCTGGAAGATTACCCATGATCTGGTACATCAGCTTTGGTCTAGCCTTGGTGCATCTAACTCAGCTGTGAATGATGCTTCTAGCCATTGTCTTGTCATTGATGATCCAATATTGTTATCTTGTAATCGCCCTTAATGCTTGAGCACCACAGTACATGTTCTCCTCATGGAGTTCACGCAAGATCATTTAGACGATTGGGTCATTGTATGGTAGAATGACTGGGTGTTTTGCGTTGTATGGAAGTAGAGCTTCTTCAAGTCTACCACCATCTCGGATGAGCTCATCGTCTCCTAGGAAAGGGGATAGCGTTATGATCGAGCTCTTTCTATCCACAGTCTCATAGCTTTGTAGCTGTTTTAACTCTGCTGTAAATTTGACTTGTTTACATTGACTTGTATATAATTCGTCCCCAAGTGCGATAGGTGCGATTTGCAAGCTTGCATGTTTAGCCTTTCTCTCAAGATTGCTGGTTTCTATGATGGGTGCCTTCATCCATTTGTCTCGAGATACGTGCAGAAATAATGGGCCATATAACCACAAAGTGTGATCTGGCAATCTGCTTGCTGCGATCCCTCTCCACAAGACATCGGCTGCGTTGTTGGCCGATGACACATGACGCCATTGTGACTGGTTTGTTAACGCCTGGATTTTGGCTATTCGATTTGCCACAAAGGTATGGTATGTTGAGGATGATGCGTTTATCCGGGGTAGCACAACGGTGGAGTCACTCCAAAAGCGTCCTGGAACCGTGTTAATGTCCATGTGCAGATCCTGTCGGACTCGGGTTGTGAGTTCGGAACCAAGGACAGCTGCACCCAGCTCTAACCGTGGTAGTGATTGTTTGGCTGTGGCGCCACACGTGATTTGGAACAGAGCAGTCTTACTGACACTTGGCTATTTTTGTATGTAGCGCGTACATACACTGCTGCGCCATATGCTCATTCTGATGCATCTACAAACGTATGGAGTTCTTGGGTAACTGGAATTTTACCATCGTAGATATGCCGGGGAATTTGCATTTTGTTTAATGTCGGGAAGTCTTCCCGGTATTCTTTCCATTCGGTTTGGTGTTGTAATGGTAATTCGTCATCCCAATCTAGTTAGAGCTCCCAAAGTTGTTGCATGAATATTTTTGCCTTTACTACCAGCTCGGAACACACCACCCGTTTGGTGATACGTGTAGCCTGGCTTTTCTGTGTTCGTCCACACAATTTATCCTTCTTTGGCATCCAGATGAGACCCAGAGTTTTCATGCTGTAGTGCTCTAGTGTCTCTCATAGTTTGACATCGCTTCCAATATCCTCTTTGGGGATTCCTTGGAGAAGTTGACCATTGTTAGAGCACCACTTGCGCAATTTGAATCCGTATGGAAGCAATATTTTATTTAGTTCTTGTCGAACTTGAATTGCTTCTGGAATAGTGTTTGCTCCAGTTAGACAGTCGTCCACGTAGAAATCGGTTTTTAATGTTGATGATCCTACTGGTAATCTGTCTTTATATTGTGTTGCCAAGTGATCTAGACATTTCGTTGCTAGGAACGGAGCATCTGTTGTCCCATATGTGACTGTTTTCAGGCGATAGTACCTGATATCTTCGGAAGGGTTGTTTCTCCAGACTATCATCTGATGGAATTGATCCTCCGGGCTCATACATACTTGTCGGTACATCTTTTCTATGTCCGCTGTGAACATGTACTTATGAGTTCGAAATCGTAGCAGAATGGACATAAGTTCGCTCTGAACTGTGGGTCCAGCATGCAGAATGTCGTTCAAAGATTTCTCGCTTGCTGACTTACATGAGGCATCGAATACTACCCTAAGTATTGTTGTGGTGCTCTCAGGATTGAGTACACAGTGATTTGGAATGAAGTAGTGTTTTTCAGGAACCTTTGATGCTGATACAATCTTCATATGTCCTAGTCCTTCATACTCTTCCATGAAGTTGACATAGCTCTTCCAAGTTTCTGTTGAGATGCGGCGCTCCAACGCTAGGAATCTTTTTGTTGCAGTTTCCAAAGACTCCCCCATGGCTGAATGGTGTTCGGAAAATGGGAGTTTTACAATAATCCAACCATCCGAAGCTGTCTGAAGGTTTTCTATAAAATGAGCTTCGCACTGTGCTTCTACTGGAGTGCGTGGTTTTTCTTCCGTCTCTAGTTTGTCCAGAGTCCAGAATCTTTCCATGAGCTCGTTGACTCCCGTTGCACAAATGGGTTAGGAACTGTGGGCAGACTTGACTTTTCCTGCCACAATCCATCCCAGTTTTGTATTTTGTAGCAACGGGCCTCCTATCCTTAGCTGCTGTTGATCTGGGAGCAGCAACGAATAGTAATGCTCGGCTCCGATTAGCATGTCGATTTTGCCTGGCTTATGGATGTTTGGATCTGCCAGTGAGAGCTTGCTTGTGGCTATTATCTGTGGTAATACGAATGCTTCAATTCTTTGCGTTAAACCACTGTGAAGGGATTTCATGAGCACATTTACTCGTGCCCTGCTGGTCTTTGATTGACCTCCAATTCCTTCGATCCGTAATGTTGTGTCTTTTAGTTTGAGTGACAACATTGATGCCATTCGTTCAGAGATTAAGTTTATCTGTGATCCTGAATCTAGCAGTGCTCTGAAATTAGCAACCTGCCCGTTGTTGGCTTCTACAGCCACCTTTGCTGTGGCCAGTAGATTGTAACTATTGTTACTTGCTGCACCAACCGTCGGTGCTCTTGATTCGGTAGCTGCGCCCGATGCTGTTTCCAAATGTAGCATCGTGTTGTGCTTCTTGTCGCACTTGAAGCAGTTTCGACCTGGGCATGCGTTTGTTTTGTGATTCGTTCTAAAACAATTAACGCACATTTTTTGTGTTTGTACCCAATTCAGTCGTTCCGATGGAGACTTGGAGCGAAATTCTTCGCATCCGTAGAGCCAATGGCTTGCCTTCTTGCAGAATGTGCATAAAGGTGCTCGTGCTCTCCCTGTGTTTGCTGATGCACATGTCGTGCCTTTTGGCTCTCTCCTTGATGCTGGTGGCTTCTTACTGGTTCCTAGAACTCGAATTCTTTGCTCCAAGAACTGAAGCATCGTATCCAGCGCCTGAATGTCCTTTGAGCTTCCCAACTGCTCATACAAGGCCTTATTTGTAACATCCAGTTTGTTTCTGATAATGGCAATCAATATTGTGTGACGGGCTGCTAGTAAACAGAAACTGTAACCCTACGGTGCTGTTATACACACGGCAAGTCCATCAACATCGATATCTATTTCGATGTCAGCAAAGAGATCATCTTCGATTGATTGTCACGCCGGAAAGCAACACGAAAAGAATTAACAATTAAGAATTAATCACCTATACATATTCCTACTCTTATACCAATAAAAAATACAATAATACTCGAAAAGCCATCCCTTCACAGTTCAGAAGTGGGATCATTAGAGTTGGTTTTGTGTAGAGCGGAAAAGTTGTAAGAAAAACTCAAGAAAAGCGGCAAGAATCGTCGGCGGGGGAAGTTTGCAATGGGAGGTGTTCCCAAAGGTCTATGTGACAAAGCAGATGGTAAACTACGGATGTGTTCCTTTTCTACGTGGTAGACGCATTTAAAGTTAAGCGATCAGAAATCTTAGTGAACCTGGGAAAAAGAGTCTCAAGAAATTGCATCAGGAATCTGTGTGAGTCTGTCGATATATGTATGTACATACAAAGATCTTGTGTGTATATGTAGCGTCATTGTGAAATACCTACATATCAGCCCTCTAGTACTGCCGGTGGCGATTGACCATGCCCGAACTACTGATTTGGCTGGTTCCTACAAGGGTACTTTCCGGACTAACACTATGGTGAACGAACGGCGAACCACTCAAAGAAGAGACAAAAAATGTTGCTCTGTATACTCTACAACCCACCGCGCACCAGCCACCGAACTAGTTCGGTTAGGATGCAACGTCTCACCAGTAGACGAAGAAACGAAAAAGCATGAGAGGAAAATGAAGAGAGCAGATAGCTAAAAATGATGCTGATCTGCTCTTCTCCTTTCCTTTTCTGTTTTCCGTCATTTCATTGCTGGAATGTTCTTTGCGTTTGGCGTTTGTGCAAATCAGTGCGGCTGTCCAAGTGATTATAATTATTCAATTTTAAACAGTAATTCAAAGCAAATGTATAGCAAACGGCATTTGCGTAGGCTCAATAAAGAAATATAAGACAAATATGCAGCCAAACATAATCGTGTAAGCGGAGAAACAGTGTCGTGCAGTGAAATAGAAAAAGTTGAAGGCCGCGAAATAGGAGAGACAATCGAGGAAAATGAAAAAATGGAAAGTGACACTGAAAAATTTAAAGAACTTCTTTAGAGTTTTGATTGGTAGGCCTCTTTGCATTTTGGTTTTTTTGTATGACTATTATATCTGTATTTTATATTTATAGATGCCATAACTGTAGATACGGGGACTGGATCAGCTGAAGTCCAGCTTAGGAAGGCCCTACAGCTGCAAAAAAAACGTTTTTTCAAAAACAGTACCACCGCGAACAGCAGACCTTAATTAGTAAATTTAAAAACTTAAATGAAATATATAATAAAATAAAAATGTATATATGAAATGAAATGAAAATTTATAACCTACTTCATGGGTACCCATTTCACTAGCTACTTCATGGGTACCCATTTCACTAGCTACTAGACGAGTACCCATATCACTAGTTCGGGGGTAAACGATGTGGTGTCGCTGGTCCCCATGTCGTAGGACATTGCGGGTAAAAATGGAAATTATGAAAAGCATTGGTAAGGGTTAGTAAAGAAAGTACCCCTGGTCTGTTAGGGAGTGGTGATATTACCACCTCCGAACTAGTTCCCAGTACTGCTGGGAGTTGTCTCGCTTGCACACTTGCAAAAAGAATTTCTTGTGCGTGCAGCTTAAAAGCAGACAGAGTCATTGAGAGAGAGACAAGCATACTAAGGAAAATAGTGAAAATAGCGGACCTTAAGGGGGACCAGTTGAGGTTCCTTATACGAGAGAGGAACTTGGCACTTTCTGGGTCCAGAGCCGAATTAATACAACGACTAATCGAGTATGAAAAATCGGAAGACGTAGAGATGCCACAAGAAGCTGGAATCACTAGTCAACATGATGAGACGCTGACGTCACAATCCGCTGCGATTTCACGTATGCAAAACGAAATGACGGAGCTGAAGAATATGATGGCTATGGTTACCATGCAAATGCAAAACGCAAAGGCAACAGCTAGTCAGCAGCAGCAAATCACAGAAGAGGATACCCAAGAGATTTTCCACGACAATAGCCCTGGTGACCAGGCGATCAAAAACGTTAGGGAAGCATCGGTCAAAGAAATAGCAAACACCTTGCCAGAGTTTGACCCAAGCGACAATAACGGCATCTCCGTTAACCAGTTCATCGATCGTGTCAACAAAGTAGTCGATGCTTACCAATGGGACGAGAAATTTGTATTGCTAACGATTTATACACGGCTCAAGGGTCCCGCCAAAATGTGGTTCGACTCTTCGCCGGTTCTACACACCACGTGGAACAACTTCGCTGCAGCCATACAAGACGAGTTTGAATCTAACCCAGACGAGGCAGAAGCTCACTTTAATATGGCTAATGCAACCAGACGATTGAAGGAAACAGTGAAGGAGTACTGTTTCCGGATGTCCGCCCTTGGCGTGAGGTACAAACTTAGTGAAGCAGCTGCAATAATCCATCGTTCGTTCTCTTTCGTAGTGATCAGACGCGTTTTTGTTTTGCGCTCCGCATTTTTTCCTTTTGTTTTGAATAAACAGCCGGTGTTTTCCTAAATAAACTTTAATTAACTTCCTAACCAGCCAACAATCTGGAAACCTATTCTATTCCGCGAGTGCATGCCTTTGATTTGTGTTAAAAAATTATTTAACTTTTTATTTTTCGGCGTAGGCTTGTCGTGTTTGTGTTGTTGCAGTGAGTGAGTACGCATTACATTGCATTGCAGTCCGCTCGTCTGGTAGCTTTTGTTGTGTTTTCACTCTATCCCTATCACCTAAACTTAAATAACTGTTCTTTCTCTCTCGCTCTCGTAACTTTCTGTTCAGTAGCTCTCTCTCTCATTAGCTGCTGCTGCAACTGTTCTCCTCTCCTCCTATTAGCGTTTGTCTGGCACACTGGTTTGATAGCCATTTGTTTTGAAATATTATTTGATTTTAATTTTGTTCAAATTTCTTATTATGGAGTTTTCTGCTGTATGTGCCAAAAAATCATGCAATAAGCAGATCACCCACGATCAGCCGATTATCCCCAGCTGGCTGTGCGATAGCGTAGTGCACGCAAAATGCGCTGGATTTTCTGGCCTTGTGAGTGATGCCATTTCAAAGCGTAATGGTTTGCACTACAGTTGCGAGGCATGCCGTGCGGTGGAGAAAGACATGGTGGCTTTCATGAGGCAGACGCGGAAGGGCTTTAAGGAGCTGACCGTTGGCTTTAAAAAGCAATACGATCGGCTCCTAGCCATGGAGTCTAAATTTGGCAGTAAAAAGGTCACTCCGCGGGATCTGCAAGTGCCAACCGTCACTCAGCCGTGCGCCGCCGAAAAACTGACTCCGACCACTCCAAGTGTGCAGCAGTTGATCTCGTTTGCCACTCCAAGGGCAACGACAGCTGCTGGCGATGCAGATTCGGTAGCCGAATTCATCGCCTCGGAGAATGTGCAGCCAAGTACGTCTGCAGCGTCCGTGTCCGTGGTGTCCGCAAGTTCGCTAGTTGTCCCGTCTATCCCGATCCCGCAAAATAAAAGCCGTGGGTTTAAAGGTGGAGAAATTCAACTTCTCTTATGCCAGGGAGATAGCCTCGTTTAAGATAAGCATCTCCCCAACTCAATTTGACACCATTTGCTCCGCCAAATTTTGGCCGGAGCATTTGGTGGTGAAGGAGTTTAAGGCTAAGAAGAAGAATAGGCCCCCCATATCCCTTACAAATCTTTCAACAGGAACTGGAATTCCTGTGTGTAAAGCTGATTCTTCCCGCTTTCGCTATAATCATTACTTGCTCGTATATCCCACCTTCTTCGGATATTTCAATTTATGAGCAGCACTTGTCCGCTTTAACCGCTGTCTCTTCCTCGCTATCTGATAAAGATCGTATGATAGTTCTTGGTGACTTCAACTTGCCAGGAACTGTTTGGTCTTCGGTAAACGAGTCTAGTATCCTAGTATCCTAGAGCCCATGTCACGACATGACTTTGTTGACGGCTTGCTTGACCTGTCCCTGTCTCAAGTCAATCATGTGAAAAATTTCTTGGGTCGATTGCTTAGTCTGTGCTTTGTCTTGGATCCGACCATAATGTTGTTAGCCCGAGCCCTTCCGCTCACTATACCTGAAAACGCCTACCACCCTACTTTCGAGGTGTCGCTAGATATAGGACCAACTGTATTGGATCGCTCGAGTAGGCTACCTGAACGTGTCCGCTGCTTTCGTAAAGCCGAGTTTGCGAAGCTTAATAACCTCATTAGGGATTTTGATTGGTCCGCTTTGTACTTGTGCACTGATGTCATAAAAGGCACAAACATTTTTTACAATGCTCTTGGCACATTTTTTTATTCTTGTGTCCCACTTTCTTGTCCGACTAGATCTGGAAAACCCCCTTGGTTTACCAAAGAGTTATCCAGTCTAAAAAACTTAAAATCAAGACTTTATAAAAAATTTCAAGAAGTGGGTTCTCCTACTTCTCACTCTCGCTATGTAATAGCTCGGTCAAACTTTTCAGTTCTTAATGCTCAATGCTATAAGAACTACCTATCTCGATGCAGGATACGTTTTTCTCAGGACCCTAAACAATTTTACTGCTTCGTAAACAGTAAGCGTAGAACGTCCGCACACCCATCCTCGCTATCATTTTGTAATACGTCGGCAAATAATGATCAGGCAATTTATTTATTTATTTGTATACATACATATACTCCTAACGCGACAGTATTTCTACTTTATGTTAATGCGCTAGTCACATGGAGTTCACATAGTTGTGTGCTTTTAAGCAGAATGATTTTCTTATTCTAACATTTTTAGTATGACTAATATTTTTATTATTATGACTAATATTTGTATTATTAATACTAATACTAATTCAAATTTTTTTTTATTTTTTTTTTTATTATTATTTTTTATTATTATTATTTTTATTTTATTTATTTATTTATTTTTTTTTATGGGTTTAACAAGTGTATTTCTAATTTCTCGCTAAATTGCGTTGTTTTACTAATATTTTTAATATTGAAAGGTAACTCATTCCATAACCGAATATCATTTGTTAAAAATTGTTTTCCTGAATTGGCAAGTTTGTACCTTATGGTTACCAGATTCAACGTTCTATTTGATGAAGCAAAGGTTAATTTATCATATAAGTAGCTCGGCTGTCTGGTATAGATTATTCGATGTAGAAAAATATTTGTTCTGTATCCTATCCATGTCTTTAAATCCATTTTGAATATTTGTCTTGCTAAGATTGAGATATGATCGGTTCGTCTCTTGTTATATATGTAGCGGGCAATGTTGTTAAATGTTACTTTTAGTTTTTTTTAAGATTCAGCGTCACAATTTCCAAATATTTCAATACCATAGAATAAGGTGGGTGTCAAATATGTCTTAGCTATCATTAGTTTGAGTATATCTGGTAGGTATTTTTGTGTTGGTGCGAGTTTTCTTAGTAGACTATATGTTCTACCAGTAGCTTTCACTACTTGGTTACTCCAAGAAAGCGTATTGTTAAATGTTAATCCTAAGTTTTCCACATGATCTACGTAATTAATTTGTTTTCCTTCGATTTCAAGTTTTGGATAGACCATCGTATTTAGTTGCTTCTTGTATATAATTACACATTTACATTTATCTGGATTAAGTGCCAGACCATTACGATTCGCCCAGCTACTCACATTGAACAAATCACTGTTACACACACTTATACACTCATCAATTTTACTCAATGGACGACTAACATACATTTGGACGTCATCCGCATACATATGACTTTTACAATTTAACAGGACGTCTGGCAGGTCATTCACATATAATGAGAACAAAAGCGGCCCAAGAACTGAACCTTGAGGCACACCACGTGTAGTGCTCATCATTGAAGAAATTCTACTTCCACTTACTACTACCTGTCTTCTATCCGTTAAATACGATTTAAATAGCTTTATAGCTACCTTACTAAAATTGAAAAAGTTAACTAATTTACTTAATAAGATTTCGTGGTTAACCGTGTCAAATGCTTTACTGAAGTCAAGTAGTACTAATAGCGTCACATTTCCTTCATCTTGTGTTAATCTAATGTCTTCCGTTATATTTACTATTGCCGTAGTACAGCTTCTTTGTCTTCTGTAACCTGACTGTTTGTCACTTAGTAGTGCATTGTTATCTAGGAAAGTTCGAATTTGTTGTGACATTAATTGTTCAAGAACTTTTGACAAAAACGATAGAATTGATATAGGTCTATATTCATTTTTTCCTTTAGGGACCGGGGTTATTTTGTTAAGATTTTGTTAAGACAGTATTGCAAATATAAGTCACATGTGGTAATATTTTCGGAAGTAAGATTTTTAGAAATTTTGGATGTATTTCATCCAGTCCGATTGCATTTGACCTGATTTTAAGCACAGATTCAAGGACATCACACTGACTAGCACACATGAAGCTAAAGTTATTATCACAGGAACTATTCGGTATATTGTCAAGATAATGATTATATGCTACTTCAGGTACCCCGTTTATCTATGTCTACATCAATTTTGGTGTTATTTGTCCTCTTCCCTATTCCCAAGTCTTTGAGCTCCCTCCATGTCCTTCTTGTTAATATTGCACTTTAAAACCTTACAGAATAAAAAGACTTTTTAGCTGTCAGTATTAATAGGTTGGTTTTTTTCCTTAAAGTTTGTGAGGACCCATACTGGGACCCTCACATAGTAACAAGAATAATAATAATAATATTAATAATTGGATTACTCACAACCATATGCTATAGTAGTAAATAAGCTAGTTATGTTTTGCATAGCCGAAATCCCGCCAAACGGCCAGCTCACACGGAACAACCGCAAAGAAGACGGCGAGGAGAGGGAGCCATGCTCAGCCGGCAGCAGAGCGGAGCTCTTTCGGAAAAGTCCCGTTGGCCCGAAAACGAGCGCGAGGCGTGGCGAGAACGTCGAGCGACCGTAGCGAGAGAAGGAGTCGATTCTGGGAAGTGAGCGAAGACGGAACGTCGCGGACATCGAAGTGAAGAGAAAAAAAAAGTGTTGAACGGCCGCGCGCCAGAGAGGAGAGAAAAGCATGGAGGAGCTGCGGGAACACAGGCGCCGGATCCGCGGGTGAGCTGGCCGCTGGCCAAGGTAGTAGTAGGAGTAGGAGGGAGTGCGAGGGGAACCAATCCAATAAAACTTCGATCATAGAATTAAGAACGCGTTGGCTTCCATTTATTTTCTCTGGTCGGACCACCGACTGCGGTCATCTCTCCACCCCCCTCCCCACCCGTTTTCCTGACTGTTCTCGGTCACTACGCTCCCGCTCTGACTCTGGCAACAGGGTTTTACCCTGCTGGAGTGAGAAGTGGTACGCGTTTCGACAGAGGCGCCCCCCCCATCCTTTTCCTTCACCTCCCCGGACCCGCGGCCCACTTCGACCTTGGCAACAGGGGTTTTACCCTGCTGAAGTCGGGGAGTGCAGCGTCTCGGGTGAGTTTCGCGCCGCCCGGCCCAACGCCGCTTTCCCCCCCCCTCCCTAATTTCTCCCGAAGGCCCCGTCGTTGACGGCGGCTCGGCGATCCCTGCGCCAACGACCCGCCTCCCCCCCCAGTCTCAACGTCTCAGCAACTTACAAATAAACTGTAGGTGACCCTGGGCAGACTGAGACTGACCCCAGCCTAGGATCACTACTTTACAGATGGCGCCCGAGCAGGGACTGTTGAGACAATTCAAACGATAGTTTTCTGGGGGGGATTTCACCCTTCGTGGCCTAAAGATCCACAAGTAGATCGCGTAGGTAGCGCCGCATCAAACCGAGGAGAAATTTATAGGGTATCAATAAGAAAATACGATACGAAGGTACAGGCCAGCAGCGAGCAAAGCGTGGCTGAAAAGCTGTACAATCCCCGTTAGCCGTCGGCAAATGAAGAGGAGAGAACGGGAAAGAGGAAATGAGAGAGGAAAACGACAGAATGAAAGTACAGCCCGCAGCCAAGCAAAGCATAGTGATGCCCTTCCCATGTCCAGCAGAAAGAGAAAAAAAAAAAAATCCAAGCGAAACACCAGCGACGAAGCAGCACGCAAAGCAGAACGAAAATTCTGTGGTCCCCGTTATCCTCAGGCAAAACCATGCGGGATCATAGCGCCCGGTACAGTGGGGAAAGAGCCAAGGGCAGCCAGACCTCTGTTACATCTCAGTGGGGAGAGAGGGGGTGAAGACCGGAGAACAGTTCTGGGCGTCGGCGGCGGGCATGAGCCGAACGACCCACGAGTATAATACATGAAATTATCCCTTTCTCATACTACCCGCACCCCCCCGATCTTCGACTATTTACCTAACCATTCGCCCGCGGCTCTCTCGCGTGGTGTTCTCGGCCGACTCCGAGACGTCGACGTCGGCAGAGGCTCGGCCGTTCAGCCAGACCCAATATAAGCCGGGTTGTATACAACGCAAGAGACAGTCATCCTCAGCATTCGGTCAAACATACAACGTGTGAAACAGAGTGATCCCCTGCCTTCGATAAGTACACAACGCGCAAAATACAGTGGTCCTTATCCCGCAGCATACAGTGGTCCCTATCCCGCAGCATACAACGTGCGAAAGACAGCGATCCCCGCGTCTTCTGTCCACCTCGCGCTCCCCCCGAAACTGAACACGAACCAACGGATTCTAACCGGAACAATCCTGCAGAAACCAACGACTGAAGTACCCCTGAACAAGCGCGTGTTAATTGCCAGCCCCCGTGTCCAGGCCCACGACCAAGACGGCCCACCGGTAATTCACTACCGAATAGCCTCGCACGCGTCCTCGCCGTTTAAGGATTCAGAGCCCCGTCTTTCGCCGCGTCCTTAGCTACGTTTTTCGACTCCTCGGGCGACGCTCCAGACATTTGATCGTAGACCACGTGCAGCAACAGTGACCCGGACCAACTCAACATGGGAGTCAAGTGGATTTCGGTCAGGCGCAAGAACGAGTTGGAGATGATTACCGCGGAGCTTGGGTTAGACAGCGCTGGAACTGTCGAAGAGTTGAGACGTCGACTCGCGACCTTCGCAAACTCGGCCGATTTACCAAGTACGGCGCGTTCTCGGTTGGAGGAATTGGAGGCCCAGTACGGAGTCGCCGTGACTCCAGAGGTTAAACCACTTTCTCCCCGCCCTTCTACACTCGCGCCTCTTAACCTACAACCCCATCCCCCGGCTGCGTATGATGTCGTACCCGCCAGTAGCCGTAGTATCGTGGCGTCGGGATCCGCTGTGCCGGCAGAGAGCCTACTCCATGGCATCGACGTCGGTGCCGCGCAGAGAAACCTGCACGGTAGCAAGGACCCACCAACGAAGGGGTCCACCTGGAACGAAGAGCATTTTAACGCTGCGATCACCGAGAAAATGGTCCGCTGGGGAATCGTGTTTGATGGGTCCGGCGATCCGTTAAGTTTCCTGGAGCACGTGCAAGAGAGGGCAGCCACTTATAAGATAGATCTACGCCACTTATCACAAGGAATCCTCGTGTTGTTGACCGGTCGGGCCGAGAGTTGGTTTCGAACGAGCCGCCTTAGTGGAGAACCATGGGAGACCTTTCGCAAAGAGTTTTCAGAGTTTTTTTTGCCTCCCCGGTACTTTCAACGGCTAGAAGACGAGATCCGAACCCATTTTCAACGACCAAAAGAAGCGTTTAAAACGTACCTCGTGGACATTCGACTAATGATGCAGCGCGCGGGATACACCGAGGCTCAGGAATTGGAAAGGATATACGATAACATGCTCCCGGAATACCAGTTGTTTACGAGACGAAAAGATTTTGATCCTCTCTCCGAATTAACGCAACTGGTTGTGAACTTCGAGGTGACGCGTAACAAGGGACCGTCGGAGCTCACGGGCTACGCGAACCAAGCACGAGACACCCATCCGCGGGAAACTTTAGGGCCAACGGCTGGTCAACGAGGACCAAGGAATCACGCGGCCGCGAGGACACAGGATCTCCGGCACGATAGAACCCAGGTGAGGGATTGGTCGACGGACTCGCAGCAGCCGGATGTCAGGAATGGAACCATCCTCCAAGACGCCGACCCCATAATCGACGTGCAGCATGCTTGTAGGAACTGCGGCGGGTCCGGACACTTTTCCAGGGAGTGTAAACAGCCCCAAGTCTTGTACTGCTGGGACTGCGGCCGTCGCGGGCTACGCACCATCGAATGCTGTCGCAGGAATTCGTCGGGAAACGGACAGGCGCTTCACTCGGCAGGGGACCGGGCGAAGACCGCCAATCCCACCCCGAGGCAGTAAAGGGAACCCTGCGGCTGGAGAGAGGACGAATTCGCGCGCAAGTAACCATGGAAGGAGAGGACCTACTCGCTACTCTGGACACAGGCGCCACACGGAGCTTCGTTAGCGAACGCAAAGCCCTGGAGCTGGACAACGGACAGAGTATAGCGATGGTGCGAACGACGATCAGATTGGCGGATGGGTCCCTCCGGGAATTGACTCAGGCGCTGATGGCAGACATACGACTGGGAGATCATCGGGAACCCGGATATCTTGCGAGGAACAACGCACCGAACGAGGCGTGCGTGGCTGCTCCTCCTGGACACATCCGCTTCAGGAACCCGGATGTCCTGCGAGGAACGACGCACCGAACGAGGCGTGCGTGGCTGCTCCTCCTGGACACATCCGCTTCAGGAACCCGGATATCCTGCGAGGAACGACGCACCGAACGAGGCGTGCGTGGCCGCTTCTCCTGGACACATCCGCTTCCGGGACCCGGACATCTTGCGAGGAACGACGCACCGAACGAGGCGTGCGTGGCCGCTTCTCCTGGACACATCCGCTTCCGGGACCCGGACATCCTTCGAAGAACGACGCACCAAACGAAGCGGGCGTGGCTGTTCCTTCAAGGGCAAACCGCAACCGTGATTGTACCGAAGGGACCAACCAAGGCCGACATTTTGGAGATTCTCATTAAGTCCATAACCGCTCCGCCGCACTCATAGAGTATCAAAGTATTTCTTGCCTGTAGTCAACAAGTCCATTCCTATTCACAGCTCATCGAATGCGAGAGACCCCCGCCGTCGGAGAACTACGACAAAAGCCAGGCCGGAGCCCCAGTCGACTGGGAGATCATCGAGGAACTGATTCTTCGCCCCACTCCACGAGAATTCCAAGTCCACCCAGAGGTCCTCAGCTGGGAAAATTTATGCGGCGACGTCGTAAGCTGGCCCCGCATCGACCAGATCATCGAGGGGCACGATTCAGACCCCGATCACGTCAATATTACAGGAGACGTGGCCCAGACGTACAGGGACCCAAGCCCTGGCAACGCCGCCAGAGCCACGTTCACCCATGCTCAGGGCCCCAGCCAGGTCAACCCCGACCAGGTCGCCGAAGACCACGCGCAGGGCCCTGGACACGCCACCGTAGGAGAAGCAGCCGACTACACCGCTCCGGGTCCGAGCCCCGACGAGGGGGCAGAGGCCATCACTATCCCTGACGGGCTGCCAGGTGCCACCGCACGCGGATACCGCCAGCAATTCGAGCCGACGGAGTTCGAAAAAGAGGTGCTCCGCTGGGAAGAGCCACCGCTTCCGGCACTCTTCGGGGCCCTTGATACGCTCAACCTTCTCGAACGGATAGACGGGTTGGACATCGCCCCCGAAGATGCAGGACTACCGGCCGTCAGCAACTTTGACGCCATCCTGCGTCCCGAAGACATCGCCACCGAAGATGCAGGACTACCGGCCGTCAGCAACTTTGACGCCATCCTGCGCCCCGAAGACATCGCCACCGAAGACGCAGAGCTACCGGACGCCTGCGATCTGGACGCCATCCTACATCCCGAAGGCGGCCGTCCGGAGATACCAGAAACGTCGACCCCCAACCCAGCCGTTCGTTGGGTGACTGGGGAGGCGGATTGGAGAGTACGTACGCCCGACGGCCGGCTGCCAGACACCCTGAAAGCCCGGCTCCTGGCACAACTCGTCAACCCGCGGCGTAAAGATGTCCGATTCTTGGCAGAGGCGGACAACACCTTCTTCCAGGTCCACATCAGCAAGACGAGCAAAGTGACTATTCGCTCACGGGCCCCCGAAGTAAGGAGAGGGTGTGAGGACCCATACTGGGACCCTCACATAGTAACAAGAATAATAATAATAATATTAATAATTGGATTACTCACAACCATATGCTATAGTAGTAAATAAGCTAGTTATGTTTTGCATAGCCGAAATCCCGCCAAACGGCCAGCTCACACGGAACAACCGCAAAGAAGACGGCGAGGAGAGGGAGCCATGCTCAGCCGGCAGCAGAGCGGAGCTCTTTCGGAAAAGTCCCGTTGGCCCGAAAACGAGCGCGAGGCGTGGCGAGAACGTCGAGCGACCGTAGCGAGAGAAGGAGTCGATTCTGGGAAGTGAGCGAAGACGGAACGTCGCGGACATCGAAGTGAAGAGAAAAAAAAAGTGTTGAACGGGCGCGCGCCAGAGAGGAGAGAAAAGCATGGAGGAGCTGCGGGAACACAGGCGCCGGATCCGCGGGTGAGCTGGCCGCTGGCCAAGGTAGTAGTAGGAGTAGGAGGGAGTGCGAGGGGAACCAATCCAATAAAACTTCGATCATAGAATTAAGAACGCGTTGGCTTCCATTTATTTTCTCTGGTCGGACCACCGACTGCGGTCATCTCTCCACCCCCCTCCCCACCCGTTTTCCTGACTGTTCTCGGTCACTACGCTCCCGCTCTGACTCTGGCAACAGGGTTTTACCCTGCTGGAGTGAGAAGTGGTACGCGTTTCGACAGAGGCGCCCCCCCCCATCCTTTTCCTTCACCTCCCCGGACCCGCGGCCCACTTCGACCTTGGCAACAGGGGTTTTACCCTGCTGAAGTCGGGGAGTGCAGCGTCTCGGGTGAGTTTCGCGCCGCCCGGCCCAACGCCGCTTTCCCCCCCCCTCCCTAATTTCTCCCGAAGGCCCCGTCGTTGACGGCGGCTCGGCGATCCCTGCGCCAACGACCCGCCTCCCCCCCCCAGTCTCAACGTCTCAGCAACTTACAAATAAACTGTAGGTGACCCTGGGCAGACTGAGACTGACCCCAGCCTAGGATCACTACTTTACAAGTTTTAAATTCTTGATACTGAACAGACGTTCTGTAGCGTTTCCATTTGTTATATGCTTTGTCCCTTAATGATATATTGTGTGCAATACATTGATTGAACCATGGATTTTTCTTTGCAATTTTTCATAAAGACATGTTATGTGAGCTCGTAGTTGTTCTACTTGAGAATTAACATCATCCATGTTAAATATTATATTCCAGTCATATGTATTGAATTCGTCATTAAGTTTGGTAATGTCAATGCTCTTAAAATTTCGGTACCATATGTCGTCGTCAATCTTTTTACAATTAAAATCATAAGTCAGGAAAAGTAGGTCGTGTCTGGAAAATGTTGGGACAGATAACTGATCATAAAGAACGATTTTTTCTTTATCATTGACAAAACAAAGGTCCAATAATGTACTTGCAGTGTTTGAGAAATGTGTTGGTCTACTATTATTGACTAGATGCAAGCCTAACGATGCCATCGCTGACTCCATATGTCGTTCCTTCAGTATATTGCTGTTTAGATCCCCGATTATAATTACGTCAGTATAGCTATACAGATAGGTCTGAAATTGCATCAATTACTTGTTGGTAGATTGTATTGCGGTGTGGTCTGTACAGACAGCCCAATAGTAATTTAAGAGAACTGTTAGAGGCCGATAATTCTATAAAAAGGTATTCTATTGTATAGCTTACAGATAGGTCTGAAATTGCATCAATTACTTGTTGGTAGATTGTATTGCGGTGTGGTCTGTACAGACAGCCCAATAGTAATTTAAGAGAACTGTTAGAGGCTGATAATTCTATAAAAAGGTATTCTATTGTACTTTCTGGAGGGTGCTTGCATATTAATTTGGATTTGAGTTTCTTGTTTATGTATACAGCAACACCCCCACCATTTCCTTCCCGATCAGATCGGTATAGATCAAATCCGGTACACAAAATGACATTATCACATAGATGCGGCATGAACCACGTTTCCGAAGCACAAACTACATCAACATTCGATTGTTCAAACATATATCGGAACTCATCAATCTTACCATACAGACTCTGAGCATTTATATGACAAATATTTATGCCATCTTTTTGTTTAGCCAGCGTGCAAATCAATATTCTACTATTCGTTGGAAGTCTATTCATATTATGGACCATTTAAAAGATACTAAATAGCATATTAGCAGCACACGCAATATACACAAATCACTTATAACTATATAAAAACATAAAACCTTAAACTTCAACATTATATTACTATGTGTTCGGAGCAGAACCCAGCCGATTAGCTGCTTGCCAAATAGCACCTAATTCTTGGCCCTCAGCCGCTTATTTTGTTTGTTACTTATGTCTATGTCACTCATTTGTTTGTTAAAGCTTTGCGCTTGCTTGCCCTGCTAAACGCTCTCTGCCAGCTCGCTCTTCGCTATCTCCGCTTTGCGTCTGCCTACCGACGTCGGCCGAGCGAAGCTGCGCTTAGCGATCGGAGCGGCAATGTAAAGGGCAGGCAAGCCACACTTGCAATTTGGATGTCACGCATTAAAGAACATATCGTAATTTTATTTCTGCGCCGAGTTTTATTTAATTCGAAATAATTAGTCGGCCGATTGGGGATAAAAAACATTATCTCCACATAAAATTTTGGTGACCCCGACGTGATCTCTGAGTTGCAGTGTCAATTAATAATCATTCGCGATCGACATTCGTTAGCCCTAGCAAATTTTCGGCGGTTAAGCACAATTCGGTGCTAAAACACACTTACATACACCTACATACACGCATTGCTGGCTATTAATTTCTCTGTCGCGACAATTCGGTCAGAGCAGTGCGGTAGGCAGTGCAGCGAACTCACTAATACACACAAGCGGAGTACAAAGCGGAATCGGACAGCTCGCACAGCCGCACAGCTAAAGGCATTAGCTGTAATCCCTTTGCTTTCGGTTCCCACGTTTATACGTATACAGGGTGTCTTTTTCGGTCGTGCTGAGTGACTCTTTTAAAACCTCAACATGGCAGCACCTGAGCCTACCAATGTCGCGAACGCAGCAATGCCGAGTGATGTAGATTTCTACAAGCACAAGGCCGAGTCCATCGCGCGCCAACTAAAGGCCATGGATCGCTTTCTCACCAAGGAAGAGCTTGCCGAGTTAGATAAGGCAGAACTTCAAGCTCGCTTAGAGCAGATCGAGCGAATGAATGCGGATTTCGATGCCGCTCAAACGAGGCTTGAAAGGCTGGATTTCCTGCAGTTAGCCCATGATGCCCGGCTGGACTTTTCGAATGTTTATGTCAAGGTTAGGTCCAGGCTGTCGCGGGAGTTGATGGCTGCTCGCACGGTAAATGTTGCCAATTCAACGGCTCGGCATACTCTCGAGGGGAATTCGTCGTTGTTCGCCTATAATAGTATAGGCCGTTCTCGAATGCCCGAGTTGCAGCTTCCGCTATTCGGTGGGAGCTACATGGATTGGCCAGAATTCCACGCGATGTGCACAAAGACCATCGTATACCAATCATCGAAAAATTCCAATATCTTCGTGGATGTCTAGATGGTGCTGCGCTGGATACGATTCGTTCCTTGGAACTTTCTGAGGAGAATTACGACAAGGCGTTGAATTTACTAATGTTGCGATTCGATAATAAACTGTTACATTTTCAGGCACACGTCAAGGCTATTTTCGGGCTGCAAGGGGTGGAGAAGGGCTCGGCTATCGGCTTGCGCGCGCTCAGCGATAAAATCAATTCGCACTTGCGTGCACTTCAGACCTTGGCGACCCCGCAGGAGATTTCCGATGGGTTGCTGATCTTCATCATAGGCACGAAATTGGACCACAAGACCAAGGAGAAATGGGAAGAGAACTTGCCGACGTCAGGATTGCCTCGGTGGTCAAGCATGGCCTCATTCTTGGAAGCAAGATGTCGGATGATGGAAAATTTGGGATCGGCTATGGTAACAATTCCTAGCCAGCAGGTGGGAGAAAGTAAACCTAGCACCCTAATCACCTCCATTAACAATCATAATAGCTCAACATGCAAGTATTGCAAATCCTCCGATCACTACATATCCCGATGCCAGGCATTTATAGATCTCCCTGTTTTTTCTCGATACAAGGAGGTGAAGAAGCGCCATTTATGTCTAAACTGCCTCAACAAAGGCCATTCATTGCAACGCTGCAAGTCAGGGGCATGTAGAAATTGCCAAGCCAAGCATCACACACTGCTCCACATGCAGT
This sequence comes from Drosophila miranda, assembly GCF_003369915.1. NCBI lineage: Eukaryota > Metazoa > Arthropoda > Insecta > Diptera > Drosophilidae > Drosophila > Drosophila miranda. Next base: position 42,334,698 of record NC_046674.1, read on the forward strand.
CGGGCGCTGACGCTGAGTTGCCGTCGCCGAGCACGGAATCGACCCAGCATGATCCTGCAAGTGCCCTAGTAGCAAGCAAATATATTAGCCCTCCCCCTCGAGTCAAAAATCTCTGCCTAGCCAAAACGTGCTGCTAGCTACTGCAATCGTATATGTCAGGGGCCGTTTTGGATCGCTTATTCCATGTCGTGCCATTTTAGATTCCGCTTCTCAGGTTAACTTTATAACATCGAGACTCGCCAATCAGCTGCAGTTAGATCCTCACCCGTCTCACGTTCAAATCGCCGGTATTGGAGAGTCGATTCTACCATCCAGCAAGGCTGTGGACATCGTCCTGCAATCTCAAGACGAAAGCTATCGCGGTTTTCTCTCTGCAATTATCACTGCCTCAATCACAGGAATGCAGCCTAACTTCGGCCTAGACGCAAAGGATTGGCCAATGCCAAATAATCTAAAACTGGCTGATCCTAATTTCGCCAAGCCCCAGCGTGTCGATCTGTTGATAGGTGCTCGTTTGTTCTTCGAATTAATGTGCGTTGGACAGATTCGACTGTCAGACCAATTGCCAACATTGCAGAAGACGAAACTTGGCTGGATAGTGTCAGGAAGTATTAAAAACTCTGAGAAAGCCCGTGCGGCGCTAGCAGCCGTTGAAGATCCCCCTGTCATCTCCGCTTGCCAGACTTATTTGTGCGATATTGTAAGGCGGTTTTGGGAAGTCGATGGAGATTATTCGCCCTCATCAATTTCGGAGGAAGATCTTCATTGCGAACAGCATTTCGTCACAAACTGCATTCGCCTAGAGTCCGGAGCTTACTCCGTGCGTTTGCCAACCAAATTCAGTCTAGAGGAATTAGGAGAATCGTATCAGCAGGCGCTACGTAGATTTCTCAATTTGGAGAGGAAGCTAGCAAAAAATGCACAGCTTAAGGCAAAATATATGGAGTTTCTCCAGGAGTATCGTGATTTAGGACACATGTGTCACCAGCTTCGCGGCAGTCAGACCTCCCGCAGTACTTCTTGCCTCACCATTGCGTCCACAAGCAGGATAGTACAACCACCAAATTACGCGTAGTGTTCGATGGATCTGCCAAAACAGCGTCTGGAGTAACACTGAATGATGCGCTAATGGCTGGACCCACCATCCAACCTAAAATTCTGATAACTCTGCTTCGTTTCCGCTTTTTTAAAGTCGCCTTGTGTGGCGATATCTGCAAAATGTACCGCTGTGTACGCGTTTCCCATCCCGATACGCACGTGCAGTGCATCCTATGGCGCAATGACCCGAAGGAGGAGATTCAGGTGTTCAAGTTGGAGACTGTTACTTACGGAACCAAACCTGCCGCTTTCTTAGCAATTCGTGCTATGCATCAATTGGCAAATGATGAAGAGTTGCGTTTTCCGCTTGGCGCTGATGTTGTTCGAAGAGATTTCTATGTCGATGATCTCATATCTGGAGGGGACAGCATTGATTCTGTCATCAAGATTCGTCAGCAGGTAAAGGAGCTACTTTCGAAAGGATGTTTTCCCATACGTAAATGGTGTTCCAATGAACCCGCTGCTTTGGAAGGCGTATCGGAGGCGGATCGCGAAAAGTTCCTTACCTTTCATGACGGGACTGAAGTAACCAAGGCGCTTGGTCTAGTTTGGGATCCCACCACGGACAATCTTCTGTTTAGCTTCGCTCACGTCGGAACCGCTGCAGGCCCAACCTCGAAGCGTTCGGTCCTGTCTACACTAGCTAGGTTCTACGATCCTCTAGGGCTCATCTCTCCCATCATCACAAAAGCTAAAATATTTATGCAGTCGCTATGGAACGAAAGCCTAAAGTTGAATTGGGACGAAAGCCTGCCCCAGGATCTACATACGACTTGGATTGAGCTGACTTCGCAGTTGTCGATGGTTAAAAACTTTAAGTTTCCACGTTACGTGCTTCGGCAGCAAGCCAGATTAGAAATGCACGCGTTTTGTGATGCGAGCCAAGCAGCATATGGCGCCTGTGTATACATGCGTTCGGAAGCTCTTGGCATTGTGCAAAGTCATCTCTTATGCTCTAAATCCAGAGTCGCGCCCTTGAAAAGTATGACTATCCCCAAGCTTGAGCTGTCCGCTGCCCTCGTATTAGCCGAACTAGTGTCCACCATAGTTAAGGGATTATCAGCTCCATGCCAAATACATTGCTGGTCGGATTCGTCCATAGCCCTTGCCTGGATTCGAGAATCACCATTGAATTTTAATATATTTGTTTCTAATCGAGTTCAGCGGGTTCAGGAGCTCACCGCTGGAATGACTTGGCATCACATGCCCACAAAGTTGAATCCTGCCGACATCATATCACGTGGATCCACGCCCGCTGAACTAATGGATAGCAGCCTTTGGATCTCTGGACCACCATTCTTGCGTCTTGAGACCTCAGAGTGGCCTGCAGGCTTGCAATTGCCGACCGATGTACCAGAACGTCGTCATGCAGCATTGGTTGTTTCAAACGAAAGGGATGTATCGTACGATTGCAAATTTCAAAACTCATTCGGATCCATGCAGCGCGTCTTTGCTTACATATATCGATTCTACATTCTCAAGGACAAAGGCATAGCGCGGTCGAAGGGTCAACTTACCGTAATCGACATCAAAAATGGTACGCATTTGCTCATAAGGGCAATACAGCAGCAACAATTTTCGGAAGAGATAAGGGCCCTCACCAGCAAACAGGCCCTACCCCCAAAAAGCACGATGGCCTCACTGAATCCATTTCTGGATAGCTTTGGATTGCTGCGTGTTGGAGGCCGCCTCCAAAATGCCGAATTGGAATACGACGCGAAGCACCCGGTCCTGCTTCCTAAGGGACATCCTGTCCCTGTCTCTATTATTATCTTCTTTCACGAAAGGTTTCTCCACGCAGGAGCTCAAGGATTGCTCGGACTGCTTCGGCAAAAATTCTGGCCTATTGGTGGACGCAAATATGTTGCGGGAATCATTCGCAAATGTGTTAGATGCTTTCGTTTGAAGCCAGTGCTGAGGGAACATATCATGGGAAACTTGCCTGCGGATCGCGTAAGGACTAATCCAGCATTCCACACAACGGGCGTTGATTTTTGCGGACCCTTTTATCACAAGTCGGAAGTCAGAAGCAGGCCTCCTATCAAATGTTACATCGCTGTCTTCGTATGCTTTAGCAGCAAAGCAACTCATTTGGAAGTCGTTCGGGATCTATCTACAGAATCCTTTCTGGCAGCATTAAGGCGTTTTATAAGTCTACGTCCCAAACCTCGAATCATCTGGTCAGACAACGCTACAAATTTTGTAGGAGCAAAAAATGAGCTTTTGGAGCTTCGGCAAATGTTCCTCAGTGATCCTCATACGTCGGCTGTGTCACATCTCTGCGTTTCTAGTGGAATCGACTGGAAATTCATCACCCCTCGCTCACCTCCGCTATTCGGTGGGAGCTACATGGATTGGCCAGAATTCCACGCGATGTTTTCGACAATGGTGCACAAAGACCATCGTATACCAATCATCAAAAAATTCCAATATCTTCGTGGATGTCTAGATGGTGCTGCGCTGGATACGATTCGTTCCTTGGAACTTTCTGAGGAGAATTACGACAAGGCGTTGAATTTACTAATGTTGCGATTCGATAATAAACTGTTACATTTTCAGGCACACGTCAAGGCTATTTTCGGGCTGCAAGGGGTGGAGAAGGGCTCGGCTATCGGCTTGCGCGCGCTCAGCGATAAAATCAATTCGCACTTGCGTGCACTTCAGACCTTGGCGACCCCGCAGGAGATTTCCGATGGGTTGCTGATCTTCATCATAGGCACGAAATTGGACCACAAGACCAAGGAGAAATGGGAAGAGAACTTGCCGACGTCAGGATTGCCTCGGTGGTCAAGCATGGCCTCATTCTTGGAAGCAAGATGTCGGATGCTGGAAAATTTGGGATCGGCTATGGTAACAATTCCTAGCCAGCAGGTGGGAGAAAGTAAACCTAGCACCCTAATCACCTCCATTAACAATCATAATAGCTCAACATGCAAGTATTGCAAATCCTCCGATCACTACATATCCCGATGCCAGGCATTTATAGATCTCCCTGTTTTTTCTCGATACAAGGAGGTGAAGAAGCGCCATTTATGTCTAAACTGCCTCAACAAAGGCCATTCATTGCAACGCTGCAAGTCAGGGGCATGTAGAAATTGCCAAGCCAAGCATCACACACTGCTCCACATGCAGTCGGGCGCTGACGCTGAGTTGCCGTCGCCGAGCACGGAATCGACCCAGCATGATCCTGCAAGTGCCCTAGTAGCAAGCAAATATATTAGCCCTCCCCCCTCGAGTCAAAAATCTCTGCCTAGCCAAAACGTGCTGCTAGCTACTGCAATCGTATATGTCAGGGGCCGTTTTGGATCGCTTATTCCATGTCGTGCCATTTTAGATTCCGCTTCTCAGGTTAACTTTATAACATCGAGACTCGCCAATCAGCTGCAGTTAGATCCTCACCCGTCTCACGTTCAAATCGCCGGTATTGGAGAGTCGATTCTACCATCCAGCAAGGCTGTGGACATCGTCCTGCAATCTCAAGACGAAAGCTATCGCGGTTTCCTCTCTGCAATTATCACTGCCTCAATCACAGGAATGCAGCCTAACTTCGGCCTAGACGCAAAGGATTGGCCAATGCCAAATAATCTAAAACTGGCTGATCCTAATTTCGCCAAGCCCCAGCGTGTCGATCTGTTGATAGGTGCTCGTTTGTTCTTCGAATTAATGTGCGTTGGACAGATTCGACTGTCAGACCAATTGCCAACATTGCAGAAGACGAAACTTGGCTGGATAGTGTCAGGAAGTATTAAAAACTCTGAGAAAGCCCGTGCGGCGCTAGCAGCCGTTGAAGATCCCCCTGTCATCTCCGCTTGCCAGACTTATTTGTGCGATATTGTAAGGCGGTTTTGGGAAGTCGATGGAGATTATTCGCCCTCATCAATTTCGGAGGAAGATCTTCATTGCGAACAGCATTTCGTCACAAACTGCATTCGCCTAGAGTCCGGAGCTTACTCCGTGCGTTTGCCAACCAAATTCAGTCTAGAGGAATTAGGAGAATCGTATCAGCAGGCGCTACGTAGATTTCTCAATTTGGAGAGGAAGCTAGCAAAAAATGCACAGCTTAAGGCAAAATATATGGAGTTTCTCCAGGAGTATCGTGATTTAGGACACATGTGTCACCAGCTTCGCGGCAGTCAGACCTCCCGCAGTACTTCTTGCCTCACCATTGCGTCCACAAGCAGGATAGTACAACCACCAAATTACGCGTAGTGTTCGATGGATCTGCCAAAACAGCGTCTGGAGTAACACTGAATGATGCGCTAATGGCTGGACCCACCATCCAACCTAAAATTCTGATAACTCTGCTTCGTTTCCGCTTTTTTAAAGTCGCCTTGTGTGGCGATATCTGCAAAATGTACCGCTGTGTACGCGTTTCCCATCCCGATACGCACGTGCAGTGCATCCTATGGCGCAATGACCCGAAGGAGGAGATTCAGGTGTTCAAGTTGGAGACTGTTACTTACGGAACCAAACCTGCCGCTTTCTTAGCAATTCGTGCTATGCATCAATTGGCAAATGATGAAGAGTTGCGTTTTCCGCTTGGCGCTGATGTTGTTCGAAGAGATTTCTATGTCGATGATCTCATATCTGGAGGGGACAGCATTGATTCTGTCATCAAGATTCGTCAGCAGGTAAAGGAGCTACTTTCGAAAGGATGTTTTCCCATACGTAAATGGTGTTCCAATGAACCCGCTGCTTTGGAAGGCGTATCGGAGGCGGATCGCGAAAAGTTCCTTACCTTTCATGACGGGACTGAAGTAACCAAGGCGCTTGGTCTAGTTTGGGATCCCACCACGGACAATCTTCTGTTTAGCTTCGCTCACGTCGGAACCGCTGCAGGCCCAACCTCGAAGCGTTCGGTCCTGTCTACACTAGCTAGGTTCTACGATCCTCTAGGGCTCATCTCTCCCATCATCACAAAAGCTAAAATATTTATGCAGTCGCTATGGAACGAAAGCCTAAAGTTGAATTGGGACGAAAGCCTGCCCCAGGATCTACATACGACTTGGATTGAGCTGACTTCGCAGTTGTCGATGGTTAAAAACTTTAAGTTTCCACGTTACGTGCTTCGGCAGCAAGCCAGATTAGAAATGCACGCGTTTTGTGATGCGAGCCAAGCAGCATATGGCGCCTGTGTATACATGCGTTCGGAAGCTCTTGGCATTGTGCAAAGTCATCTCTTATGCTCTAAATCCAGAGTCGCGCCCTTGAAAAGTATGACTATCCCCAAGCTTGAGCTGTCCGCTGCCCTCGTATTAGCCGAACTAGTGTCCACCATAGTTAAGGGATTATCAGCTCCATGCCAAATACATTGCTGGTCGGATTCGTCCATAGCCCTTGCCTGGATTCGAGAATCACCATTGAATTTTAATATATTTGTTTCTAATCGAGTTCAGCGGGTTCAGGAGCTCACCGCTGGAATGACTTGGCATCACATGCCCACAAAGTTGAATCCTGCCGACATCATATCACGTGGATCCACGCCCGCTGAACTAATGGATAGCAGCCTTTGGATCTCTGGACCACCATTCTTGCGTCTTGAGACCTCAGAGTGGCCTGCAGGCTTGCAATTGCCGACCGATGTACCAGAACGTCGTCATGCAGCATTGGTTGTTTCAAACGAAAGGGATGTATCGTACGATTGCAAATTTCAAAACTCATTCGGATCCATGCAGCGCGTCTTTGCTTACATATATCGATTCTACATTCTCAAGGACAAAGGCATAGCGCGGTCGAAGGGTCAACTTACCGTAATCGACATCAAAAATGGTACGCATTTGCTCATAAGGGCAATACAGCAGCAACAATTTTCGGAAGAGATAAGGGCCCTCACCAGCAAACAGGCCCTACCCCCAAAAAGCACGATGGCCTCACTGAATCCATTTCTGGATAGCTTTGGATTGCTGCGTGTTGGAGGCCGCCTCCAAAATGCCGAATTGGAATACGACGCGAAGCACCCGGTCCTGCTTCCTAAGGGACATCCTGTCCCTGTCTCTATTATTATCTTCTTTCACGAAAGGTTTCTCCACGCAGGAGCTCAAGGATTGCTCGGACTGCTTCGGCAAAAATTCTGGCCTATTGGTGGACGCAAATATGTTGCGGGAATCATTCGCAAATGTGTTAGATGCTTTCGTTTGAAGCCAGTGCTGAGGGAACATATCATGGGAAACTTGCCTGCGGATCGCGTAAGGACTAATCCAGCATTCCACACAACGGGCGTTGATTTTTGCGGACCCTTTTATCACAAGTCGGAAGTCAGAAGCAGGCCTCCTATCAAATGTTACATCGCTGTCTTCGTATGCTTTAGCAGCAAAGCAACTCATTTGGAAGTCGTTCGGGATCTATCTACAGAATCCTTTCTGGCAGCATTAAGGCGTTTTATAAGTCTACGTCCCAAACCTCGAATCATCTGGTCAGACAACGCTACAAATTTTGTAGGAGCAAAAAATGAGCTTTTGGAGCTTCGGCAAATGTTCCTCAGTGATCCTCATACGTCGGCTGTGTCACATCTCTGCGTTTCTAGTGGAATCGACTGGAAATTCATCACCCCTCGCTCACCTCATTTTGGGGGTTTGTGGGAGGCGGCTGTTAAAGCAGCTAAATATCATTTTCATCGCATCGTCGGGACCTACATTTTAACTCTTGATGAAATTCAGACCTTGGCTTGTGAAATCTCTGCTTTGTTAAATTCCCGTCCGCTTTATGCATTTACAGAAAGTCCCGATGATCTAGATGTGCTCACGCCAAACCACTTTCTCAATGGAGCCCCGAAAGCTGCATTCGACGAGCCAGATGTGGCGCATCTCCGGGTCAACCTACTTAGTCGATGGCAGCGGCTGTGTCAAATGAAGCAGGCTTTTTGGAGAAAATGGAGCACGGCGTATCTCTCGATTCTTCAGGAGCGGAGCAAGTGGCGGTCATCGTCTCCAAACATCAAGCTAGGAGCGCTCGTCATGATCAAGGAGGAAACGCTGCCACCATTAAGGTGGCCGCTTGGCCGCATTGAGAGCGTCATACCAGGAAAAGATGGAACCATCAGAGTAGCCGTCATCCGCACTCAAAAAGGCCTTTTCAAGAGGGCCGTTGGAAAAATAGCGGTTCTGCCCCTTCAGGATGGATCTGTTGAAAGCCTTTGCCTTCCAACGGGGGGTGAATGTTCGGAGCAGAACCCAGCCGATTAGCTGCTTGCCAAATAGCACCTAATTCTTGGCCCTCAGCCGCTTATTTTGTTTGTTACTTATGTCTATGTCACTCATTTGTTTGTTAAAGCTCTGCGCTTGCTTGCCCTGCTAAACGCTCTCTGCCAGCTCGCTCTTCGCTATCTCCGCTTTGCGTCTGCCTACCGACGTCGGCCGAGCGAAGCTGCGCTTAGCGATCGGAGCGGCAATGTAAAGGGCAGGCAAGGCACACTTTCAATTTGGATGTCACGCATTAAAGAACATATCGTAATTTTATTTCTGCGCCGAGTTTTATTTAATTCGAAATAATTAGTCGGCCGATTGGGGATAAAAAACATTATCTCCACACTATGGCTAAGGGAAGTTTTACTAACGAAAAAGGTTATTCTGGTCTGTCTCAACTGGCTTGTTAACTGCACCTGGATCAACTGCTGCAAGCTCATCCTCGGAAGTATCCCGCAATGTTTGCAGGTCATGCATGTTATCCACTCTAAAAATCTCTCCAGCTGGATGCTTCTTAACATGCACGATCGCCCGACGAGTGAAAACAGCCGATAGTGCTTTTCCTTTTTTCATTTTCATCGCCTCTTTGAAAACAGCCAGATTCTCTTTAGACAGCTGCTCATTAATATAAAACGCAGCCTGCGAGTCGAATTCCATTAGGTCCAGTGATAGCAGTTTTTTCGATTCCCTGCGATAGTTGCCAACAGCTCGCAACAACGCCGCCTTCTCTCTCACACTCTCTAGTCGCAGGATTATCACTGGATCAACAGCTGTTCCGTGAGTTCTCTGTCAGATCCTAAAGATGTCTTTCACCCTTGGGAGGGGTGTTAGGTTAAGGGCAAAGCACATCTTGTTGAATCGGACCTTCAACATTTCACCTTCTTCGAAGGGTATTCCATGAATACGGAGATCACACGCAATGTCCGCTTTGGCGCGCTCAACACATTGTGTGCTTAGATTTCTAACTTGCGCACGTATTTCTTGCATACCATGTACCTCATTTTTGAGTTTGATAATTTGCTGCTCCGTTTCGTGGATTACCTCACCCGCCTTTTCCAGTTGCAGGACACGTTCAGTAAGTTTCTTCACATCTACTGCCATACCAAGAATTTGATTGGTCATAGCTGTGAACTTTTCCTCTATGGCCTGCAAATACACCCTCAGACTTTAACATATTTGCCGTGATAAGTTCAGCCTGCTTAGCAAACATTCTGTCCAGGGCTTTCGGAATATTTTCTGGTATTTCCTCAGAACTCTTCGAGCCCTTGAGATCAGTTCCAGATTTTTCTCGCTGACGTTTTGAAACTGGAGCCATGTTCAAAACGTTTTTCCGTTACGGTGCTGCTTACTGGTCTGATGAGCTCGTGAGGTAGCTCAAAGGGGGCCTAGCTGAGGCTACCGGACGGGTCGCGGGTTGCGGATAGCGAACGGCCTACCTCGGCAGGTCAGCTGCGAATAAGCGGGCATCCCTCACGGGAGAGTACCGAAATAAGCAGTCCCGGACAGCCAGCGGGTGTTAGCTAGGTAGCAGCACTGACGATGCGCTTGTGGTGCCGCCTCAATAAGTAGCTCACACACTCCCATCCATACACAATACCTACCCACATCCCAACCCCCACACCCACCTCACACCGGGCCGGACTAAGTGTGTTACTCGACCCGTGCCGAGAGTCAGCCTGGCTGGGGGCCCGGTATAAAAACTAGCCCAGTCGCTAACGGAGGGCTCAGGGACTTGGCAGCCCCCTGTTCTAATGATGCCTTACCCGGGCAACGTGGATCTCTGCCCGGGCTGACCTTTCAGTTTCTCTGCATCTCGTGGGAACAGGATGTTTAATAACAAGAACAAAAACCAAAAAACTAACAAAAAAACAAATGAGTGCGGCGCTCCCCAAATGCCAACTGGGAGCAATCCCAAGCTCGGAAAGGCAGCGGACCAAAGGCCTGGCCCAACCGGCTCTATAGTAGGGAATACCTGCAAGGTGGAAGGTGATGTGCGAACCCGAGGGGGTCCCATCCCGAATCCGGTGTGGGTGGCAAGGTAACTCCCGAAGCTTACACCTTGGAAGGAAAGCTAAGCAATATTGCGGCTGCCCGACCTTCTGGTAAAGAGGAGGGGGTTGACTTGCCGTCGACAAGCGCCCAAGCCAGACGCTACACATTAGCCGAAAAGAGGAGTGCAGGGCACATACTCCGTCGGCAACACGCCAGCAGTGAAGCCAGCCCATCAGCCGACTGGCTGAAGAAGGTGGAATGGGCTTTGCCCGTGCTCCCGGAGTTCACCTTAGAACAGAAAAAGGTGGCTCCCCAAGCCAAGAGGCAGCGCTCGCACGAGACACCGGGACCGGTAGCAAAGCGCTCCAGAGTGCTGCCAAATGTCTCCTTTGCGCAGATTGCCAGGAGAGGACGCTAATTGGTGTCCTCGACAGAGGCAGCGCAGAGGGTAGAATCCCAAGGAGTCAGTGGAAGTGGGTGGAAGCGGCACTGGCCGACCGCTGCTTCGAACTCCTCGACAAAGACCCTGGACCTCCGCCAGTCTGCAAGGACATGGGGTGGTTCCAGGGCAATGTTAAGATAATTGCCTGCGAAGACGAGCGCTCTGTAAAGCTTTATAAAGCGGCGGTAGCGCAGGTCGGCGAGGTCTATGCTGGGGCGAAACTCGTCGCAGTCGACTGGAGCGAGGTGCCCAGCAGACCGAGGGCCAGAATTTGGGTGCCGGCTACCTTTAAGGAGCCAGAACGCATCCTCAAGATGCTGCAGAGATGCAACCCAGGACTACCAACCTCAGATTGGAAGGTAGCCAAGGTTGAGACGACACAAGGGCCGACTAACCAGGCAGTGCTCGTTCTCAATAAAGAGTCGCTGGCCCCGATAGAGGCAGCAAAAGGAGAGCTAAACTTCGGCTTCAGCTCGGTCACCATCAAGGTGTACAAATCGGACGCGGCGGCCGCGGCGCTTCCTGTCGTCAACCCAGACGTGCAGGATGTCGCTGCGGAGATCGAAGCGCCTGACGACGAGCTGGAGCCAGACCAGGAAGGCTTCTCCTCAGAGACAGAGCTGATGCTCGACTTTGAGTCAATGTGCCGAGAGAGAGTCTCAGATGACTCGGACGCGGACATCACGGTGGTGGAGAATCTTGAAGATGGTCCTAAGGATCCTTCAAATAAATCTCCACCACTGTAAAGCAGCATCGGCTGCTCTCATACTCCGCCTAGACGCAAGCGGAGCCGACGTAGTCCTGATCCAGGAGCCTTGGGTGGTAGGAGGCAAGGTCTGTGGATTGGGGACGAGGGAATACAAGATCATTGTATCCCAAAATGAAGGTAAAATCCGTACCTGCGTACTTGCTAGAAAGCACCTAAATATCTTTCTGCTCCATAATTATAGCGATGGCGATAACACGGCGGTAAGCCTAGAACTAAAAGGGAATCATCTCAGGCTGGTGGCGTCCTATATGGCCCACGAGGAGGATGATCCTCCGAACGACCATGTTCGCAAAATAGCCAGCGACAGCGAAAGGACGGACAAAGACCTACTTATAGGTTGCGATGCCAACGCCCACCACACCCAATGGGGGAGCACGGACACGAATGTAAGGGGTGAGTCACTGTTCAGCTTCATCCTGAACTCAAATTTATTCATATGCAATCGGGTCATTGACCTCACGCTAGTGTCAAGCAAACTGCTGGACACAATCAAGAGCTGGAGAGTCCTAGGAGACCACTCCTTCTCGGACCACAGGTATATCGAGACGATATTATCCTTCGATATTCCCAAGCCAACCGACTATATCAACCCCAGAAAAGCCAACTGGGAAAAATATAACACAACCCTGGAGGAGCTACTCCCTCCTAACGCCCCTAATTGCCCGAACACTGAAGACAACCTAAACCGTCTTGTGAACAGGTTTACGGATGCGTGCAACAAAGCCTTAAAGGCAGCATGCCCTTCTACCAGACCAAGGGGGAAAAAGAAACCCCCCTGGTGGTCTAAGCAACTAGACCCCCTTCGTAGAACTTGTAGGACTCTATTCAATAGAGCCACAAGAACTAAGGAGGATACTCACTGGGCAGACTATAAAACCAGTCTAGCACTATACAAAAAGGAAACGAGGAAGGCTAAAAGAGCCTCCTGGCAAAAATTTTGCTCCGAAATCGAGGAAACTTCGGAGGCCGCAAGACTCCGGAAAGTTCTCTCAAAAACTACCCCCTCAGTAGGTTACCTCAAAAAGAATGATGGCACGTGGACCAACTCTAGTGAGGAGTCCCTAAACATTCTGCTCGACACGCATTTCCCCGGATGCACATCCACCGAGCCATCACACCTCCCAGGAGAGGGATCGGTAGAATCGATGGACCATATCCTTACAAAACGGAACATAAGTTGGGCAGTAAACAGCTTCAACCCGTTTAAATCGCCAGGCCCGGACCAGGTAATCCCGGCCCAACTTCAGAAGGCCGGGGAGACGGCCATCAACTGGCTACATAGTATCTTCAGGAAGATACTGGCGGTATGTACAATACCGCAAGCGTGGCTTAAGGCTAGGATAGTTTTCATCCCTAAAGCAGGCAAAGCCTCACACTCAACCCCGAAAGACTTTAGACCAATCAGTTTATCGTCTTTCCTACTCAAAACCTTTGAGAGACTTATCGGGTTACAATTACGGACTACCATAAGTCCCCAGCTGTACTCAAGTGCGCAGCATACCTACCGGAAAGGAAAATCCACGGAAACGGCACTTCACGAAGTGATCTCGAGTGTAGAAAAATCCCTGCATCTCAAAGAATACTCACTAATAGCTTTTCTCGATATCGAGGGAGCCTTCAACAACGTCACACCGGGCTCCATTACAGAAGCCCTGACTGACCTGGGGGTGGACCGTCACTTGGTGATGCTCATTGATCAATTGCTCATACGCAGGACGGTGACATCATCGATGGGATCGTCCACCCAGTCAAGGTATGTCAACAGAGGAACCCCGCAAGGGGGAGTTCTGTCTCCTCTTCTATGGAACATTGCAGTCAATAAGATTCTATGCGACCTGGAAGAGGGGGGCTGTAAAGTAGTGGCATACGCGGATGACGTTGCAATTATCTTTGCGGGGAAATACCCCCAAACACTATGCGACCTAATGACCGCAAAGCTTGCTCGATTGTCCGAATGGACAGAATCGCGCGGATTGGGACTAAATCCCTCGAAAACGGAACTCGTGTTATTCACAAAAAAATACAAGGTCCCGCCCCTCAACCCCCCAACACTAAACGGATACAGGCTCTCCTTCAGCGACAGTGCCAGTTACTTAGGGTTGGTAATTGACAAAAAGCTTAGCTGGAACCTGAATGTCAAGGATAGAGTGAGGAAGGCAACGACAGCACTCTATACTTGCAAAAAAGCTATCGGCCTAAAGTGGGGCATGAACCCAAGCATAGTCCGATGGATATATCTGGCAATAGTCAGACCTATAATACTCTACGGAGTTACTGTCTGGTGGCCTGCCCTAACAAAAAGGACAATCACCAATCAGCTGGGCAAGGTTGAGCTGCAAGCTCATCATAAAGGAGCAGTACACGCGACTGATAGACAACAAGTGGCAAATAGGGCCACGTTGTCGCACAGCTCGGCAAACATGGCCGACCATAGATAAGAAGCGCACCTCAGAGCTCTGCAAACTAGGCAGGGAAAGGTGCAGCGCAGTCATACGTTCCCTCACAGGACACTGGCTAGTAGGCACCCACGCAAACAGGCTGGGTGCCCCACACAATGATTTCTGCCGCAGCTGCAGAGACGAGGACGAGGAGGAAACAGTGGAACACCTGTTCTGTTCCTGTCCAGCTCTCAGCAGAAGGAGGCTGCATCACTTGGGCTCTGCCTTTCTGAACGACATCTCGGAGATGTCCACGCTATGTCCCAGAAAAATCGTCAACTTTATATGGGCATCTGGATGGGACAACTGTTGACATGAAGTCTCATCTGCAGGGAGGGAATGATCCCAAGCGGTATCACAACGGGCCGAAACCGGCCTAAGTGTGCTGGGCTCCGAGCGAACTTGGCGGCCGTCTCTACCTAACCTAACCTAACCTACGATGCTGCTTAAAATACTGCTTTATACTGCTTGATATACTGCTTTGCCGACTCTTTACAATGCGTTGCCAATCACTTTGCTGTCTGCACTGCTTCCAAAATTTTATTGGGTATGGCTACGTTATTCTCTTAGTGACTCCGAAAGATCAAATGCTGGTTTACTCAGAGTGGTTCAGAACAATAACAAATATTCTTCTTCCACAGCACAACCAATAACAAATATTTTTCCACTGTATTTTATTAAAATTGGCGTTGTAGCGTTAACTTCAATTATTTCCACCGTCAATTGTTGTCTTGCAATGCGGACACAGTTTATGATGTGAACAAAACACTCTGTTTAATAAATAATAGTGTATCACTTGAGTTTTTCACGATTTTTTTCCTCAGTATGTTGTACACGACTTGCTTGCTTGGCGCCTGAGTATCTGCCGATCTTTTTGCCCAATTTTTCCAAACCACCTATTCTGAGGAAAGCTACTCTGGTCATCCGTACCCATACGGTTTACCAAGGTCGAACGGCATTTTCAGTCCCTTGATAAATGAATGTTCTTTACTTCATGGTCTTCGACTAGTTAAGCCGGTGCTTTCACCGGGTCCAGACAGAGTTTCTGGTCGTGTACTGCGCCGAGGCACTGTGTGGACCCCTGCTTAAACTATTCACACTGTCCATTGATTCTTCTTGCTTCCCCCCGATCTGGAAGGAATCGTTTATAATTCCTCTCCATAAAAAAGGTAGCAAGTCTGATGCAAAAAATTATAGAGGTATAGCAAAGTTATCCGCTATTCCTAAAATGTTTGAGAAGGTATTAACTCCGCACTTGCAACATCTTTGCAAGTCACTTATACCTCCAACTCAGCATGGATTTATAAGGCGGCGAACAACCACCACGAACTTGTTAGAGTTAACCTCTTTCATTATTAAAGGCTTTCAAGGTAACTTACAGACGGATGTTATTTACTCCGACTTTAGTAAAGCATTCGACTCTGTAAACCATTCCCTTTTAGCGCATAAACTTGACCTTTTAGGGTTTACGCCCAACCTCCTGAGATGGATTTCTAGCTATCTTTGTTCCAGGTCTCAAAGAGTCCTCTTCAAAAACTCCCTCTCTTTACCAGTAAAGGTTTCTTCGGGAGTACCACAGGGCAGCCATCTAGGCCCCTTACTCTTCACACTCTTTATTAATGACTTGCCTTCAGTATTAACATACTCTCGAGTACTTATGTATGCGGATGATGTTAAACTCTGTGTTCAGTACAAGGACATTTCATTTCATTCTCGCTTGCAATCCGATCTCTATAACTTTCAGTCATGGTGTTGTGCAAACTTGTTACACCTTAATGCCTCGAAATGCAAAGTTATGACATTTCATCGTTCTAACCCCTTTTTGGCTCCCTATACCCTATTTGGTGGTTCTCTTGAGAATTACCCTGGTGGATGATCTGGGTGTTATGTTAGACCCGAAGTTCAAGTTTTCCCAACACATTTCTACCATGGTAAATAAGGCCATGGGCGTGCTTGGGTTTATAAAGAGGTGGTCAAAGGAATTTGACGACCCCTATATAACACAGACTCTCTATACCTCGCTTGTTCGTCCGATCTTAGAATACGGCTCCTGTGTATGGTGCCCTCAGTACAAAGTACACCAGGACCGTATAGAATCAGTACAGAAAAACTTTTTACTCTTTGCTCTGCGGGGCCTTAACTGGGATGCGGGTGTAAGACGCCCATCTTACTCTAGTAGACTACTATTAGTAAACCTCCCATCCTTAGTTAAGCGTAGAAAAATGCTTGGTGTGATATTTATGCACAACTTGATCAGGGGTGACATAGACAGCCCTGATCTGTTGAGCCGCATAAACTTCACGATTCCTATTAGACTGACTAGAAATTTTATACCGTTGTTCCTTCCACTTTGTAGATCGAATTATTCCTTGCATGAACCGTTTAGGGTCTTATGCTCGGATTATAATTCCCTCTACCATATTATATCCACCACTAATTCTCTTCCTCTTATTAATTAGTAATTGTAGTGGTATTTGTATTTTGATTGCATGCTTTGTTTCTTAGTAAGTTTAGTGCTAATTTTCCTCGAATGTTAGTCTAATAGCTATCTTTCTTGCATGTTCGCGTTCGGTTCGACTACGCACCGTGCGTCATGCGGCAGCGCCCCTCGGTCGGTTAGGCGGGAGGAGGGCTGCGTTTTGCCTGGGATCCGCGCATAACAGCCTTCTGCTGGTTTCACACGGGCCACTTGACGGTGCAGTAACTGCATCGCCTCTTGAAAGATGCAGTCATTGCATGTCAACGACCAAAAAAAAAAAAAAAAATTTTTTTTAAAATAAGATATGTTCGATCAGGTCTACAGCACCGCGAATTGCAAAACAGAATTGTTGCAATGCACTTTTCGACTATGAACAGTTTCGTGATGCAGCTGAATCTTATTTCGTAAATAGAGGTCGGCCAATTGCGAACAAAAAGGAATTCTTATCAAAAGGCAACAACTTCGAGACAAAACAGGACAACGGTGTAAAGCCAATAAAACCGAAGGAAGTTCAGAAGTGCTAAAATTGTGGAGAAGTGGGGCATTTCGCTAATTCATGCCCAAAGGAGAAGAAGAAGTTGCGCTGAACCCAAAAACAAATCAACGCTGATCGCCAAAGGTGCTCTATGAAAACACGAGGCATTTGTGGCGGTTCTTGTATCCTTGAAAAATATTTGTTCTGTACCCTATCCATGTCTTTAAATCCATTTTGAATATTTGTCTTGCTAAGATTGAGATATGATCGGTTCGTCTCTTGTTATATATGTAGCGGGCAATGTTGTTAAATGTTACTTTTAGTTTTTTTTAAGATTCAGCGTCACAATTTCCAAATATTTCAATACCATAGAATAAGGTGGGTGTCAAATATGTCTTAGCTATCATTAGTTTGAGTATATCTGGTAGGTATTTTTGTGTTGGTGCGAGTTTTCTTAGTAGACTATATGTTCTACCAGTAGCTTTCACAACTTGGTTACTCCAAGAAAGCGTATTGTTAAATTTTAGTCCTAAGTTTTCCACATGATCTACGTAATTAATTTTTTTTCCTTCGATTTCAAGTTCTGGATAGACCATCGTATTTAGTTGCTTCTTGTATATAATTACACATATACATTTATCTGGATTAAATGCCAGACCATTACGATTCGCCCAGCTACTCACATTGAACAAATCACTGTTACACACACTTATACACTCATCAATTTTACTCAATGGACGACTAACATACATTTGGACGTCATCCGCATACATATGACTTTTACAATTTAACAGGACGTCTGGCAGGTCATTCACATATAATGAGAACAAAAGCGGCCCAAGAACTGAACCTTGAGGCACACCACGTGTAGTGCTCATCATTGAAGAAATTCTACTTCCACTTACTACTACCTATCTTCTATCCGTTAAATACGATTTAAATAGCTTTATAGCTACCTTACTAAAATTGAAAAAGTTAACTAATTTACTTAATAAGATTTCGTGGTTAACCGTGTCAAATGCTTTACTGAAGTCAAGTAGTACTAATAGCGTCACATTTCCTTCATCTTGTGTTAATCTAATGTCTTCCGTTATATTTACTATTGCCGTAGTACAGCTTCTTTGTCTTCTGTAACCTGACTGTTTGTCACTTAGTAGTGCATTGTTATCTAGGAAAGTTCGAATTTGTTGTGACATTAATTGTTCAAGAACTTTTGACAAAAACGATAGAATTGATATTCATTTTTTCCTTTAGGGACCGGGGTTATTTTGTTAAGATTTTGTTAAGATTTTGTTAAGACAGTATTGCAAATATAAGTCACATGTGGTAATATTTTCGGAAGTAAGATTTTTAGAAATTTTGGATGTATTTCATCCAGTCCGATTGCATTTGACTTAATTTTAAGCACAGATTCAAGGACATCACACTGACTGGCACACATGAAGCTAAAGTTATTATCACAGGAACTATTCGGTATATTGTCAAGATAATGATTATATGCTACTTCAGGTACCCCGTTTAACTATGTCTACATCAATTTTGGTGTTATTTGTCCTCTTCCCTATTCCCAACTCTTTGAGCTCCCTCCATGTCCTTCTTGTTAATATTGCACTTTGAAACCTTACAGAATAAAAAGACTTTTTAGCTGTCAGTATTAATAGGTTGGTTTTTTCCTTAAAGTTTGAAATTCTTGATACTGAACAGACGTTCTGTAGCGTTTCCATTTGTTATATGCTTTGTCCCTTAATGATATATTGTGTGCAATACATTGATTGAACCATGGATTTTTCTTTGCAATTTTTCATAAAGACATGTTATGTGAGCTCGTAGTTGTTCTACTTGAGAATTAACATCATCCATGTTAAATATTATATTCCAGTCATATGTATTGAATTCGTCATTAAGTTTGGTAATGTCAATGCTCTTAAAATTTCGGTACCATATGTCGTCGTCAATCTTTTTACAATTAAAATCATAAGTCAGGAAAAGTAGGTCGTGTCTGGAAAATGTTGGGACAGATAACTGATCATAAAGAACGATTTTTTCTTTATCATTGACAAAACAAAGGTCCAATAATGTACTTGCAGTGTTTGAGAAATGTGTTGGTCTACTATTATTGACTAGATGCAAGCCTAACGATGCCATCGCTGACTCCATATGTCGTTCCTTCAGTATATTGCTGTTTAGATCCCCGATTATAATTACGTCAGTATAGCTTACAGATAGGTCTGAAATTGCATCAATTACTTGTTGGTAGATTGTATTGCGGTGTGGTCTGTACAGACAGCCCAATAGTAATTTAAGAGAACTGTTAGAGGCCGATAATTCTATAAAAAGGTATTCTATTGTACTTTCTGGAGGGTGCTTGCATATTAATTTGGATTTGAGTTTCTTGTTTATGTATACAGCAACACCCCCACCATTTCCTCTCCGATCAGATCGGTATAGATCAAATCCGGTACACAAAATGACATTATCACATAGATGCGGCATGAACCACGTTTCCGAAGCACAAACTACATCAACATTCGATTGTTCAAACATATATCGGAACTCATCAATCTTACCATACAGACTCTGAGCATTTATATGACAAATATTTATGCCATCTTTTTGTTTAGCCAGCGTACGAATCAATATTCTACTATTCGTTGGAAGTCTATTCATATTATGGACCATTTAAAAGATACTAAATAGCATATTAGCAGCACACGCAATATACACAAATCACTTATAACTATATAAAAACATAAAACCTTAAACTTCAACATTATATTACTATGGCTAAGTTAAGTTTTACTAACGAAAAAGGTTATTCTGGTCTGTCTCAACTGGCTTGTTAACTGCACCTGGATCAACTGCTGCAAGCTCATCCTCGGAAGTATCCCGCAATGTTTGCAGGTCATGCATGTTATCCACTCTAAAAATCTCTCCAGCTGGATGCTTCTTAACATGCACGATCGCCCGACGAGTGAAAACAGCCGATAGTGCTTTTCCTTTTTTCATTTTCATCGCCTCTTTGAAAACAGCCAGATTCTCTTTAGACAGCTGCTCATTAATATAAAACGCAGCCTGCGAGTCGAATTCCATTAGGTCCAGTGATAGCAGTTTTTTCGATTCCCTGCGATAGTTGCCAACAGCTCGCAACAACGCCGCCTTCTCTCTCACACTCTCTAGTCGCAGGATTATCACTGGATCAACAGCTGTTCCGTGAGTTCTCTGTCGGATCCTAAAGATGTCTTTCACCCTTGGGAGGGGTGTTAGGTTAAGGGCAAAGCACATCTTGTTGAATCGGACCTTCAACATTTCACCTTCTTCGAAGGGTATTCCATGAATACGGAGATCACACGCAATGTCCGCTTTGGCGCGCTCAACACATTGTGTGCTTAGATCTCTAACTTGCGCACGTATTTCTTTCATACCATGTACCTCATTTTTGAGTTTGATAATTTGCTGCTCCGTTTCGTGGATTACCTCACCCGCCTTTTCCAATTGCAGGACACGTTCAGTAAGTTTCTTCACATCTACTGCCATACCAAGAATTTGATTGGTCATAGCTGTGAACTTTTCCTCTATGGCCTGCAATACACCCTCAGACTTTAACGTATTTGCCGTGATAAGTTCAGCCTGCTTAGCAAACATTCTGTCCAGGGCTTTCGGAATATTTTCTGGTATTTCCT
Organism: Drosophila miranda; assembly: GCF_003369915.1. Classification (NCBI taxonomy): domain Eukaryota; kingdom Metazoa; phylum Arthropoda; class Insecta; order Diptera; family Drosophilidae; genus Drosophila; species Drosophila miranda. Next base: position 42,355,252 of record NC_046674.1, read on the forward strand.
CAGAACTCTTCGAGCCCTTGAGATCAGTTCCAGATTTTCTCGCAGACGTTTTGAAACTGGAGCCATGTTCAAAACGTTTTTCCGTTACGGTGCTGCTTTCTGGTCTGATGAGCTCGTGAGGTAGCTCAAAGGAGGCCTAGCTGAGGCTACCGGACGGGTCGCGGGTTGCGGATAGCGAACGGCCTACCTCGGCAGGTCAGCTGCGAATAAGCGGGCATCCCTCACGGGAGAGTACCGAAATAAGCAGTCCCGGACAGCCAGCGGGTGTTAGCTAGGTAGCAGCACTGACGATGCGCTTGTGGTGCCGCCTCAATAAGTAGCTCACACACTCCCATCCATACACAATACCTACCCACATCCCAACCCCCACACCCACCTCACACCGGGCCGGACTAAGTGTGTTACTCGACCCGTGCCGAGGGTCAGCCTGGCTGGGGGCCCGGTATAAAAACTAGCCCAGTCGCTAACGGAGGGCTCAGGGACTTGGCAGCCCCCTGTTCTAATGATGCCTTACCCGGGCAACGTGGATCTCTGCCCGGGCTTAACTTTCAGTTTCTCTGCATCTCGTGGGAACAGGATGTTTAATAACAAGAACAAAAACCAAAAAACTAACAAAAAAACAAATGAGTGCGGCGCTCCCCAAATGCCAACTGGGAGCAATCCCAAGCTCGGAAAGGCAGCGGACCAAAGGCCTGGCCCAACCGGCTCTATAGTAGGGAATACCTGCAAGGTGGAAGGTGCCTGTGCGAACCCGAGGGGGTCCCATCCCGAATCCGGTGTGGGTGGCAAGGTAACTCCCGAAGCTGAACCTTGGAAGGAAAGCTAAGCAATATTGCGGCTGCCCGACCTTCTGGTAAAGAGGAGGGGGTTGACTTGCCGTCGACAAGCGCCCAAGCCAGACGCTACACATATGCCGAAAAGAGGAGTGCAGGGCACATACTCCGTCGGCAACACGCCAGCAGTGAAGCCAGCCCATCAGCCGACTGGCTGAAGAAGGTGGAATGGGCTTTGGCCGTGCTCCCGGAGTTCACCTTAGAACAGAAAAAGGTGGCTCCCCAAGCCAAGAGGCAGCGCTCGCAGGAGACACCGGGACCGGTAGCAAAGCGCTCCAGAGTGCTGCCAAATGTCTCCTTTGCGCAGATTGCCAGGAGAGGACGCTAATTGGTGTCCTCGACAGAGGCAGCGCAGAGGGTAGAATCCCAAGGAGTCAGTGGAAGTGGGTGGAAGCGGCACTGGCCGACCGCTGCTTCGAACTCCTCGACAAAGACTCTGGACCTCCGCCAGTCTGCAAGGACATGGGGTGGTTCCAGGGCAATGTTAAGATAATTGCCTGCGAAGACGAGCGCTCTGTAAAGCTTTATAAAGCGGCGGTAGCGCAGGTCGGCGAGGTCTATGCTGGGGCGAAACTCGTCGCAGTCGACTGGAGCGAGGTGCCCAGCAGACCGAGGGCCAGAATTTGGGTGCTGCAGAGATGCAACCCAGGACTACCAACCTCAGATTGGAAGGTAGCCAAGGTTGAGACGACACAAGGGCCGACTAACCAGGCAGTGCTCGTTCTCAATAAAGAGTCGCTGGCCCCGATAGAGGCAGCAAAAGGAGAGCTAAACTTCGGCTTCAGCTCGGTCACCATCAAGGTGTACAAATCGGACGCGGCGGCCGCGGCGCTTCCTGTCGTCAACCCAGACGTGCAGGATGTCGCTGCGGAGATCGAAGCGCCTGACGACGAGCTGGAGCCAGACCAGGAAGGCTTCTCCTCAGAGACAGAGCTGATGCTCGACTTTGAGTCAATGTGCCGAGAGAGAGTCTCAGATGACTCGGACGCGGACATCACGGTGGTGGAGAATCTTGAAGATGGTCCTAAGGATCCTTCAAATAAATCTCCACCACTGTAAAGCAGCATCGGCTGCTCTCATACTCCGCCTAGACGCAAGCGGAGCCGACGTAGTCCTGATCCAGGAGCCTTGGGTGGTAGGAGGCAAGGTCTGTGGATTGGGGACGAGGGAATACAAGATCATTGTATCCCAAAATGAAGGTAAAATCCGTACCTGCATACTTGCTAGAAAGCACCTAAATATCTTTCTGCTCCATAATTATAGCGATGGCGATAACACGGCGGTAAGCCTAGAACTAAAAGGGAATCATCTCAGGCTGGTGGCGTCCTATATGGCCCACGAGGAGGATGATCCTCCGAACGACCATGTTCGCAAAATAGCCAGCGACAGCGAAAGGACGGACAAAGACCTACTTATAGGTTGCGATGCCAACGCCCACCACACCCAATGGGGGAGCACGGACACGAATGTAAGGGGTGAGTCACTGTTCAGCTTCATCCTGAACTCAAATTTATTCATATGCAATCGGGGTAGCGACCCCACATTTATAATTAAAAATCGGCAGGAGGTCATTGACCTCACGCTAGTGTCAAGCAATCTGCTGGACACAATCAAGAGCTGGAGAGTCCTAGGAGACCACTCCTTCTCGGACCACAGGTATATCGAGACGATATTATCCTTCGATATTCCCAAACCAACCGACTATATCAACCCCAGAAAAGCCAACTGGGAAAAATATAACACAACCCTGGAGGAGCTACTCCCTCCTAACGCCCCTAATTGCCCGAACACTGAAGACAACCTAAACCGTCTTGTGAACAGGTTTACGGATGCGTGCAACAAAGCCTTCAAGGCAGCATGCCCTTCTACCAGACCAAGGGGGAAAAAGAAACCCCCCTGGTGGTCTAAGCAACTAGACCCCCTTCGTAGAACTTGTAGGACTCTATTCAATAGAGCCACAAGAACTAAGGAGGATACTCACTGGGCAGACTATAACACCAGTATAGCACTATACAAAAAGGAAACGAGGAAGGCTAAAAGAGCCTCCTGGCAAAAATTTTGCTCCGAAATCGAGGAAACTTCGGAGGCCGCAAGACTCCGGAAAGTTCTCTCAAAAACTACCCCCTCAGTAGGTTACCTCAAAAAGAATGATGGCACGTGGACCAACTCTAGTGAGGAGTCCCTAAACATTCTGCTCGACACGCATTTCCCCGGATGCACATCCACCGAGCCGTCACACCTCCCAGGAGAGGGATCGGTAGAATCGATGGACCATATCCTTACAAAACGGAACATAAGTTGGGCAGTAAACAGCTTCAACCCGTTTAAATCGCCAGGCCCGGATCAGGTAATCCCGGCCCAACTTCAGAAGGCCGGGGAGACGGCCATCAACTGGCTACATAGTATCTTCAGGAAGATACTGGCGGTATGTACAATACCGCAAGCGTGGCTTAAGGCTAGGATAGTTTTCATCCCTAAAGCAGGCAAAGCCTCACACTCAACCCCGAAAGACTTTAGACCAATCAGTTTATCGTCTTTCCTACTCAAAACCTTTGAGAGACTTATCGGGTTACAATTACGGACTACCATAAGTCCCCAGCTGTACTCAAGTGCGCAGCATACCTACCGGAAAGGAAAATCCACGGAAACGGCACTTCACGAAGTGATCTCGAGTGTAGAAAAATCCCTGCATCTCAAAGAATACTCACTAATAGCTTTTCTCGATATCGAGGGAGCCTTCAACAACGTCACACCGGGCTCCATTACAGAAGCCCTGACTGACCTGGGGTGGACCGTCACTTGGTGATGCTCATTGATCAATTGCTCATACGCAGGACGGTGACATCATCGATGGGATCGTCCACCCAGTCAAGGTATGTCAACAGAGGAACCCCGCAAGGGGGAGTTCTGTCTCCTCTTCTATGGAACATTGCAGTCAATAAGATTCTATGCGACCTGGAAGAGGGGGCTGTAAAGTAGTGGCATACGCGGATGACGTTGCAATTATCTTTGCGGGGAAATACCCCCAAACACTATGCGACCTAATGACCGCAAAGCTTGCTCGATTGTCCGAATGGACAGAATCGCGCGGATTGGGACTAAGTCCCTCGAAAACGGAACTCGTGTTATTCACAAAAAAATACAAGGTCCCGCCCCTCAACCCCCCAACACTAAACGGATACAGGCTCTCCTTCAGCGACAGTGCCAGTTACTTAGGGTTGGTAATTGACAAAAAGCTTAGCTGGAACCTGAATGTCAAGGATAGAGTGAGGAAGGCAACGACAGCACTCTATACTTGCAAAAAAGCTATCGGCCTAAAGTGGGGCATGAACCCAAGCATAGTCCGATGGATATATCTGGCAATAGTCAGACCTATAATACTCTACGGAGTTACTGTCTGGTGGCCTGCCCTAACAAAAAGGACAATCACCAATCAGCTGGGCAAGGTTCAGCGAACAGCCGCCCTCTGCATCAGTGGAGCTCTTCGAACTACACCAAATGATGCGCTAAACGCCATGTTATGCCTTCAGAGCCTTGACTTTGCAGGAAAGGAGCGGGCAGAAATGGCAGCAATACGTCTTAGGGACTCTTAACAATGGGTACCCCAGAACATAGGTCACTCATCTATACTAAATAAAAACAACATGGTCCCAGCAAGAACGGACTATCAAGTTCCAATGGAGCACACGGAGACTCCATTCAGCATAATCATCCCTCATAGAGACGATTGGCTCGAGGGACTCCCCGGCCCAGACGGGGCCATAAGCATCTTCACGGATGGCTCAAAACTGGACGGCAGGGTTGGAGGAGGAATCTACTCTGAACAACTTAACATAAGGCAATCTTTCAGGCTTCCGGATCACTGTAGCGTCTTCCAAGCGGAAGTTACAGCAATCAGGGAGGCTCTGTACTGCCTTCACACGGTTACCACCACGGCAACCTATCTAAACATCTGCAGCGACAGCCAAGCTGCGATCAGATCACTTAACGCGATCTCCTCGAACTCGGCTACTGTGGCGAAGTGCCGCAGATCTCTTCACGAGATGGCTCAGCAATTTGCTATCAGCCTTATATGGGTCCCGGGCCACCGGGATATCGAGGGCAACTGCGTAGCGGACGAGCTGGCCAGATCTGGCACTACAACCCCCCTTCTCCAAGATAAGGAGGATATTTGTATGCCTATGGCCACCTGCAAGCTCATCATAAAGGAGCAGTACACGCGACTGATAGACAACAAGTGGCAAATAGGGCCACGTTGTCGCACAGCTCGGCAAACATGGCCGACCATAGATAAGAAGCGCACCTCAGAGCTCTGCAAACTAGGCAGGGAAAGGTGCAGCGCAGTCATACGTTCCCTCACAGGACACTGGCTAGTAGGCACCCACGCAAACAGGCTGGGTGCCCCACACAATGATTTCTGCCGCAGCTGCAGAGACGAGGACGAGGAGGAAACAGTGGAACACCTGTTCTGTTCCTGTCCAGCTCTCAGCAGAAGGAGGCTGCATCACTTGGGCTCTGCCTTTCTGAACGACATCTCGGAGATGTCCACGCTATGTCCCAGAAAAATCGTCAACTTTATATGGGCATCTGGATGGGACAACTGTTGACATGAAGTCTCATCTGCAGGGAGGGAATGATCCCAAGCGGTATCACAACGGGCCGAAACCGGCCTAAGTGTGCTGGGCTCCGAGCGAACTTGGCGGCCGTCTCTACCTAACCTAACCTAACCTACGATGCTGCTTAAAATACTGCTTTATACTGCTTGATATACTGCTTTGCCGACTCTTTACAATGCGTTGCCAATCACTTTGCTGTCTGCACTGCTTCCAACATTTTATTGGGTATGGCTACGTTATTCTCTCAGTGACTCCGAAAGATCAAATGCTGGTTTACTCAGAGTGGTTCAGAACAATAACAAATATTCTTCTTCCACAGCACAACCAATAACAAATATTTTTCCACTGTATTTTATTAAAATTGGCGTTGTAGCGTTAACTTCAATTATTTCCACCGTCAATTGTTGTCTTTCAATGCGGACACAGTTTATGATGTGAACAAAACACTCTGTTTAATAAATAATAGTGTATCACTTGAGTTTTTCACGATTTTTTTCCTCAGTATGTTGTACACGACTTGCTTGCTTGGCGCCTGAGTATCTGCCGATCTTTTTGCCCAATTTTTCCAAACCACCTATTCTGAGGAAAGCTACTCTGGTCATCCGTACCCATACGGTTTACCAAGGTCGAACGGCATTTTCAGTCCCTTGATAAATGAATGTTCTTTACTTCATGGTCTTCGACTAGTTAAGCCGGTGCTTTCACCGGGTCCAGACAGGGTTTCTGGTCGTGTACTGCGCCGAGGCACTGTGTGGACCCCTGCTTAAACTATTCACCCTGTCCATTGATTCTTATTGCTTCCCCCCGATCTGGAAGGAATCGTTTATAATTCCTCTCCATAAAAAAGGTAGCAAGTCTGATGCAAAAAATTATAGAGGTATAGCAAAGTTATCCGCTACTTCTAAAATGTTTGAGAAGGTATTAACTCCGCACTTGCAACATCTCTGCAAGTCACTTATATCTCCAACTCAGCATGGATTTATAAGGCGGCGAACAACCACCACGAACTTGTTAGAGTTTACCTCTTTCATTATTAAAGGCTTTCAAGGTAACTTACAGACGGATGTTATTTACTCCGACTTTAGTAAAGCATTCGACTCTGTAAACCATTCCCTTTTAGCGCATAAACTTGACCTTTTAGGGTTTCCGCCCAACCTCCTGAGATGGATTTCTAGCTATCTTTGTTCCAGGTCTCAAAGAGTCCTCTTCAAAAACTCCCTCTCTTTACCAGTAAAGGTTTCTTCGGGAGTACCACTGGGCAGCCATCTAGGCCCCTTATTCTTCACACTCTTTATTAATGACTTGCCTTCAGTATTAACATACTCTCGAGTACTTATGTATGCGGATGATGTTAAACTCTGTGTCCAGTACAAGGACATTTCATTTCATTCTCGCTTGCAATCCGATCTCTATAACTTTCAGTCATGGTGTTGTGCAAACTTGTTACACCTTAATGCCTCGAAATGCAAAGTTATGACATTTCATCGTTCTAACCCCTTTTTGGCTCCCTATACCCTATTTGGTGGTTCTCTTGAGAATTACCCTGGTGGATGATCTGGGTGTTATGTTAGACCCGAAGTTAAAGTTTTCCCAACACATTTCTACCATGGTAAATAAGGCCATGGGCGTGCTTGGGTTTATAAAGAGGAGGTCAAAGGAATTTGACGACCCCTATATAACACAGACTCTCTATACCTCGCTTGTTCGTCCGATCTTATAATACGGCTCCTGTGTATGGTGCCCTCAGTACAAAGTACACCAGGACCGTATAGAATCAGTACAGAAAAACTTTTAGCTCTTTGCTCTGCGGGGCCTTAACTGGGATGCGGGTGTAAGACGCCCATCTTACTCTAGTAGACTACTATTAGTAAACCTCCCATCCTTAGTTAAGCGTAGAAAAATGCTTGGTGTGATATTTATGCACAACTTGATCAGGGGTGACATAGACAGCCCTGATCTGTTGAGCCGCATAAACTTCACGATTACTATTAGACTGACTAGAAATTTTATACCGTTGTTCCTTCCACTTTGTAGATCGAATTATTCCTTGCATGAACCGTTTAGGGTCTTATGCTCGGATTATAATTCCCTCTACCATATTATATCCACCACTAATTCTCTTCCTCTTATTAATTAGTAATTGTAGTGGTATTTGTATTTTGATTGCATGCTTTGTTTCTTAGTAAGTTTAGTGCTAATTTTCCTCGAATGTTAGTCTAATAGCTATCTTTCTTGCATGTTCGCGTTCGGTTCGACTACGCACCGTGCGTCATGCGGCAGCGCCCCTCGGTCGGTTAGGCGGGAGGAGGGCTGCGTTTTGCCTGGGATCCGCGCATAACAGCCTTCTGCTGGTTTCACACGGGCCACTTGACGGTGCAGTAACTGCATCGCCTCTTGAAAGATGCAGTCATTGCATGTCAACGTCCAAAAAAAAAAAAAAAACGAGGTGGAACGTTGTGAGTTGCTGCGGACACCGCAACTCTACAGTTATACCCGATACTAAGTCATTTTGGCTCTCCTGCGGCAGACGCCGCTAATATTGAACCACACGACAAAGAGTGCGTGCGAGAGAGACAGAAAATCAGTCTGAGCGTGACGTCGGGCGCTGCGTAGCCACTGAAAATTGATTTCTTGCTTTTGGCTACAAAAATGATCCGATCTGATCCAGATTCAGCAATCTGATAGATATGGTCTATATGGCCCACGAGGAGGATGATCCTCCGAACGACCATGTTCGCAAAATAGCCAGCGACAGCGAAAGGACGGACAAAGACCTACTTATAGGTTGCGATGCCAACGCCCACCACACCCAATGGGGGAGCACGGACACGAATGTAAGGGGTGAGTCACTGTTCAGCTTCATCCTGAACTCAAATTTATTCATATGCAATCGGGGTAGCGACCCCACATTTATAATTAAAAATCGGCAGGAGGTCATTGACCTCACGCTAGTGTCAAGCAATCTGCTGGACACAATCAAGAGCTGGAGAGTCCTAGGAGACCACTCCTTCTCGGACCACAGGTATATCGAGACGATATTATCCTTCGATATTCCCAAACCAACCGACTATATCAACCCCAGAAAAGCCAACTGGGAAAAATATAACACAACCCTGGAGGAGCTACTCCCTCCTAACGCCCCTAATTGCCCGAACACTGAAGACAACCTAAACCGTCTTGTGAACAGGTTTACGGATGCGTGCAACAAAGCCTTCAAGGCAGCATGCCCTTCTACCAGACCAAGGGGAAAAAGAAACCCCCCTGGTGGTCTAAGCAACTAGACCCCCTTCGTAGAACTTGTAGGACTCTATTCAATAGAGCCACAAGAACTAAGGAGGATACTCACTGGGCAGACTATAACACCAGTATAGCACTATACAAAAAGGAAACGAGGAAGGCTAAAAGAGCCTCCTGGCAAAAATTTTGCTCCGAAATCGAGGAAACTTCGGAGGCCGCAAGACTCCGGAAAGTTCTCTCAAAAACTACCCCCTCAGTAGGTTACCTCAAAAAGAATGATGGCACGTGGACCAACTCTAGTGAGGAGTCCCTAAACATTCTGCTCGACACGCATTTCCCCGGATGCACATCCACCGAGCCGTCACACCTCCCAGGAGAGGGATCGGTAGAATCGATGGACCATATCCTTACAAAACGGAACATAAGTTGGGCAGTAAACAGCTTCAACCCGTTTAAATCGCCAGGCCCGGATCAGGTAATCCCGGCCCAACTTCAGAAGGCCGGGGAGACGGCCATCAACTGGCTACATAGTATCTTCAGGAAGATACTGGCGGTATGTACAATACCGCAAGCGTGGCTTAAGGCTAGGATAGTTTTCATCCCTAAAGCAGGCAAAGCCTCACACTCAACCCCGAAAGACTTTAGACCAATCAGTTTATCGTCTTTCCTACTCAAAACCTTTGAGAGACTTATCGGGTTACAATTACGGACTACCATAAGTCCCCAGCTGTACTCAAGTGCGCAGCATACCTACCGGAAAGGAAAATCCACGGAAACGGCACTTCACGAAGTGATCTCGAGTGTAGAAAAATCCCTGCATCTCAAAGAATACTCACTAATAGCTTTTCTCGATATCGAGGGAGCCTTCAACAACGTCACACCGGGCTCCATTACAGAAGCCCTGACTGACCTGGGGGTGGACCGTCACTTGGTGATGCTCATTGATCAATTGCTCATACGCAGGACGGTGACATCATCGATGGGATCGTCCACCCAGTCAAGGTATGTCAACAGAGGAACCCCGCAAGGGGAGTTCTGTCTCCTCTTCTATGGAACATTGCAGTCAATAAGATTCTATGCGACCTGGAAGAGGGGGGCTGTAAAGTAGTGGCATACGCGGATGACGTTGCAATTATCTTTGCGGGGAAATACCCCCAAACACTATGCGACCTAATGACCGCAAAGCTTGCTCGATTGTCCGAATGGACAGAATCGCGCGGATTGGGACTAAGTCCCTCGAAAACGGAACTCGTGTTATTCACAAAAAAATACAAGGTCCCGCCCCTCAACCCCCCAACACTAAACGGATACAGGCTCTCCTTCAGCGACAGTGCCAGTTACTTAGGGTTGGTAATTGACAAAAAGCTTAGCTGGAACCTGAATGTCAAGGATAGAGTGAGGAAGGCAACGACAGCACTCTATACTTGCAAAAAAGCTATCGGCCTAAAGTGGGGCATGAACCCAAGCATAGTCCGATGGATATATCTGGCAATAGTCAGACCTATAATACTCTACGGAGTTACTGTCTGGTGGCCTGCCCTAACAAAAAGGACAATCACCAATCAGCTGGGCAAGGTTCAGCGAACAGCCGCCCTCTGCATCAGTGGAGCTCTTCGAACTACACCAAATGATGCGCTAAACGCCATGTTATGCCTTCAGAGCCTTGACTTTGCAGGAAAGGAGCGGGCAGAAATGGCAGCAATACGTCTTAGGGACTCTTAACAATGGGTACCCCAGAACATAGGTCACTCATCTATACTAAATAAAAACAACATGGTCCCAGCAAGAACGGACTATCAAGTTCCAATGGAGCACACGGAGACTCCATTCAGCATAATCATCCCTCATAGAGACGATTGGCTCGAGGGACTCCCCGGCCCAGACGGGGCCATAAGCATCTTCACGGATGGCTCAAAACTGGACGGCAGGGTTGGAGGAGGAATCTACTCTGAACAACTTAACATAAGGCAATCTTTCAGGCTTCCGGATCACTGTAGCGTCTTCCAAGCGGAAGTTACAGCAATCAGGGAGGCTCTGTACTGCCTTCACACGGTTACCACCACGGCAACCTATCTAAACATCTGCAGCGACAGCCAAGCTGCGATCAGATCACTTAACGCGATCTCCTCGAACTCGGCTACTGTGGCGAAGTGCCGCAGATCTCTTCACGAGATGGCTCAGCAATTTGCTATCAGCCTTATATGGGTCCCGGGCCACCGGGATATCGAGGGCAACTGCGTAGCGGACGAGCTGGCCAGATCTGGCACTACAACCCCCCTTCTCCAAGATAAGGAGGATATTTGTATGCCTATGGCCACCTGCAAGCTCATCATAAAGGAGCAGTACACGCGACTGATAGACAACAAGTGGCAAATAGGGCCACGTTGTCGCACAGCTCGGCAAACATGGCCGACCATAGATAAGAAGCGCACCTCAGAGCTCTGCAAACTAGGCAGGGAAAGGTGCAGCGCAGTCATACGTTCCCTCACAGGACACTGGCTAGTAGGCACCCACGCAAACAGGCTGGGTGCCCCACACAATGATTTCTGCCGCAGCTGCAGAGACGAGGACGAGGAGGAAACAGTGGAACACCTGTTCTGTTCCTGTCCAGCTCTCAGCAGAAGGAGGCTGCATCACTTGGGCTCTGCCTTTCTGAACGACATCTCGGAGATGTCCACGCTATGTCCCAGAAAAATCGTCAACTTTATATGGGCATCTGGATGGGACAACTGTTGACATGAAGTCTCATCTGCAGGGAGGGAATGATCCCAAGCGGTATCACAACGGGCCGAAACCGGCCTAAGTGTGCTGGGCTCCGAGCGAACTTGGCGGCCGTCTCTACCTAACCTAACCTAACCTACGATGCTGCTTAAAATACTGCTTTATACTGCTTGATATACTGCTTTGCCGACTCTTTACAATGCGTTGCCAATCACTTTGCTGTCTGCACTGCTTCCAACATTTTATTGGGTATGGCTACGTTATTCTCTCAGTGACTCCGAAAGATCAAATGCTGGTTTACTCAGAGTGGTTCAGAACAATAACAAATATTCTTCTTCCACAGCACAACCAATAACAAATATTTTTCCACTGTATTTTATTAAAATTGGCGTTGTAGCGTTAACTTCAATTATTTCCACCGTCAATTGTTGTCTTTCAATGCGGACACAGTTTATGATGTGAACAAAACACTCTGTTTAATAAATAATAGTGTATCACTTGAGTTTTTCACGATTTTTTTCCTCAGTATGTTGTACACGACTTGCTTGCTTGGCGCCTGAGTATCTGCCGATCTTTTTGCCCAATTTTTCCAAACCACCTATTCTGAGGAAAGCTACTCTGGTCATCCGTACCCATACGGTTTACCAAGGTCGAACGGCATTTTCAGTCCCTTGATAAATGAATGTTCTTTACTTCATGGTCTTCGACTAGTTAAGCCGGTGCTTTCACCGGGTCCAGACAGGGTTTCTGGTCGTGTACTGCGCCGAGGCACTGTGTGGACCCCTGCTTAAACTATTCACCCTGTCCATTGATTCTTATTGCTTCCCCCCGATCTGGAAGGAATCGTTTATAATTCCTCTCCATAAAAAAGGTAGCAAGTCTGATGCAAAAAATTATAGAGGTATAGCAAAGTTATCCGCTACTTCTAAAATGTTTGAGAAGGTATTAACTCCGCACTTGCAACATCTCTGCAAGTCACTTATATCTCCAACTCAGCATGGATTTATAAGGCGGCGAACAACCACCACGAACTTGTTAGAGTTTACCTCTTTCATTATTAAAGGCTTTCAAGGTAACTTACAGACGGATGTTATTTACTCCGACTTTAGTAAAGCATTCGACTCTGTAAACCATTCCCTTTTAGCGCATAAACTTGACCTTTTAGGGTTTCCGCCCAACCTCCTGAGATGGATTTCTAGCTATCTTTGTTCCAGGTCTCAAAGAGTCCTCTTCAAAAACTCCCTCTCTTTACCAGTAAAGGTTTCTTCGGGAGTACCACTGGGCAGCCATCTAGGCCCCTTATTCTTCACACTCTTTATTAATGACTTGCCTTCAGTATTAACATACTCTCGAGTACTTATGTATGCGGATGATGTTAAACTCTGTGTCCAGTACAAGGACATTTCATTTCATTCTCGCTTGCAATCCGATCTCTATAACTTTCAGTCATGGTGTTGTGCAAACTTGTTACACCTTAATGCCTCGAAATGCAAAGTTATGACATTTCATCGTTCTAACCCCTTTTTGGCTCCCTATACCCTATTTGGTGGTTCTCTTGAGAATTACCCTGGTGGATGATCTGGGTGTTATGTTAGACCCGAAGTTAAAGTTTTCCCAACACATTTCTACCATGGTAAATAAGGCCATGGGCGTGCTTGGGTTTATAAAGAGGAGGTCAAAGGAATTTGACGACCCCTATATAACACAGACTCTCTATACCTCGCTTGTTCGTCCGATCTTATAATACGGCTCCTGTGTATGGTGCCCTCAGTACAAAGTACACCAGGACCGTATAGAATCAGTACAGAAAAACTTTTAGCTCTTTGCTCTGCGGGGCCTTAACTGGGATGCGGGTGTAAGACGCCCATCTTACTCTAGTAGACTACTATTAGTAAACCTCCCATCCTTAGTTAAGCGTAGAAAAATGCTTGGTGTGATATTTATGCACAACTTGATCAGGGGTGACATAGACAGCCCTGATCTGTTGAGCCGCATAAACTTCACGATTCCTATTAGACTGACTAGAAATTTTATACCGTTGTTCCTTCCACTTTGTAGATCGAATTATTCCTTGCATGAACCGTTTAGGGTCTTATGCTCGGATTATAATTCCCTCTACCATATTATATCCACCACTAATTCTCTTCCTCTTATTAATTAGTAATTGTAGTGGTATTTGTATTTTGATTGCATGCTTTGTTTCTTAGTAAGTTTAGTGCTAATTTTCCTCGAATGTTAGTCTAATAGCTATCTTTCTTGCATGTTCGCGTTCGGTTCGACTACGCACCGTGCGTCATGCGGCAGCGCCCCTCGGTCGGTTAGGCGGGAGGAGGGCTGCGTTTTGCCTGGGATCCGCGCATAACAGCCTTCTGCTGGTTTCACACGGGCCACTTGACGGTGCAGTAACTGCATCGCCTCTTGAAAGATGCAGTCATTGCATGTCAACGTCCAAAAAAAAAAAAAAACGAGGTGGAACGTTGTGAGTTGCTGCGGACACCGCAACTCTACAGTTATACCCGATACTAAGTCATTTTGGCTCTCCTGCGGCAGACGCCGCTAATATTGAACCACACGACAAAGAGTGCGTGCGAGAGAGACAGAAAATCAGTCTGAGCGTGACGTCGGGCGCTGCGTAGCCACTGAAAATTGATTTCTTGCTTTTGGCTACAAAAATGATCCGATCTGATCCAGATTCAGCAATCTGATAGATATGGTCATTATCTATGATTCTGCGTTTTTAGTTTTCTCGAATGTGCAATATTGTGGATGCAACAGATTTTCGTTCTTTGTTGGGGCGGAAGGGGGTGGGGCGAAATTCTGAGATATACGTTTTATAGTGAGATCTAACAGAAGTGCGGATACCAAATTTGGTTACTCTAGCCTTAATAGTCTCTGAGATTTGTGGATGCCCCAGATTTTCGTCCTTTGCGGGGGCGGAAGGGGGTGTGGCGAAATTTGGACACGAAACGGTCAAGGTCCGATATCACAGGAGTGTGGATACCAAATTTGGTTGCTCTGGCTCTTATAGGTTCTGAGATCCTTGAACTCATATTTTGCAATTGACAAAACCGACCATGAAACCTGTGTGTTAGAGAGAGACAGAGCGAGAAAGAATGAAATTGTTTTCTTGATTCTGGCTATAATCATTATACGATCTGGTTCAGATTTTGCACTGTAGAAGATATGGTCATTCTCACCGATTCTGCGTTTTTGGTTTTATCGTATCTTTAAAAATGTGGATGCCACAGATTTTCGTCCTTTGTGGGGGCGAAAGTGGGCGGGGCGAAATTTTGAAATATTTTTGTAGCAGTGACATATCACAGACGTCTGGATCCAAAACATCGTTGCTCTAGCTCTTATAGTCTTTGAGCACTAGGCGCTGAAGGGGACGGACGGCCGGACGGACGGACAGACGGACAGACAGACAGGGCTCAATCGTCTCGGCTATTGATGCTGATCAAAAATATATATACTTTATGGGGTCGGAAACGATTCCTTCTGGACGCTACACACACATCCACTTTTACCACAAATCTAATATACCCCAATACTCATTTTGAGTATCGGGTATAAAAAATAAAAAAAAAAAACGAGGGGGAACGTTGTGAGTTGCTGCGGAGACCGCAACTCTAAATTTATACCCGATACTAAGTCAGTACGGCTCTCCTCCGGCAGACGCCGCTAATATTAAACGACACGACAAGGAGTGCGTGCGAGAGAGACAGAAAATCAGTCTGAGCGTGACGTCGGGTGCTGCGTAGCCAGTGCAAATTGATTTGTTCCTTTTGGCTATAAAAATTATCTGATCTGATCCAGATTCAGCAATCTGATAGATATGGTCATTATCTATGATTCTGCGTTTTTAGTTTTCTCGAATCTGCAATATTGTGGATGCAACAGATTTTCGTCCTTTGTGGGGGCGGAAAAGGGTGGGGCGAAATTCTGAGATATACGTTTTATAGTGAGATCTAACAGAAGTGCGGATATCAAATTTGGTTACTCTAGCCTTAATAGTCTCTGAGATTTGTGGATGCCCCAGATTTTCATCCTTTGCGTGGGCGGAAGGGGGTGTGGCGAAATTTGGACACGAAACGGTCAAGGTCCGATATCACAGGAGTGTGGATACCAAATTTGGTTGCTCTGGCTCTTATAGGTTCTGAGATCCTTGAACTCATATTTTGCAATTGACAAAACCGACCATGAAACCTGTGTGTTAGAGAGAGACAGAGCGAGAAAGAATGAAATTGTTTTCTTGATTCTGGCTATAATCATTATACGATCTGGTTCAGATTTTGCACTGTAGAAGATATGGTCATTCTCACCGATTCTGCGTTTTTGGTTTTATCGTATCTTTAAAAATGTGGATGCCACAGATTTTCGTCCTTTGTGGGGGCGGAAGTGGGCGGGGCGAAGTTTTGAAATATTTTTGTAGCAGTGACATATCACAGAAGTCTGGATCCAAAACATCGTTGCTCTAGCTCTTATAGTCTTTGAGCACTAGGCGCTGAAGGGGACGGACGGACGGACGGACGGACGGACGGACGGACGGACGGACGGACGGACGGACAGACGGACAGACAGACAAGGCTCAATCGACTCGGCTATTGATGCTGATCAAGAATATATATACTTTATGGGGTCGGAAACGATTCCTTCTGGACGCTACACACACATCCACTTTTACCACAAATCTAATATACCCCAATACTCATTTTGAGTATCGGGTATAATAAAATATGTTCGATCAGGTCTACAGCACCGCGAATTGCAAAACAGAATTGTTGCAATGCACTTTTCGACTATGAACAGTTTCGTGATGCAGCTGAATCTTATTTCGTAAATAGAGGTCGGCCAATTGCGAACAAAAAGGAATTCTTATCAAAAGGCAACAACTTCGAGACAAAACAGGACAACGGTGTAAAGCCAATAAAACCGAAGGAAGTTCAGAAGTGCTACAATTGTGGAGAAGTGGGGCATTTCGCTAATTCATGCCCAAAGGAGAAGAAGAAGTTGTGCTGTACCAAATGCAACAAATTTCATGCACCCAATGAAAATTGCCAAGCTAAAAATTTATTGCGTTTGGGCGCCTCGAATCAAGACAACCTATTTACCAGGCAAATCTACATAAAGTCGTGCAGCTATGGCGCCTTCATTGATACTGGAAGTCAGGCTAGTATCATGCGCCAGTCAGTTGCCCAACAAATCAACGCTGATCGCCAAAGGTGCTCTATGAAAACACGAGGCATTTGTGGCGGTTCTTGTATCCTTACCGAAGCAATGGTTGTGGATATGGACATCGATGGAAAAATCATTACAGCCAAAGTATACGTAGCAAACGACGATCTCTTGCAGGAGGACTTCCTGCTGGGACAGGACGTCATCATTAGTGCTCATCTATCGTTTAAGTTTAAGCCAGGCGACACGGAAGTTAAACGAGCAGTTCATCAGTCGGTAGCTCTTGAAAACGACATCATAGCTAACCAACTTCTCGTTAATTTTCAGTTCGATCAAGAAAGAAACCCATTGCGCAGCTTGCTGGAGAAGTTTGCCAATGTTTTTTCTACAGGATTGCAAGGCATACGCAAAACAAACATCGTTCAAGCCAATATTATCGTTGAGAGTGGCCAGTTGGTTTCTCAATCGCCATACCGAGTTGCCGAGCCAAAGAAGGAAATTGTGAACAGAATGGTCGACGAGCTGTTGGATTACGACATTATCATCTCATCCACATCAGAGTACGCCAGCCCGGTGGTACTCATCAAGAAGCCAAACGGTAGTGATCGACTCTGTGTTGATTACCGCCGCCTGAACAAGCTGATCAAAAAGGAAAATTTCCCAGTACCAAATATTGAGGAGCGTCTGCAGGAGGCAAAGCGGTTAAAATACTTTTCGTCACTATTCCTCAACAGCGGGTATTATCAGATTAAAGTAGCACCGGAAAGTAGAAAGTTTACTGCATTTATCACCACGGATGGACTATATGAGTTCAAGCGACTGCCGTTTGGGCTAAAGACTGCGCCTGCTGTTTTCAATCGACTCATGGCAGAATTGCAAAAGCAAGTGCAGAAAGGCGACATGATTCATTACATGGACGACATCTTAATTGGTAGTCAGACGTTTGACGAGATGTATAAGAAGCTTGCGCGAATCCTTCAAGTATTGCAGGAGTGTGGATTAACTCTAAATCTGAAGAAATGTGAATTGTATAAGCAATCAATTCCATTCCTGGGTGATCGGATACACGCTGACGGCATCAGTCCTGGAGAGATTAAGACGAATGCCATTTTATTGTTCCCGACGCCGAGCAATGTTACCGAAGTACGACAGTTTTTAGGCCTCAGCGGATACTTCAGATATTTTATTACTGGATATGCCATTATTTCGGAGCCCTTGCGTACCCTATTGCGCAAAGACCAGAAATTTAGGTGGGAACTGCCCCAGCAGGATGATTTTGCGAGTTAAAAAGATGCTTGATAACGAATCCTGTTGTCGTCAGCTACCTCCTAGATGCTGATCATGAACAACATACGGATGCCAGTGCCGTTGGTTTAGCCGGGGTATTGCTGCAAAAGGAGGCGGATAAAATGAAGCCAATTGCTTATTATAGCCGAGCAACTACCAAACCAGAGAAAAACTACCACAGTTACGAGCTAGCAGCTCTTGCCGTCGTCGAGTCGTTGGAGCGATTCAAATACTACATCTATGGTAAGAGAATCAAAATTGTTACCGATTGTAATGCCCTGAAAACATCAATGGAGAAGCGAGATCTGATACCCCGAATTGCAAGATGGTGGTTGCGTATTCAAGAATTTGCGATAGACATTATTCATCGAGCTGGAACACAGATGAGTCACGTTGACGCGCTAAGTCGAGCTCCATTTGAGGATGGACATGAGATGGAAACAGCATGCATGAAAATTTCAAAGACCATTATCGACGAGGCTGATTGGTTATTCACTATACAATTACAAGATGCAAAAATCCAGAAAATTGTAGCTGATATGAAAATCGATAAGAGATTTGAGAACGACGAGTATGTGATTGAGCAAGATCGCCTTTTTCGCAAATATGACAGCAAGCTGTAATGGGTTGTGCCGAAGCAGTTAAGATTCTATATTCTACACGAATGTCACGACAAGTCCGGCCATACGCAAAACAAACATCGTTCAAGCCAATATTATCGTTGAGAGTGGCCAGTTGGTTTCTCAATCGCCATACCGAGTTGCCGAGCCAAAGAAGGAAATTGTGAACAGAATGGTCGACGAGCTGTTGGATTACGACATTATCATCTCATCCACATCAGAGTACGCCAGCCCGGTGGTACTCATCAAGAAGCCAAACGGTAGTGATCGACTCTGTGTTGATTACCGCCGCCTGAACAAGCTGATCAAAAAGGAAAATTTCCCAGTACCAAATATTGAGGAGCGTCTGCAGGAGGCAAAGCGGTTAAAATACTTTTCGTCACTATTCCTCAACAGCGGGTATTATCAGATTAAAGTAGCACCGGAAAGTAGAAAGTTTACTGCATTTATCACCACGGATGGACTATATGAGTTCAAGCGACTGCCGTTTGGGCTAAAGACTGCGCCTGCTGTTTTCAATCGACTCATGGCAGAATTGCAAAAGCAAGTGCAGAAAGGCGACATGATTCATTACATGGACGACATCTTAATTGGTAGTCAGACGTTTGACGAGATGTATAAGAAGCTTGCGCGAATCCTTCAAGTATTGCAGGAGTGTGGATTAACTCTAAATCTGAAGAAATGTGAATTGTATAAGCAATCAATTCCATTCCTGGGTGATCGGATACACGCTGACGGCATCAGTCCTGGAGAGATTAAGACGAATGCCATTTTATTGTTCCCGACGCCGAGCAATGTTACCGAAGTACGACAGTTTTTAGGCCTCAGCGGATACTTCAGATATTTTATTACTGGATATGCCATTATTTCGGAGCCCTTGCGTACCCTATTGCGCAAAGACCAGAAATTTAGGTGGGAACTGCCCCAGCAGGATGATTTTGCGAGTTAAAAAGATGCTTGATAACGAATCCTGTTGTCGTCAGCTACCTCCTAGATGCTGATCATGAACAACATACGGATGCCAGTGCCGTTGGTTTAGCCGGGGTATTGCTGCAAAAGGAGGCGGATAAAATGAAGCCAATTGCTTATTATAGCCGAGCAACTACCAAACCAGAGAAAAACTACCACAGTTACGAGCTAGCAGCTCTTGCCGTCGTCGAGTCGTTGGAGCGATTCAAATACTACATCTATGGTAAGAGAATCAAAATTGTTACCGATTGTAATGCCCTGAAAACATCAATGGAGAAGCGAGATCTGATACCCCGAATTGCAAGATGGTGGTTGCGTATTCAAGAATTTGCGATAGACATTATTCATCGAGCTGGAACACAGATGAGTCACGTTGACGCGCTAAGTCGAGCTCCATTTGAGGATGGACATGAGATGGAAACAGCATGCATGAAAATTTCAAAGACCATTATCGACGAGGCTGATTGGTTATTCACTATACAATTACAAGATGCAAAAATCCAGAAAATTGTAGCTGATATGAAAATCGATAAGAGATTTGAGAACGACGAGTATGTGATTGAGCAAGATCGCCTTTTTCGCAAATATGACAGCAAGCTGTAATGGGTTGTGCCGAAGCAGTTAAGATTCTATATTCTACACGAATGTCACGACAAGTCCGGCCACATGAGCACAGATAAAACAATTATTCGGATTCTAAAGTTGTTTTGGTTTCCCCGAATGCGCAAGTTCGTTAAGAGCTACATAAAGTCATGTGTGGGCTGTGCGCTATATAAGATACCAGGAGGACGTCAGGAAGGCCAGTACCATTATAATGACATCAAGCCGATCCCTTTTTCCACCGTACACATGGACCACCTTGGACTTTTTCCAAGCATTTACGCATTTACTTAATTAACCATAGTGCGAGCGGTAAAAAGTACAGCAACTAAACACGTCATTGATACGCTGCAGGACGTAACCAGCTATTTGGGAATGCCAAACCGAATCATCACCGATCGTGGTACCGCTTTTACGTCGAAGGATTTTAAAAACTATTGTAAGTCGAATAATATATAGCATGTACTCAATGCAGAAAGGACACCAAGAGCTAACGGTCATGCAGAAAGAACGAACCGGATTATTTTATCAATGCTTCTACCTTCAAATGAAAATGAAAAACGATGGGACGACCAAATACGATCAATCCAGTGGAGCATCAACACCATGGTAAATAGCACTACTAAATGCTCTCCATTTCAGTTATTGTATGGCTACGAGCCACGAGATATCCTTAAAAACACATTGACGAGCGTGATCCAAGATCAGGATCCGAAAATGATGACAGATGCCGAGTTAGAGAAGCTACGAGCAGATGCTGCGACTACAGTCAACGATCATAGGGCGGCAGCTAAGAAACGTTATGATGCCGGACATTCCAAGCCAACCATTTATTGTCAACAAGGTGCTGCCAAACGACAGATATCTAGTGGAAGATATGCCTCATGCACAACGGAAGCAAAGGCACTACAAGTCGGTGTATTCATCTGAAAGGATGAAATGCTGGTGCGAACTCCCACCCGATGAGCCAGATGAAGATGACGATATGGAAGGCGACTCATTCCAAGGATCTCGCGAGGACGCTGCGAATTGTCAGGAAAGGCCGACTGTGACGGGCTGCTAGTTAACAGAAACTGTAACCCTACGGTGCTGTTATACGCACGGCAAGTCCATCAACATCGATATCTATATCGATGTCAGCAAAGAGATCATCTTCGATAGATTGTCACGCCGGAAAACAACACGAAAAGAATTAACAATTAAGAATTAATCACCTATACATATTCCTACTCTTATACCAATAAAAACTACAATAATACTCGAAAAGCCATCCCTTCACAATTGGATCACATGTAGATATATTGATGCCCAATCCCTTTAGTGATGCAAGGGATTCTATGGTTGTTATGTACAACGCTTTTAATGACTTTGGATCGTCATTAATTGTTTGATGATAGAGGAAGCGGTTCAGTACCGTATTTGAAACATCTCTGGGCTTGTTGTATGCGTCAACCAGTATTTCCCAAGCGGCTTCATAATTTTCTTCTTTTAGATCGATATGTCGGATCAATCTTTCTGCCTCGCCGGTAACGGTGGTTTTAAGATACCACATCTTTTTCACCGTCGGCATGTTGGTTTCATGAATCATGCATGAGAATAGATCGAAGAACAGGGTCCATTTTAATAGATCCCCATCAAACGGAAGCTGCACGTTGCCCGTGTTTGGTGTGGCTGATTTTGCCAATGCTCTTTGGACCTTACTTTCCAGCGTTAGGTAGGCCATGTCCATGTCATATCCTCCTTCCACTGGGTTCTCGTATTCCTCATGAATGGTGACATGGACTTCTTGTGCTTGAGTTCATAGTGATTTTATCAAATCACTTGATGTGCGTCCTTCCGCCTCTGTAAGTTGCTTCAGATTACGTTCTACGGACTCTACTATGGCCTTTTATCGGCGACATAGTGAAAGCAATTTGCTGTAAGCCTTCGGGGACGTCTGGATCAGATCGCTTTCTTTAGGACATACTGGAGGTTCCTCATGATCTTTTTTATGGGCAATTTGACGTTCTCCACAAACGCTAGTTGTCTGTAATAGCTTGTCAATGCATTCGGTAAAAATCGTAACGTATTTCTTACATGTTGTACGTTAGTCTTCCCGAAAATGTAAATGTTCATCGGTTTTGTCTGTATCGCGAAGTTTGGAGTCGTTTTTGTTGAAACGATTCCATGCATTTTCGATTGCCGATATTTTGGCTTGAAAGTTTGAGGCCTTTTGCTTCCTTTCTTGGGGATCTCTTTTAAAGTTCCGAATGCACCTCGATATCTCCTCGCCAATATCTTGCTGCACATCCATTGCCATTGTAGCGGCAGCTTCTTCCTCCTTTTGTGTATCCATTCTATCTGTTTGTACTTATTACTTTTTGACCCGTTGGGAGTGTTTTATTTGCTTTGCAGCTGGATACGCTCCGAATCTCAACCGTTGTTGGTCAGAAAGTAATAGTCTAGGTGATGTATTGGATGGAGGGATTTGTGCTGTGTCCAATCTATGGAACGCACGAACAACAAAAATCGATTGCCTTGATGGTAATCGAATTCTGTAGCTGTTTTTCTGTTGGCTGATAACCTGAATATGTCAGATCTGCCACAGTGATACTTATTGGTAGGAGATGCTACCGTAAGTGTATGGCCTGGTGCCAAATTTTATTGAAGATGTCCTGTTGACTTCTTCAATTTGATGTCCAGATCGAATCCTTTCACTGTATCTTGTCTGACATTTTGAAAGGATGACCAAGGTCGGGGGTCACCAAATGTTAATGTGTATGTGTGTGTAGGAAGCTGGGTTGTATACGGTACATAAACCGTCTACAGTTTGGTCGTCGCAACTAGAACTTGAACCAGTTGGACTGCGGAGTGGGTATCCTACGGTGGCGACAGGCGACAGCCTCTGATGATTGCGATGGGAAAATGAGTGACAGGCACTGTTGTGGTACTGTTTCTGATACTGACTTTTATTGAACATGCGCCTCTTCTTATATAGCTGGCAGTGGTACTCTTATTCTATCGGAAGGAACGCACAGGCTCCTTGTGAGTGTATTTTTAGATTGGGTACACTTACTAAAATATATAGTTTGTTGCTTGATCCCTTTTGGTGGGTTCGAGTTTACAAGCGCTATTGTCTATTCTTAGTTGCTAATGTAATTTTCGTGTCGTCATATTCATTCACATGAATTGACATGGACAATTTTATTTATGAGTATTTGTGTATGAGATTGCACTGTATATTCTGTAATATTAATTAAATATATGTCTGTGACTGAACATTCTCCCGGCCGTTGAACTGGTGTTCAACCATCGGACAAGTTGTCGGCAAATCGGCGTGTACGGGGAATAGGGGGTGATGACACGGCTGGATCGTGATTTGATGTCCTTGGTTTCCATAATTAATACTTCTTTTGGAAAATGTAGGCAGTAATCAATAGAATTGATATTGCTACGGTTGCATAGGCAGCGATTTGATGGTGCTGCACGGTGTTGAGATGGTGTGGCAACTCGTGATTATTAATGGCTGATAGTTACTGGCGTAGATCATCAAGTTCTTGAAGATAATCTGATGTCTGGTTCTTCAGTTGCCACATTGGTGGCGAGGATGGTGTCTCTGATTGGCTTATGTTACCAAACCGAGTGTAGGTTGATTTTACTTCGCTGATTGTGGTGCTGAAGGTTCTGATGCTTACTTCGGTATTGCGAGCAGTGCATCCAGGAGACAGCGAGAGTAGGCCAGTTCCTTCCAGTGCTATAGTTGACGGAACTTCGTTGCATACTGCTTGAAGTTTAGTTGTAGAATGCGTTGCGAAGATCCATTTATTTGGATGCTGAGTTTTTTGCCACACCATGTCAGCCTTTGTTTGTGTTACCTGACATAGTGCTGCTGTTTTATTGTTAGACAGTTGAAACTCGCAGCGATTGTCCACATTGAAGATCGTCTGATGGTCAAAACAGATGAACTCCTTGTTGTGTACTTTAAGACAACGTCGGAATTCCTCTTGGGTAGTGCCCATGAACTGGTCTCGGTGGATGTTCACAGTTACTATGGTGGTTCTGAGGTCGACCAGACTCCATCTTGTTGAATCCCAGAAAGGAATTGGTATGATGCTGAAGACTTCGAGCTGAATTGTTGAGACCAGAGGTAGCGTCAACTTGAAGATGACGTGTGTTGCAGTCGGGGTTCTTTCGGCTCGCATGATTCTGTATAGTTAAATCACCTCTTTCGTTGTGACCGGCAGCATTTGATCTTGTGGCAAATGATCCCGGATCTGGTCTAGTTGGTCTCTTAGTTGCTCGGGAGACACCAGCGTGGGGCTTATTCTCCGATGATGAATACCAATTAGGACATCAGATATGTCGGACTGCATTCGTTGGAGAGTTGTTGTGAGCAGGGTTAACTGTGCTAATAGTCCTAAATACGCTTGAGTCAGATGATCGCTGTGATATGTCCCTCTTTGTCGGTTGATTGCTGTTCCAAAACTTTTAGGCGATTATCCGTGGGTACTTTGTCTTTTCTGACTACGTTTATTGTAGTGTCGATAATTGATGTTTGATTTTGAAGCAGATGTAGTAGGAAGTCTTCATTGGTTTTCACTTTTTTAATTACTTGAGTCATCTCCTCAGCGTATTTTGAGTCGAGAACACCAAAAAGACTGCTTGCTACATTTCCTATGATATCCAGCGGTGATCTGCGTTTTCGAGAGTTTTTTATTAATATGTTTCCTGTTTTTAGCTCGTTATACACATGTTGAAAATGTTGAACTATGGAGTTGCATGCCGGAATATTTTTTAGTTCAGGGCACATGTGTCGTAACTCTGACATTCCAGCAGACATTATTTGCATATCCTTTCAATATGGGTCCAAGTCATAGTATACGATCATGGTCCACTCAGAAGTTGCTATTCGTGATGTCCCAAGCTTCTCACATTTATTGACTGTGACAATGCTAATGGAAGTATGAGCAACAGCACTAATAATGTTGATGTTAATTTAGGTAAAAATATTCTTGTTCGCTGTTTGGGTGGCTCATCATTTTCCGTGTTGTCATTGATCACGTTGTTGGAACGTTTGATTGCCACATCTTCGGGAAATAGCGGCGCCAAAGGAGTGATCGGGCGCTTGTATACGCCAGATGCTGTTTTAACATCAACTACTCTTACGTGGTTGTCCTGTCCAGGATATGTCTTAATGATGCGACCCATTGGCCACTTTATTACTGGAAGGTTGTCTTCCTTCACCAAAACTAATAATCCTTAAGGTACATTTGGTGAAGCGGTCTTTCACTTATGCCGAGCTTGCAATTCTTGGAGGTATTCCGTAGACCATTGTTTCCAGAATGAATGCCTTAGGAGCGATACCAATTCCCAGCGCCTTACCAATGTTTTTCCTTGTTGATCAACACTGACAACAGGTGGCGTTGTCAATGGTTCACCAATCAAGAAGTGTCCTGGGGTGAGCGCTGTTGTATCAGTGGGGTCATTTGGCACTGGAGGGATGGGTCAAGAATTGAGAATCGCTTCAATTTCGATTATCACTGTGTTCAATTCTTCAAATGTCAAAGAAGCTGTGCTGGTGGCTGTTATCAGCAGCATTTTTTGCTGATTTTACCGCTGCTTTCCAGAGGCCGCCAAACGATTGAGCCCTGGGAGGAATGAATTTAAATTCCACTTGTTTTTCACTGCCTTTCTGGAAAAGCAGCAGAACACGGTGATGTATGCCTTAACTGGTCTTTTGCCTCGGATCTTATCTTTTGTGGACGTTGACATGCAATGACTGCATCTTTCAAGAGGCGATGCAATTACTGCACCGTCAAGTGGCACCAGCAGAAGGCTGTTACGCGAGCAGGCAGGAAAGATAGCTGTTAGACTAATATTCGAGGAAGATTAGCACGAAAGTTTCTAAGAGAACTAGACATGCATTCAAAATAAGCATAAAAATAAAAATACCACTACAATTACTTATTACTAGAAAGGTGTGTAAGGATTAGTGTAAGGAAGCGATCTCGGCTGGGGTACATATCTCAATCTACTCCAGGGTCGAAATTACAGCAATATTTATAATTTGCCAGGACTCCGAATTTCGGACCGACGGTGGGGACGGGGAGGCAGTCCCGCGGACGGGAGCGATCGTAGTGGGGGAGAACCGTATGGGACGTGGCAGTTGGTTTCACCGAGAACGCTCAGGCTATCGCCGGATAGCGCCTTCAGGACCCCATCGAACTCAGAATTAATACGAAGGTCTTTGCTATGCGATAATACCGGCAGGTATCACCGAGAGTGCCTAGGCCATCGCCGGACAACACTTACGGGACGTTGTCAGACTAAAAATTACTACGAAGCGGGAGGGGCTTTGCTATGCGGAGATGCCAATAAGTGTCGCCGAGAGCACCTAGGCTATCGCCGGACGGTACTTACGGGACCCTGTCGGCCTAAGAATTACTACGACGCGGAAAGGGGTTCTGCTATGCGGAGATGCCGACAGGTATCGCCGAGAGCGTCTAGGCTATCGCCGGACAAGACTCACGGGATCCCGTCGGCCTAAGAATTACTACGAAGCGGAAGGGGACTTTGCCATGCGGAGATGCCGACAAGTATCGCCTAGAGTACCTAGGCTATCGCCGGACAGTACTTACGGGACCCTGTCGGCCTAAGAATTACTACGAAGCTCTTTGCTATGCGGAGACGCCGACAAGTATCGCCGAGAGTAACTAGGCTATCGCCGGACAGTACTTACGGGACCCTGCCGGCCTAAGAATTACTACGAAGCGGAAGGGGGCTTTGCTATGCGGAGATACCAACAAGTATCACCGAGAGTACCTAGGCTATCGTCGGACAGTACCTACGGGACCCTGCTGGCCTAAGCATTACTACGAAGGTCTTTGCTATGCGGAGATACCGACAAGTATCACCGAGAGTGCCTAGGCTATCGCCGGACAACACTCACGGGATCCCGTCGGCCTAAGAATTACTACGAAGCGGAAGGGGACTTTGCCATGCGGAGATGCCGACAAGTATCGCCGAGATTACCTAGGCTATCGCCGGACAGTACTTACGGGACCCTGTCGGCCTAAGAATTACTACGAAGCGGAAGGGGGCTTTGCTATGCGGAAATACCGACAAGTATCACCAAGAGTGCCTAGGCTATCGCCGGATAACGCTCTCGGAACCCGGCCGGACTAAGAACTACTACGAAGCGGAAGAGGGCCGACAGGTATCGCCGAGAGTACCTAGGCTATCTCCGGACAGTACTTACGGGACCCTGTCGGTCTACTGGGATCATACAGGGCGCCAACAGGTGTCACCGAGAGCGCCTAGGCAATCGCCGGACAGCGGCCTCGGGATCCTGCTGGGCCACAAACTACGGGAGTGGGAGCGCCAACAAGTATCCCTAAGGGCGCCTAGGCAGTCACCGGATAGCGGCCCTGGTATATTGTTGGGTAACGAACTACTGGAGGGAATCATACGGAGGGGGGGCCAACAGGTGTCGCCAAGAACGCCTAGGCTATCGACGGACAGCGGTCTCGGGACCCTGCTGGGCCACAAACTACGGGAGGGGATCATGCGGGAGTGCCGACAGGGGTCACCGAGAGCGCTTAGGCGATCGCCGGACAGCGGCCTCGGAATCCTGCTGGACTACGAACTACTGGAGGGAGCCACGCGGGGTACCGACGGGCATCTGTAACGAATACGGATCACCACGTGGGCGGGGCAAGTGGAGACTCGGGCTAGAGGCGTAAGGATGTGCAGAGAAGGCAAAGCCCCGGACATCCAGTTTCCCTAGTGTATAGATTGTTGGTGACCAGGCTATGTTTTCGTTATACCCATTACATTTTTACTTTATTCTCTCATTTCCCTACCTATCGCACCGCTCAGCAGCCCGTATACACGACTAGAGACTCGCTTACCCCTGAATTCCCCCGCTTGTATTCGTCGAAAGCTTCTTCTCCTGCGTAAGTGCGGCGTCTGTGCAGGATCTTTTCTCGTACCACTGATCGCGTTGGCGGGGATTTCGTACGCCACGTGTTTTTACTTTTCGCGAACCACTTGAACTTTCCGCGGGCGCGTCTGGCTCCTCTGGGCTTCTCCAATAGACTCTCTCAGCTCCTCGTTTTCCTAGCTCAGAACTCTGTGTTCTCTCGCTCTGCTGATCCAGCATTAGCGTGGGCGGCTGGAATCGCCCTCGGCTGAAGGCTGACGTCGTTGTTTCCCCTCTCTTTTCCGCCGCTGGAGCGTCGTTACTGGGTTTGATTACGGTACTCGGCGTTCCTCTTCTGCTGTTGCCGAATTGATGCTGTTGGCTTACCGTTTCAGCGCTTCGTTGCTGCGTTGACGCTGGCGGCTTATCTTTTCGGCGCTACTCGTCTACCGTTGCTGCGTCCATGCTGTTGGCTTACCGTTTCAGCTTCGTTGGTGCGTCGATGCCGACGGCTCGTTGTTCTCGGCGTTCCTCTTCGGCCGTTGCTGAATTGATGCTGTTGGCTACCGTTTCGGCTCTTGGTGTATTCCTCTCTCTCTTTGGCTGCCGCTGCGTTGTTGGCGGTGGGTTTTGTTTCTTGGTTTATTCCTCGCTCTCTTTGGCTGCTGCTGCTTCGTTGTCGTTGGGTTTTGTTTCTCGGTGTATTCCTCGCCGTTGCTGTGTCGCTGCCGTTGGTTTACTGTTCTGAAAAACCAGTGGCGTCTGCCGTGATCGAACGCGTTCTGTGCTTCATCGGTCCATTCAAACTTTCGCTTGCTCTTAAGTGTATCTGAGATCGGCGCTGCGATACCCGCATAGTTTTTTATGAATTTGTGGTGCCAACCAGTGAGACCTAAGAACCTGCGCACTTGTTTCATGGATCGAGGGACCGGAAACTCTTGAATCGCTTGAACCTTCTCCACATCTGTCTGGATAGTTCCGTTGCCTATAACATGGCCTCATTATTTGACCTCCTTTAGCCAAAATTTAGAATTCTCCACGTTAATGGTCAGACCAGCTTCGCGTAATCGGGCGGACAGGACTTTAATGACTTTAATATGCTGCTCAAATGATTCAGATATCACCAACAAGTCGTCTAGATAAATAAATACCTCATTTCGTAGAGATGGCGGTATCACTTTATCCATCATCTTGGACATCGTTTGGGGTGCATTACACAACCCAAAGGGCATTACCGTGTAATGATATAGCGGCCCAGACCTTGCTTCGCAAAGGAGGGAAACAAGTTGACCGTCTCCGCTAACTGAGCTTGCTGCTGCTTCGATAAACACACATGCAACGTACTATCCATTGCTAAGCTTGACACCTCTGGACTGAATGATTTATTGGCTAGAAAAGTAGGTAACAAATAAAGACAAGGATGGGACTACGAACAATTTTAATACTTTCTTCTGGCCTTGAAAACCCACTTCGGTGGTGACCTTGCCAATTATTGGCTGGCTTTGCCCATCCGCCGTTTGCACTGCTGCTCTCACAGGTTTGATCTGGTTCGGATTCTGAACCGTCCACTGAGCGTCCGCCCAGTACGATGACTTCCGCATAGCGTCGCCACTGCTTAGACGTATTAACGACTGACGCCTATACGTTAGAGCGCTCGTTTTTGACAGTTTGCCAATCGTTTTAGAGATCGAATCGTTAATGGAATTCTTTCCCTACTTGGGGGTAAAATACAAGTGTGTGAAGGAATGTCTGTAAATCGGGGAGTAATTGAACTGTTGGAACGCCCATTAAATGATGTTCGTTGCTTTCGAACTGTTTGGTTTGCGTGCACCTGTCGATTGTGCACGGCTTGACGAGTTTTTTGGATCGGTACGCCTAGAGCACGACGGTTTATACGTTTCCCGTTTGCCCCAGCCGTAACAAAAGACGGTCACCTACGCAGTCTTGATACCGATGCCCCTGACAACCACAGTTCCAACAGGAAAGGGTTACTGCAGCGATATCTAGCTGTGCTGCTTCATCGACCTCAACATCGCCTTCCTTGTCTGCCTGTACCACAATTTCATGCACCTGCCGTCGTATAGTAATACGCTTCGGCTCAGCGCTGCCCATAGGATTAGCCACTGATTGCAAAAAGCGCTCGCGAGTACGCACTATGTTGCGCAATTGTGCTACGGACAGAATGGGAACGTATAAGATTTCATATTGGATATCGGCCAAGAGATTCGACTTTAGCACTTCCAACAGCGACATTTCGGACATGGGGTTGACTAGTTTCTCGGACAAGGTTACAATGGCGTCGTAGAATATATCAAATAGTTCGTGCGGCTTCTACTTTCGTTGCCCTATTGCCGTACGAATTTCTAGGTCGATACGCCCATCCATTTTTAAAGCTGTACTTAGCTGCGGCCAGGTCACGGATGGTACGCTTTTATGGTAACGCCAAAACCACTCGCTAGCACTGGCTTCAAATAAATAAATGGCGTTTCTGGCCACTAGATCGAGATTGCCTTTTAAGGTCTGCTTGGTTAGCGCTTCTATCCGATATATGAAATCTTCCACCGACATGGACGAATTTCCGGAAAATCACACTTTCCATCCTGCGATTATTTGTCCAATCCTAGCTGGTCGTAGTCCCGCTATCTGTTGGGATCCCCATAGGGTTACCGAGACAGTAGAATCATTAGCCTGATTTATTGGGGCACCTACGGACTCTCGAGTTGGTATTTGAAACAACTGTTCGAAGGTTTGGTTTTCTCCACTAGGCTGTGAAGATCCAGCAGCTTGGTTATTCGGCGGCTGTACCGTTGGACTTGCCAAACGTTGGAATCCTATTTCCATAGTCTGAGTCATTTGAGTCATGACTTGAGACAACAACCCGATTTGACCCTTAGCGTCCGTCAACGCCTGCGCCATTTGAGCCAAGCCTGGGCTTGCTTCATTCGCTGGCTCGCTACTCGGAACTGGCATGGTTCAGTTAGACCAACGGACGGTAAACGGTAGAGCGGCCGTTTGAAGCGGGGGTGCAATCGGAACTAATTAACTCTATGCCTTATGATTCTTTTGCTGCCGTGAGCGCCGTGTGGATCGTGGATTGTGGATCCGAGTGCCCCTCCGAGCGCGCGAGAGCGAGTTGGGACCGGGGCGCACGGAGTTGGCACAGTGCGCGGAAATTGTCTACTGCTGGCCTGAACATCCTCCCCCCCCTTGCAGGATTGCAAAGTATAATTTGGTGGCCTATGGCTGGGTGCACGCCCCCGACACGATCCATCCAAAAACGGTGCTCTGGGCCACCGGCAGGCCGTCCTCACGCGCAAAGAACCCGGCCTGGATCACCTTCGGGTAGACATCTGCTCCCAAGATGAGCGAGATTGTGGCCGGTCGATGGAATTGTTCATCGGCAAGCCTCAGGTCACCGAAACGCGGCCGGACGGAATCGCTCATCTGTCGGATAGGCGTGCGTATGCGCAAACGGGGCTCGACCTTGAGCATCGTCTCCACCTAGAAGTCGCCTATTTTGGGCGCGGATCACCGCCGTACACACTTTCTCGTCCCCCACACAAGTGGTGGGCAACTTGAAGGCGCTGGCCAAGGTGTCGTCAATACAGCTCACCGGCGTGCATGGGTCGATGAGTGCCGCCGTCTCGAAGTTTTTGGAACCCGTATCCAAGACCACCAGCGCCGTCGGGAGGATGATGAGGCATCGATGTTGTAGAAGTGAGTCGACGGATGGTGCTGGGGTCCCTGCCACGGGGCGGCTCACGGGGAGACGAGGGCGGCGTTCAGCGTGGGCCGACGTGGATGGCGACGATACAGCCGACGCTGAGCGGGCTGGACGACAAACTCTTATCCTAGAGACGCAGCGTAGAGAATACCCCGAGGAGTATCGCTGCCTAAGCGGTAAGCGTCCAACGCCAAGGTCAAGTTCTATCTGAACATGAACACTTTCCTAGACCGTCATTGGTTGATCAGAGCATGCGGCCGTGTCGCAGGCTCTGAAGTGCTAAAATATGACGAACGACATCCAATCATTCTTCCATATAATTGTCGATTGTCCCGCCTTCTCGCGCAATTTACACACCGGATAACTCTTCATGGCGGCAACCAATTGATGGTGCGCCTCATTCGATCAAAGTATTGGATTCCAAAGGTTCAAAGGCTTATGAAGGGGGTTGTGAGCTCCTGCAAGGTCTGCGTTATTCACAAAAGGAGGTTGCAAGCCCAAATGATGGGTAGATCTTCCAACTGAGCGGTCGTCCTTTTCCAGACCGTTTTCGCATACAGGGATAGATTACGCGGGTCTTTTCGAAATACGGAACTATACAGGGAGAGCATGTCTGTTCACGAAGGGGTATGTGTGCGTATTCATGTGCTTTTCCACAAAGGCGATACATTTAGAACCCACGTCCGACCTCACCACCGAAAAATTTCTCGCCGCCTTCGCTCGGTTCGTCGCAAGGCGCGGATTTCCACAGCGTATCCATTCAGATAATGGAAAAACTTTCGTTGGTGCAGCAGCCCTGCTTTCCAGTGACTTCCTTGACGCGTTTAAGGACTCGGTGACTGATGCGTATAGCCATCAGCTGGTTTCGTGACGATTCATCCCACCAGGAGCTCCACATATGGGAGGTCTATGGGAAGCCGGAGTGAAGAGTTTCAAAACTCTCTTCTACAAGGCCACGTCCACTCGGAGGTATACGTTTGAAGAGCTTTCTACGCTGCTCGCTAGGATTGAAGCGTGCCTCAATTCCAGGCCGCTCTCACCGATGTCCGACGATCCGACGGAGTTGCTAGACCTCACTCCCGGGCACTTCCTTATTGGGGGACCCTTAATGAGTACGGCCGAACCCGAAATAAAGGGGAACCTTAACTCGATCATCAATCGGTGGCAGCATTTGAAGGCCCTCAACCAACAGTTCTGTCAAAGGTGGAAGGAGGAATACCTCAAGGAGCTCCACAAGCGGACTAAGTGGCAGACGCCGACGCCAATTCTGCATGTTGGCGATATAGTGGTCATCAAAGAGGATAACTTGCCGTCCAACGAATGGCGGCTCGGAAGGATAACTTCCGTGTATCCCGGTGCCGACGACAGGGTCCGTATGGTGGATATCCTTACTGCCCGCGGTATCCTCAAAAAACCGTTCTCCTGCCTGTAGAACCCCGTAGCTCCATCCAACAATAACGTGAATGTGCACTTGTCCCATTTACAGCTCCGTACTAATACTTCTTCGACTTCTCTATTCCATCCTAGTTCCATCCTCATCCAGACATGGCCCCACGGATCCGCGCCAGCCGCACCACTGAGAGCCGTCGTGATCGAGGGATCAACTCGTACCGTTGCCGGGTCTGCCGAGGAGCTCATCCGCTACGGACCTGTCACCAATTACTTCTCCTAAGCCCCGAGGAGAGACTCCGAGCTGTCCTTATCAACAAGTATTGCGGGAACTGCCTGGCTTACCAACACTCCGGCAAGGATTGTCGCAGTGGCGGGCTGTGCAGGGTGTGTGGCAAGAACCACCAATTGCTACTCCACGTACCCGCTACTCCCACGTCTCTAGGATAAGAGTTTGTTGAGCTTCGGTAATTTCGCCGCTTGTAAGATGGCCTTTTTGCGCGGTGGCTAACTTCCGGCAGCGCTTGGTGAAGCGCAGGATATATGCACGGACTCGTAGAGCTCTCTCTAGATTGAAGAATCGTTCAAGGAAGTCTTCGGCTGGGTTGAGTGCGTAATGGACCTTTACAGTTCGCTGCTCTAAGGTCATAACGGAGGAGTTACTTACTGGTGCAGGCCATTGATCTCGGCCCCTCTGCAGCCAAGTTGGTCCGTGCCACAAGAGTTGGTTCTCCACCAACTCCTGTAGCGTTCGGATGGAACGTGGCACCACTTCTCAATATCGGTCGCTTGAGATATCCTAGTCACTCGGTTGGCCACGAACGTGGTCCAGTGACACGCGGGCTTTGCAGCCAGGCGAGGACTATGGTGGAATCGGTCCAGCAATAGCAGCTCGTACTTGCTGTTGGCATATTCGGCAGGATAGCCGCCGCCATTTCGGACAAAAGCACTGCCCCGCAAAGCTCTAACTGGGGGAGCGACACGGTTTTCACGGGTGCGACTCGCATTTTCGCTGTGAGAAGCTGCACCTCGACCAAACGGTCAACCTCAATGCGCACGTAGATGGCGGCACCGTAAGCCTTCTCGGATGCATCGCAGAACCCATGATGTTCGACTTTTACCGCTGGCCGGGAGCCGACCCATCTTGGAATATGGATTTGGTCGAGAGCGGAGTAGCTCCGCAGGAAACTTTGCCAGCGCTGGAAGCTCATCGTCCCATCCAAGGTCCTGCAACCAGATTTCTTGCATGAAGATCTTGGACCGGACAATGAATGGGGCCAACCACCCTGCGGGGTCGAACAGCCTTGCGATCTGGGACAGAACTGCTCGCTTGATGTATGACTCAGGCGCTAACTCGGGAGGGACAAAAAAGAACTCGTCTGAAGTCGCTTTCCAGCGAATCCCGAGAGTCTTAGCCGTGCTCTCTTCATCCATCTCCAGAAAATCGGTGTGGAGAAGATGAGCGCTCGGAATTCCTGCCAGAATGGCTTTGTGGTTTGAAGTCCACTTCCGCAGCGGAAAACCTGCAGAGCTAAGTGCGGCCTGCAACTCGCGGATCGTTAGTCGAGCCTCATCGGTAGAATCCGCTCCGGCTAGGACATCGTCGACATACATGAATGACTGGATAATGTGACTTGCTTTCGGAAATCTGGACTGGACGTCGCTTGCTAGCTGTTGCAACACTCGGATGGCAAGAAAAGGAGCGCAATTGACTCCGAAGGTTACGGTCTCAAGTTCATAGTCGCGGATGTGTCCCTCCTTGTTTCGAAATACTATTCGCTGGAAAGGGGTGTGTTTCGGGTCAACCCAAATTTGGCGATACATTTTGGTGTAGTCCGCGTTGAAAACGTACCGGAAATAACGCCACTTTAGGATCTACAGGGTCAAGTCAGATTGGAGGACCGGGCCGGCGTGCAGAAGATCATTCAAACTCACACCGTTGGTCGACGGGCTGGATGCGTTAAATACCACGCGGAAGACAGCGTGGTGCGGAAGGTAGTAGGTTGAGGACCCATGAGTCGGAGGAACTTCTGTCATGTGATCAAGCTCTAGGTATTCTTGGATCACGGTGTCGAACTGCTCTTGTAGGGGTCTGTTTCTTTTCAAGCGATTTTCGTTTCTTAGGAACTGGGCCATTGCGATTGCCCTTGAATACCCCAGATCTGATCCGAGATGATCTGGGTCGCGAAACGGTTTCCCGCTTGGCGTTCTCGACGTAGTTCGGAGGAAATTTCTTTCGAAGAACGAATCTGACTCGCTTATTATTTTAGTAGGAATGTCCTCCACCTCCTAAAACTTTGTGAGGAGTTGGTCTAACGGAGTCTCTAGCTCGGCGGAAACTTGCGTGGAGAAGGATGCGACCCTGCCTTGTACCGTGTTTGGCACTGGGCCTGTAAGAACCCACCCGAAAATGGTTTCCTGTCCGAGGAGAGATCCACAGATGCTCGTCTGTGAGCTGCTCAAGAGGATGGATGGAAGGATGTCGGCACCAATCAGGACATCTATTTGTGAGCTTTCGTTAAATGTCGGATCTGCCCATGGCAGGTTCGGCAAAGCTCGCAACGATTGTTGCGGGATCGGATGGGAGGGAAGGCTGCCTGATAGTTCCGGCAGGACAAAGGCTGTGGCGTCCAAGTGTAAGCCCGGCTTAGTCGGGGAGCGGATGGAGAAATGGCAGAGCTTCTTGGACTGAGCGGATATCGTCTGATTGAGGCCCGAGACCTGTGCCTGGGCGAGTCGGAATGGCAACTTAATGATCTGGAAGAGACGTTCCGTAATGAACGTCGCCTCGGAGCCCGGGTCGATTAGAGCGCGGGCGCGAAAGTTTGTCCCCAAGTGGCAAATATTAATAATAGCCGTGCCCAGGAGCACCGCCCTCTTGCCGGAGGCGAAATAGTTCTGAACGCTAGGCTGAGCTTCGGCAGGAGTCGGAAGTGGTACGGAATTGGACACGGATTGGCTGGAAACTGGAGTGCCACGGTGCAGCAGCGTATGATGCCGGTCTCCACACGTGTTGCAGTTGTGGGCGCTTTGGCATTCACGAATCTGGTGACCTTTTGCAAAACAGTTTAAGCAAAGCAGTTTTTGCTTAATATAGCTGGAGCGAGCATCAGGTCTCATCTGAAGGAATTGAGGGCATACTCGGATCGGATGGTTCTCTTTGGAGCAAAGACCACACGTTCTCCGCTTCAGATCCACAGTTGTTCCGAACGAGTGAACCCGCCTTGCAACAGGGCTTTTTGGGAATGGAATGGGTTGGGATTGCCCTTTGAACTCTCTGACATGGTTAGACTCGCCATGGAGTGGGCCTGCGTCTCCATGCCTGGAAGGCCGTCCGCGGTCACCTCGAGAGACAGGTACCGCTCCGCCAGGAACTTGTCCATAGCGTGCCAGGTGGGAGTTTCGGACTTGTGTGTCACGAATTGCTCCCAATGCTCCAAGGTCGCTTTCGGCAACTTCGCGGATTTGAGGTACACTAACACTCCGTCAGCGAAAATGCTGTCTGTGGAGACCTCGGAGTGGTTGCACTTGTGGACGGCCCTCTGAAGCTCTTTTAGCGCTGCAGCTGACTCGGTGCGGATTTGGGGCAGACTGAAAGGGATCTTCAGCTGGGCTTTGAGTATCAGCCTCTCGGAACGTGGGCCACTGCTGGTAGTCCCCACTGAAAACTTCAGTGTCACATGGAGGAAGACGGCAACCACCGGAAGTCGGCACTTGAACGGCCAGTTGAGGCGTGTGAGGGAATGTCGGGGGTTCGAGCTGATCATTCAGTTCGGCAAGGCATTGCGCGTAGACCGCGTAGCATTCCGCATTCCCTGGACGTCAGCTACCGCCTCTGGATCTACTTCCGTTATCGCCTCCACAGGCCTCGAACTCCGCGTCCACCTTCGCCCACAGGCTTCGGAGTTGATCTCGATGGACTTGAGAGAGCGAGCGGGTTGGTGTGCTAGCATCTGGAGCGCTGAGCTTCTGGTCGAAGCGTGTCAGTCTGCTTGCAGCCAAGGCAAGCTTAGACCGTGCGGAACTGGCGGCCGATTGGGCCATAGTGCTAGGAACCGTGCGAGGGACGACCGAGGGGAGCAACAAGGCCTCAAAGGCATGTGGTGTGTGAGCCCTGGACGTGGTTGGACCTCGCTCAGCTGGGGCCGGACGGGAAGATGTGGGCGTAGTGATTGAGCCGTTGGAGCTGGGTGGATGGGTCAAACTCAGCGAAATCACCCGCTTAAACTTCTTGCGAGATTTCTTCTCACCAGTGGGCATGGTTGGCTGATGGATTTGCGATAGCGCGTATCAGAGTTGCAAAGCAGGTGAGCGGAAATGGAGAAGTGGAAGTTCTGAACGACGAACCGCGGATATGTGGCCTTGGCGGAATTTATCGCGAGCATTTATTTAATAGAAGTCGTGCTCCGTGGCCGGAATATATAAATAAAAAATACTACGATCAAATAAAAAATGTCCAACCAAGAGCTACTAATGAGGATGAGCAATAATATTGATGCACAAGGTACCCCTATATAGGTTAACCTAACCTACCCCTATATTGAGTCGGTTGCAAAACGAATGTTAAATCCAATATACTCTCGAAATGCAGGGTAGCGCGTCACTTGGCGTTCCGTTACGGTCAAGCGCGGCACCGAAAAATATTCTCCCACCAACAAAAAACGCAAGCAAAACGGTGGAGAAGCGAAAGCGAAAGGAAAGACGAAAAGAATGCACCGCTGCTGTTGCTTGTATGTTTTTTTTTTTTTTTTTTTTTAATTCCATTTAATTGCTTGTATTTACAACTTATTTTATACTTAAAGCAAACTATATTAAAGGTTAGACTATGCAAGCCCAACATGTGTGGTACGGCCGTGAAGCAATGCTTCACACATGTGCAGGCTTCGTTTAGACTAACTGGACTCTTGTCTGGTGCTCAACAGCGCGCAGTTCCCTCATAATGGTCGCCGCGAAGCAGCTCGTCGCCTCCCAGTTTCCCGGGGACAGGAGCATGCACGGCACCAAGCTCTGCTTGACTACGAAGCAGCCGTGACCACTGAGGAGCTGAGTCAGGTAAAAGTTGACCTGCCCGTGCTTCCTGCTTACCCACGCGTCGATGGACGGGATAAGCTGGTGGGTCCAACGCCCCTTAGTGGTCGTGTCCCAGCGCTGTTGCCACCTTCTGAGACTCTCCTGTTTGCACGCCATGCGTACCTGCCTTTTCGCCGCCGCGTCCATTCCTCTGCCATGTGTTTCCTGGTAGTATGTGGACCGTTCATCCGCCAGGAATTCCAGGGGTGCTATGCCCGCGATCACGTGTGCTGCCTCGTCCGAGACCGTTCGGAAGGCACTGGTGATCCGAATCGAAGAGAGGCGGTGCGTGGCTGCCAGACCCCGTGCGTAGCTCGCTGTTCGAAGGGCCTTTGCCCAGATTGGCGCCGCATATAGCATCACCGATCTCGTGACACTCGTTAGCAGTAGTCGCCGCCATTGCTTTGGTCCTCGGGTGTTCAGCATTAGCCTCGAGAGCGCACCGTTGGTGGTCGCCGCCTTCGTGCCCATGTAGGCCAAGTGCTCCCGAAAGCAGAGACGTGTGTCCACCAGGACACCAAGGTATTTGATAGCGCGCTTAGACGAAACCAGGGTACCTGCCACTGAGATGTTGGCCGTCTCGACTTTCTTCCGGCTGGATACCAGCACTGCCTCTGTTTTGTGGGGTGCGAGTTCGAGCCCGACCAGGTCCAGCCAATGTTGAATGCGCGCTATCGTTTGGTTGCAGGTCGTTTCCACGACGGACAGGTCTTTTGCCACCACTAGGACAGCCACATCGTCTGCAAAACCCACCATGTGTACTCCGTGGGGGAGGCTGAGTCGCAAGATGCCGTCATACATTGCGTTCCACAGAGTGGGGCCAAGCACTGAACCCTGCGGGACGCCTGCCGATACCTCGTATTCCTCCGTGCCAGCCTGCGTGTCGTACAAAAGCAGCCTTCTCTCAAAGTAGCTTTGTACCATCCGCTGCAGGTACCTGGGTGTGTCGAAACTCTCCAGCGCCCTTAGGATGCAGCTCCACCTCGCCGTGTTGAACGCGTTCTTAATGTCTAGGGTGACTACTAGGCAGTACTCTTTCCCGCCGCCTTTCCACCGAGTGCCGGCAATTGCACCGGAGGCAATGTCCACCACCTTACGAACGGCGTCTATCGTGGATCGGGCCTTGCGAAAGCCGTATTGGTGCGGTGAGAGGTCGCCAGCCTCCGCGATGGAGCGTTCCAGTCGCGCGCAGACCACCTTCTCAAGCAGTTTACCCGCGGTGTCGATCAGGCAGATAGGCCTATACGACGACGCTGTCCCCGGCGGCTTGCCTGGCTTGGGAATAAGCACTAGCTTCTGTATTTTCCACCTCACAGGGAACACTCCTTCCCGAAGGCACTGATTTAGCAGCTTCGCAAAGATGTCCGGACGCGTGGAGAGGGCGAGCAAGAGGGCTCTGTTCGGGATAGAGTCCGCCCCAGGAGCCTTGTTCGGGCTGATGCTCCTGGCTGCGCTTTCGACTTCCTCGAGTGACACCTCCTCGATGTGTGCCTGACTGTGCGGTTGCAGTGTGAGGCAACGGACATCCCCGATGTGGTCAGCCCTGTGCGGAAAGAGTTCCTCCACGATAGATCTTGTCGTGTCGGGGTCCGATGGGGGTGCCTGCCTCTTGGCGCAAAGTTTGTTCGTCACCAACTTGTACGCCCTTCCCCATGGGTCCTGCTCCGCAGAGTCGCATAGCTTGAGAAAGCACTGGCGCTTGCTATCCCTAATGGCCGCCTTGAGGGCCCTTCTGCAGTCCCTAAACGTGGATTGCCATTGCGGAAAGGCAGTGCTTCCGCGCGAGCGCTGGTAGCGGCGTCGAGCTTGGTTGCATTCCCGGCGTAGCGCGGCAATGTCCTCGTTCCACCAGAACACAGGTTGGTGGTGGCGACCGTAGTGCTTCCTCTGCGCCATGGTGGCATTGCATGCTGCCTCCAGATGCTCCATGACATGGTTGGCCATGCATTCAGCATTTCCATTCGCCGTGAGGTTGGACATAAGCTCCATGAACAGGGCCGTATTGAGCGTTTCGGCGCGATAGCATCTCCATCTGGGCGCAGCTGTCTCTACGCTACACGTCTGTTGGCCTGTGTCCCATATAATTGCCCTGTGGTCGCTCCCTATGTAGATGTTGCTGATGCTCCAGCCCGATGAATTAAAAAGTGAGCTGCTGACAAATGTAAGGTCGATGACCGATCCTGTTCCTGCTCTGGAGAAGGTATGCTGGTTTCCCTCGTTGAGGAGCGCGATGTCCAGGGGCGCAATGATCTCCAGCAGAGCTCTACCTCTCGCATTCGTCGCCACGCTTCCCCACTCCTCAGCCCACGCGTTGAAGTCCCCTCCAATGGCTATTGGGTGACGTGCTCTAGCATCAGCCGCTAGGTTGTCTAGAGTACCTGCGAACTCGGAGAGCGTCAGGCTTGGGGCAAGGTAGACGCTGTATATCCACACACCTGCGACCTTGGCGCGCACAAACCCAGCAGCAGCGCTTGAGAGGGAAAGCTGCAATGGCGTGGCCCCGCATAGCCATATCGCGGCCTTTTTGGTGGCATCCAAGATGAACCCAGGGGACTCCCTAGTTTGATATGGCTCGCTGAGGATGGCGAGGTCAATTGCCAATTCTCTTATGGATTGGCTCAGCAGGTCTTGAGCCGCAGCGCAGTGGTTGAGGTTGAGCTGCATAACCTTCATTATTGGGCCGGCAAGCTGGGCACGCTCCTGGCTGCTGGACATCTCCTGCTACCCGCATAATGGTTCGTCTCATTGCTGTTGTTAGCGGTGCAGATGAAACACCGCGGATCGCTTTGACAGGTTGCCGCCTTGTGCCCGTTCACGCCGCATCTGAGGCAGCATCCGGTGCGATCCACCGCGCTCTTGCACTTGATTGCTAGATGCCCAAACTCCAGACACCTGTAGCATCGTCGTTGAGCTGTCCGCTCCCGGATCCTACAGCTTGTCCATCCGACTTTAAGTTTCCCCACCATGAGCAGGGCTCTTGCCTGCACGGGCGGCAGGCACACAACTGCCAGTTGCGTACCAGCGAACGATGGCCTCAGACTTTTAATGGCGCTGGTGTCCACGCTGGGGGCGTCTATCGATGCAGCTATCGCTGCTGCGATGTCCTCCTTCTCGACCAGGCTGTCGAGATCCCTGACCTCCACGCAGAGTTCTTCTGACACCACCCTGATGCCCGTCTGCAGTCCCAGTGCCCCGCTGATATCCTCCTTGAGCTTAGCTGTGTTGCTTTTGCTCGCGCCGTTGAGCTCGAGCAGCAGCTCGCCCTTTGCCGTCCTCCGGATTCTGTTAACATTATCCCCTACCTCCTGAGGCTTGCCATCCTGGCGCCTGGTGACCATACGGAGGATGTCGCTATAGCTAAGCTCGCCCTGGGGTTGAATGATTATTGCGTCTGGCCTTGGCTCGCGCTCACGGGGCTCCCTTTTTTTCCTTACCCTAGGGCCCACCTGCTGCCACTTGAGCTGTTTCTTAGCGGCTGGGGTGGCACCATGGTCCACTGTACCCGAGGGGGTTAGTTCATCCTGGGACTGCGCCGGCGGTTTGAGCTGGGTCGACGCTTGTTGAAGCTTTGTGCCTCTCTGTCTCTTTGTGGGCTCCGCAGCCATTTGAGGCGACTCGCGCAGCCTCTTTGAGCCGGTGTGTGGCGGCTTCGCAGCTGTTTGGGTACCAGTGGTGGCGGTCTCAATTGTCCTGGTGTGCAGCTTCTCGAAATTCTTGACCACCAGGGCCTGAAGGGTTACCACTCTCAGTGCTAAATCTTTCATCACGTTGTCCACATGCCGCTGGTCGTTTATCCTCTTGACCAGCTCATTGGCCCGAGTACCCAGGTTTTTTAGCAGCTCTAATGGGTCAGAGAGCGGTCGCTCCTTCTCTTTGCCATGAGGGCCGGGCTTGAACATGCTCGATCCCTGAGCTTTCGCAGGTGCTGACGGTGGTGGGGATCTGGTAAGGGCGTTGCGCCTACCAAAGACTGCGTCCTCAGTCATCTTCTCTATCTGTGTGTTTGGTGTGTGAGGGGTGTTGTCCATGTAAAAAGAATCTCCACTCGAGTTCGTTATTCCTGGCCGCAGTACGTAGTCACCGTGGTGATCCCATGGGTGTCTTTCCGTGGAGTGAGGTCCATGCGAGGGTTGACCCTGGGCCTTATGAGCACCAGGGTTCAGAGCCAGATCGGAGCTAGTTGGGATATGAATCAACCAAGCCTACGCAACCACCATAGTGGGACGGCCAGGAAGCGTTAAACGAGGCCTGCCAAGGTTTTAACGAGACGGGGGCGGTGGAGACATTAACCTATGAGCCATTTCAACAGGGGTTCAGCCTGCCTACTCAGGTCATAGAATGCCGACGCCGTCAGCCCACAGTCTAATGTACGTAAGGGGGGTTCCAGTGGGTCGTACGTAACACCTTACTGGTCTCGGTGTTACGGGCGGTATAGTACCTACCAAGGCGCCTATGGCACCGATGGGTCCACTATAAAGGCTTATCCTGGGCATCCGGCCATGGCCGGGAATTTCATCCAGACGATAGTCGCTGGGGTTATACCGCCCCTTCTCGGTATCCA
Organism: Drosophila miranda; assembly: GCF_003369915.1. Taxonomy (NCBI): domain Eukaryota; kingdom Metazoa; phylum Arthropoda; class Insecta; order Diptera; family Drosophilidae; genus Drosophila; species Drosophila miranda. The sequence continues at coordinate 42,397,954 of NC_046674.1, forward strand.
GCGCCCCGTTAAAGGGTACGCCGCCGTAGCGCTGGGGTTGGCAGGAGGACAGCTCCGGGACCCGTTGTGTACCCGATGGCCTCAAAAAGCGCCGATGTGCAGTGTGAGCCTCTAAATGTCCCCATCAGTTCCACTTTGCCACATCCTATAGACCCGCGGTGAGGGGGCCGAAAAGTCGTGGTATACTTCTAGGATGTATGACGCAGCGCCATCTGCCGGTGCTCGTCTTCCTCTACGTGCTACGTAGCAGCACCCTCTGACGGTGGGACACGCCTGCGATGAGTAGGCTATCGCCGTCTTGTAGCCCTGGTCAGCAGCTGTTGCTCTGATCAGGAAAATAGACATACAGAAAAACGTGGAGCTCATCCTAAAGAAGCTGGGGCAACTGGTGCATTATGTCGGGCCTTAAAACGGCCAACCGCATACTCGCGCGGTGCAGGCAACTCAGTTGCCTGACATGGCAACTCCGTCGCCATCCATCTTGGGCCGGTGAGAGGAGGAGAGAAACTCACCCCGGGAGCTTCGTGAGTGTTATGAGTGAGTTGGAGTTTGAGTGACAAACCCCAAATTAATTTAGCCATGGCAGATTGCTTTAACATCCTGATTGACGACCTTCTTGGGTTTGGACACGGTCTGCTCGGGCCAGGAGTCCAGAGTAAAGCTCAGTAGGCATCGCGCCCATAGGGTAAGTATGGGTGGATGTACGCTCGCTTACCGTTGATCACTCTCTCTTTGAGTTATAGCCAGTCACTTCACTCAGTGGCTGCTACCGCCGACTCGGAAGAAAAGAACCGCCAGCCTGAATCGGAGGCGGGCACAACGAGGAGGAGCTCGACCAGCCCTGATAGCCAGAACGGTACCTCGTCAGCCCAGGGCCTATTCCAGCCCCGGCGGCTCCGCAGACACACGGAGCGCGGCGCAAACACAGGAGCAACGGAGGCGCGCGACCGACCCGGGTTTTTTCACACACACGTCTCCTGTTGCTTGTATGTGTGTGTGTATGGATGTAAGTGCTAGGTATCGTGGCTTGGATTAACGAGCCCCCCTTTTGACGAGATTGAAACAACAGGTAAAAAAAAAACGGAGTAACCGTTTTATATACAATATATATATATATATATATATATATTTAGCTATGCAAGAATATGCTACTTTCAAAAAAATGCGTAAGTATATGTAAGTAAATACATATGTGCCGTACGTATGGAATCGTGTGTTGTTTTATATGTGTATGTATTCTTAAAATAAAAAAAAAACGATGGACCATTGGGCATGCACGGAATAAACCAGGTGGCTGCAAGAATATGTGCTTACACATATGTACATATGTATGTTTGTATTCCTGTGCAAATTATGTTTTTATGCAGCTGAACTATTTGGTTGAACTGGTCCCTTGCCACGGTCCGTGACCAATTGTCTTCTCTTCTTTGAAGATTATGATGGGAAGAACTTCCTTCCGTTATTACCGGCCCTTAAGGCACGATAACCCAATTAAATGAATATATTGACGGCTTAGCCGGAGATTATGATGGGAAGAACTTCCTTCCGTTATTACCGGCCCTTAAGGCGCGATAACCCAATTAAATGAATACGTTGACGGCTTAGCCGGAGTTTGATTAGGAGCGACGCGCTCTTTATTCAATTTTAAACTAAAACTTAACTCCCAGATCCCCAGCTCGCGAACCATTCATGCAAGAATGGAATTCGCTGATCCCAGCACATCCGCCAGAATCAGGCGACTGCCGTTGGCCAATGGAGTGAGGGACGGCCCACAACAGCGTCAGTGCTGTGTCAGCTTTCTGAACTGAGCGCTGCAAGATGTTTATGTGTGGGGTGGCGCAGGATGATGAAGTTAAGGTGGTGCGATAACTTTTAATATGTGTTAACTTGTCAGCTTTCTGAACTGAGCGCTGCAAGATGTTTATGTGTGGGGTGGCGCAAGATGATGAAGTTAAGGTGGTGCGATAACTTGTAATATGTGTTAACTATTCCCCACTTGGGTGATCCCTGTCCTCGGGGATGCCGATCTCCCTGATGACATTCTGGAGCCTGATCGTGGAGTTTCTCCGACTCCAGTATTGGTGTAGAAGCATCAAGCCACAAAGCGCGAAACTGACGGCTACTCCTGCCGCAAACCAGATCTTGGGTGATCCGCCGGATGTCACATCATTCCTTAGATCTTCTATAACTTGAATGTTGTGTTCGTTCATCCGTCGCAGGAGTGGTAGGCTGAGGACTTCGTCGTGCCCTATTACGGTGAGTAGGGGGGAAGCCGCGGTGCCTGGTACCTTGCTCACGGCTCCGTTGAGGTTCACGTATATGGTATCGTTTATTGTGGCCTTGCTCTCGAATCTAACGAGATTAGCCCCTCTTGTTGTTACTGGAGGTCCGTTGTCCACGCTGACCCTCGCCGGCTGCCATCGTCCACCAGTGTGACGGGTTCCAGGTGGCTCGGTTGCGTGCGGCATGAGGCTGCGCCTCCGGCGTGTATCTCGCGGGCGCAAGTGCTGTGTGCGGCCTGCTTGCAGAATGTCGCGAAGTTGGTGACGACGCATTCGGTTACCGCTAGGATCCCCTCTTCGCATTCCGCTACAACGTTGTCTTGTAGTTGTAGCACGGTGTTGTTGCGCGCCACGGGAAAAATTAGGATTTTCTTACATCTACTTTTAATCCTAGGATACTCAACTAAGACATGGATAACAATATTCGATTGAAAAATCTTAATTCTAGATACATCCATAAGACTAACTATGGGGACCTCCGTGAGCTGTTCGTTAAAGATAGATTTTAGGTCGTTATGATTGAATATGATAGGGTTTATTATGTTTGACTTGGCAAGTGTGATAGTCAGCATCAAGTTCTGGATTTCTGAGATAAGCATTCTATTTCTTGCTAGTAATGTTTTATATAGGTGAGCGGTGTCTACCAGATCACCTTGTTTTTCTCTCAATATTTTTTTAACCTTGTCGGTGAGCAAATTGATTTGTCTCTGTGCTTCTGTGTTGATCACTGCCTGTCTATTGTTTGATTCGATAAGTTGGGCTTCTGTTAATTTGATTCTTTCGAGGTCTGAAGCATCAGGGGTACCCGCAACAACTTTGAGTGCTGTTCCCAAGAAATCTAGGCTTCTTGCCATTCAATGGTGTATCATTAGGGCGGACAATATGTTCTTTGCGTGTTCTACGTCAACTTCTAACAGCTTTCGCATATGCGATGGGGGAAATACCTCGTACATTTTTGCAGTATCGTCTATGATGTTCCCTTACTCGGTCAGATTTGTCGAGTGCCTCACCCAGCTTCTTTGTTCCCACACCAACACATCTCCGTCCCGTACAGGGATATAGTTCGCCTGGGAAAAGTCGGTAATCCGCGCATTTGTTGTGGTAAGGAGTACGAGGAGTATCGCGGCCAACCTGTGGGAGTGATAACTAGATTTGTAGTAATTGTTGTTTAGATTATCTCAAATTGTCCTTATGGACCACCCTACCTCTAATGAGAACAGATGTTCCCAGATCTGCCTGCACCCGTTCTTCTGTGTACAACGGGGTTAGCTTGTTTCCTAACCTTCTGTTATTCTTTGGGTATACTTTTTCGCCTACTTCGAAGACTCTGTTTTGTCTACCGGGGTTAATCCTGCCGAGGTTGTCCTTTTGTGCCCTGTCGATTTTGGCTTTAATTGTCAACTTAAGATCTTCGTTGTTGGTCTGAACTGCTTCAACCGGCCTCTCGTCTATAACCGAATGCAACGTTCTGTTGTATTCTACCGTGGCACGCATGATTAGTTCGATTGTATCGTCGATTTTTTTGTCGATCTTCATGCATCTTGCATGATTGCATCTTGCAATCTCTGCCAAGGTGCTGTGGAACCTCTCTACCTGCCCGTTGGAGCTACTATGAAGAGGAGGTGCGTTAACTACATCAACTCCGTATTGGCTTTTTAACAGAGACGTAATTGTCTCGGAACTGAAGGCGGCTTCGTTGTCGCAGTATATGGTCTTGGTATTCGGGTAGCAGTTCATCAATTGCAAGATGGGGGCACGTACTTCTACTATTGCCCTTGAAGCTAGGGGCTGCACAATGGCAAATTTTGAGAATTTGTCAATGCAGGTCAAGAAGAGTTTTTTGTCTGTAGAGAAAATGTCGATGTGCAGCACTTCTCCTGCATACGACGGAATTGGGGTCACTCCTAGCTCCTGTTTTTTAGGGTGTCTATTATACTTTGCTTTGGTGCATTCTTTACAGTTTATGACCACTTCATTGGCAAGCTTCGTCATCTTTGGGAAATAGTAGTCCCGGAGGATCTGCTTAACGTTTTCCTGCGCAGCCCTATGGGCGCGATTGTGTTCTGTTGTGGTTATTTCCACTTGCTCGCTTGCATCTGTGATGTCGTTCACGAAATTTTTGCAATGCCAAAATTTGGATGCCGGAAACCTCAGCACAAGGTTGTGTTGGAGGGAGGCTAAAGTTGGAAGGTCGTAGTGAATTGCATTCACGACGTTCGGATTGACCACCTCTTTTACTGATTCGATCAGGGAGTCTCCGTTATTAAAATGGATTAAGTGGCGGGTTTTTCCGCCGAAGATAATGAAGTTCCGCCGTAGCGGCTGGCTTGCTTCTTCCAGAATTATCTGGTTTCTGAAACAATTAAGAGGCTTATCAGTGGTCTCCACTGTGTAGGTCAGTGAGGGCTCGCTGTGCATAGTGGCCGCGTCTGACTGCGGCTCGTCCTGTAAGTTATTAATGTTTTGTCGGGACAAGGCGTCGGCGACATAGTTTTCCTTCCCTGGTTTATAGAATGTTTTAGCGTTGTGTTCCTCTATAAAGGCTTTCCACCGTTTAAGTTTCGCGTTTTTGTTTCTTCCAGACACGGCGAAGGTCAGGGGCTGGTGATCGGTGAAAATTCGTATCTCCTTAGTACCGTATAAGTAGTTTTGTAGTTTCCCTATGGCCCAAACGATGGCTAGTAGTTCCCTCTCATTTGTGGCGTAGTTCAGCTCGCAATCTTTGAGTGTGCGCGACACCATTGTTATTGGTCTGCCATTTTGGGAAAGCACCGCTCCGATGCCGCTTGCTGAGGCATCGGTGGTTAGGTCGAAAGGCAGTTTAAAGTCTGGGTACGTTAGTACGACATCCTCTGATGCCAGTATGTTTCGCAGGCGGTCGAAAGCGTCGCGTTGCCTTTCATCGAACTGAACCGAAACTTTCTTTGACATGTGCTTGCTGACCGTGCCATTTTTTCCTTTGAGTATGGCAGTTAGGGGTCTTGCTATTGCCGCGAAGTCTTTGACAAAGCTCCTATAGTAGCTTGCTAACCCGAGGAATGACCTGAGGCTGAACAGCGTTTTTGGTTCGGCGTATTCCTTTATCGCCCTCACCTTCTCTGGGTCTGTCTTGGCTCCGCCCCTGGTCACTATGAAGCCTAAGAATTCAACACTTTCTCTGAAGAACTTTGTCTTTTCCGGGGCCACCCTCATGTTAGCTTCGCACAGGCATTTCAGTACGGTGTCGATGTGTCTGACATGGTCTTTTTCGTTTTCGGAAAAAATTATTACGTCGTCTACATAGACGTAACATGTTTTCCCAATCTGTTCACGTAGAACGTCGTCGATTGCCCTTTGGAAAATGCTTCCCGCATTTTTAAGCCCGAAGGGCAAGCGACAGAATTCGTATTTTCCTCCGTTTATTGAAAACGAAGTTTTTTCCCGGTCTTTTTCCGCCATATATATTTGGTGGTACCCTGATTTCAGATCTAGGGTGGTAAAAAACCTTGCCTTTCCCAAATTTGCTAAAATCATGGGTATGCTAGGCATGGGGTATCGGTTGGCGATAGTTCGCTCGTTCAGTTTCCTGAAGTCGATTACCAGCCGCTTTTTCCTGTTGCCGTTGGAGTCGTCCTTTTTCTTGTCTACGACCCAAATCGGACTGTTATACGGTGACCTAGATGGCCTGATTATTCCGTCTTTCAATAGTTCTTTGACTTCATTGTTCACGAAGTCTGTTGCTCCCATGGGGTAGGGGTATAATTTAGAGTAGACTGGTTCGTTACTCTCTGTTCGAATGGTGGCGATAACTGAGGTGTTAAAGGGAAGCGCCTCGCTAGAGGTCGAAAAAACTCTAATTCTCTTCAGTATCATTTTCTTAAATTCGGCTTTTACCGCCTTTGGAACCGTTAGGTCGTCGACTTGGGTGAAATTTACACTGTCGCATTCGTGGAACTGAAGCTGTTCCGTTACGTTTCCGTACTTGATTGTTTTGTCGCGCAGGTTTAATGCCGCTCCCGCTCGCGTTAGCGAATCGGAACCTATAATGGCATCAAACGTATTTAGCGTGTTCAAAAAAAACGAGGGGGAACGTTGAGTTGCTGCGGTTGGGTGAGTTGCTGCGGACACCGCAACTCTACAGTTATACCCGATACTTAGTCAGTATGGCTCTCCTCCGGCAGACGCCGCTAATATTAAACGACACGACAAAGAGTGCGTGCGAGAGAGACAGAAAATCAGTCTGAGCGTGACGTCGGGCGCTGCGTAGCCAGTGCAAATTGATTTGTTCCTTTTGGGTATTAAAATGATCCGATCTGATCCAGATTCAGCAGTCTGATAGATATGGTCATTATCTATGATTCTGCGTTTTTAGTTTTCTCGTATCCTCAATATTGTGGATGCAACAGATTTTCGTCCTTTGTGGGGGCGGAAAGGGGTGGGGCGAAATTTTGAGATATACGTTTTATAGTGAGATCTAACAGAAGTGCGGATACCAAATTTGGTTACTCTAGCTTTAATAGTCTCTGAGATTTGTGGATGCCCCAGATTTTCGTCCTTTGCGGGGGCGGAAGGGGGTGTGGCGAAATTTGGACACGAAACGGTCAAGGTCCGATATCACAGGAGTGTGGATACCAAATTTGGTTGTTCTGGCTCTTATAGGTTCTGAGATCCTTGAACTCATATTTTGCAATTGGCAAAGCCGACCATGAAACCTGTGTGTTAGAGAGAGACAGAGCGAGGAAGAATGAAATTGTTTTCTTGATTCTGGCTATAATAATTATACGATCTGGTTGAGATTTTACACTCTAGAACATATCGTCGTCCTCTACGATTCTGCGTTTTTGGCTTTATCGTATCTTTAAAAATGTGGATGCCACAGATTTTCGTCCTTTGTGGGGGCGGAAGTGGGCGGGGCGAAGTTTTGAAATATTTTTGTAGCAGTGACATATCACAGAAGTCTGGATCCAAAACATCGTTGCTCTAGCTCTTATAGTCTTTGAGCACTAGGCGCTGAAGGGGATGGACGGACGGACGGACGGACGGACGGACGGACAGACGGACAGACAGACAGGGCTCAATCGACTCGGCTATTGATGCTGATCAAGAATATATATACTTTATGGGGTCGGAAACGATTCCTTCTGGACGTTACACACATCCACTTTTACCACAAATCTAATATACCCCAATACTCATTTTGAGTATCGGGTATAAAAATGGGGCTTTTAGCCCGAAAATGCACATTATGCACTTATCTTTTACTTCACTGGAGCCATGTATTGAGCTTACTGTGAAAGGGGAGTCGGCAGCAGTTACGTTCTTTAGCTCCTTTATGGGCTTCACGTTATTTTTTGCCGCTCCGGTGTCGATTAGAATTTGTAGTGTTTTGCCCGCCAATTGTCGCTCGACGAACGGCAATTGGGAGCGCTGTCTAAAAAATTGAGCAAGTCGTTGCCGGTCGGGTCGTTTTCTTCGTCGATCTCGGCGACTGCGGCTTCGGCTGTATTCGAGTACTCTTGTTCTTCTTGGTTATAGGCCTGCTGCACTATGTTATTTACCCGTTGGCGTCTCTGCCCCGATTGACGCTGAGATGAATTCTGCCTTTTGTAATTATTATTACTCTGTGGCTTTCCCCAGCTTGTGTCCTGCCTAAATTTAGATAACGAAGGGTCTACCTCCATAGGCTGCACTTTATTCTGGTCAACGATTTCGGTATCCCCGCGCTTTGGCCAGAGGCTGTCCTCTTGTGGCTTGCCTTGGCCTTGCTTAGGAATGAAGTGTGGATTTTTATCCTCACCTTTCCATTGCTTTCCTTGAAATTTATTGTTACGTTTGTTACCCTCGTAAACAATGGATTTGTCTTCTATAGCTTTTGCGTAAGATAGCGCTAGCGCGGACGGGAGGTCTTTGGGCTGTGCTGGCAGCACCAATGATTTAAGCGGCCGTTTGAGCCCTGCAATAAATGCGTGGAGGGCGTCGTCCCTAACCTCCTTATTCAGGATGGTTGCCGTGTTCGCATTATGTGACATGACTATTTTGTTCGTGACGAGCGTGAGTTTCCTCTCGACTTCGTCATAGTATGCCATAAGGTCGGCGTCACCTTGTCGAACCATTTCCAGATTCTGACGTAGTACCCGTAGGGACGTTTTGTCCGCGTATGTGCAATCTAGCCTGGCCAGAATTGCGTCAAAATTTAATACGGTATTGTGGGACGTGAGTAGCGCTCGCGCGGTACCGCAAATTTTGTTTTTCAAAATGGCCACAGCCTCGTAGTGTGTCTGGCTACCTACATAAATTTTGAAGACTTCGTACGCATCTGTGGCAGATTGTCTCCACGACACATATTCCTCATGGTTTCTGCTAAAGGTCGGCACCGATTTCACAATGTCTAGCTTAACTTCGCACTTTATGTTAGGGTCGATGGTCACTCTTTTGAAGGTTTCTACTTGAGGGGTTTCTATACTTAGGGCGCTCACTTGATTCCTCATACTTTGGATTTCACTGCTGAATTCCTGTGTTAAACGCCGTTCTTGTTCGGCGAGGGCGCTGGCGATCGCGCCGTCTACCAACGCTTTTATCATTCCTGCATCCATTTCTGACAGATTTTGTTTCGGCTCTGGGGGGCGATACCCTAGGTCTAAGCTTTCGTCACTATCGTACTGTACTTTTTGTTCCCTATAATTCCAGCTCATGGGCAATTACTGAGAAAAAATCAAACCACACAGCAAGATGAACAAACTCGGGCGATCACTTAATTAACCACACAGACGCACTCATTCAGTTTCAAAACGAAAGTTTATTGTGTTGCGTGACGTTCACACTTGCACTGTCAGACATTTATATTTATCATATTTATAAAAAAAATTTTAAATTTTTTATTTTTATTTCTCTCTTTTGCGAACAGTCACTTACATGGTTTTATCTTTTGGGGACGTGAATTCTCTTAGGATATTTCCAATCCCGTTGGGCGCCAATTATGTTTTTATGCAGCTGAACTATTTGGTTGAACTGGTCCCTTGCCACGGTCCGTGACCAATTGTCTTCTCTTCTTTGAAGATTATGATGGGAAGAACTTCCTTCCGTTATTACCGGCCCTTAAGGCACGATAACCCAATTAAATGAATATATTGACGGCTTAGCCGGAGATTATGATGGGAAGAACTTCCTTCCGTTATTACCGGCCCTTAAGGCGCGATAACCCAATTAAATGAATACGTTGACGGCTTAGCCGGAGTTTGATTAGGAGCGACGCGCTCTTTATTCAATTTTAAACTAAAACTTAACTCCCATATCCCCAGCTCGCGAACCATTCATGCAAGAATGGAATTCGCTGATCCCAGCACATCCGCCAGAATCAGGCGACTGCCGTTGGCCAATGGAGTGAGGGACGGCCCACAACAGCGTCAGTGCTGTGTCAGCTTTCTGAACTGAGCGCTGCAAGATGTTTATGTGTGGGGTGGCGCAGGATGATGAAGTTAAGGTGGTGCGATAACTTGTAATATGTGTTAACTATTCCCCCCTTGGGTGATCCCTGTCCTCGGGGATGCCGATCTCCCTGATGACATTCTGCTTAATATCTTTTATGTGATATTTACCAATAAAGCGACCCTGGAAATCTTCCAGCTCGTAGTAGCTGTTACCGATTCTGTTTTTAATGCGAGCTTTCCGAAAAGTAGGTGCTAGTTTCGCATTAAAGCCTTTCACAAAACTACTCTGGTCAAAATTCCGTCTATAAACCCTCAAGTGGGTCACACTTGAAAGTTTACTTCTCGGCTTCGAAGCTTATAGATATTTTCTTTTCGGACATGCTGCTGTTGCATGGCTTCTGCAGCTGTCTTGCGAATTAGCTCGAAGGAATCGTCGCGATCAAATACCACCGTTCGGTCTTCCAACATACTGAGGTTTCTTAGAACGTGATACGTGGAACCGCCAGTAATCATGTTTTGGCCAAAAGCAACACGATATGGGCTACTTTTGACGGCTGCATTCATACTGGACCGATCGCACAAGTAATGAAGCTAATCTGCTCATCCCAATTGGACTGATCGGGCTTAATGTATGCTTTGATAGCAGCGATTACTGAACGATTTAGACGCTCTGAGGCATTGGTTTGGGGAGCGTAGGCGGCGGTGTACAAATGTCGTATTTGGTATTTCGCAAACAGATCATTGAACTTGTGTGACTTGAATTGAACACCGTTATCTGACACTATCACTTCCGGGACTCCAAAGCAATGAAACAGGTCTTCCTCCATGAACCGAATTACGGCATCCGCCGTAAATTTCTTTACCACTTTTAGGAAAGGAAATTTAGAAAAATGATCCAGTACTACAAAAATGCCTATGTTTCCAGATCGACTTCGGGCGTAGAAAATCGACGAATAGACGAAATGTTTCTCCTGCTTTGCCCATTGGAGGTAGAGGACGATTTGGGTGCTTACAACATTTGCACACTTCGCAATAGTTTATAAAAGCTTTTACATCGCCCACTAAGTTTGGTCAATAATAGATGCGTCGATTTCGTTCTAGCGTCTTATTGATCTCACTGTGGGAAGCTAAAGGATTTTCGTGGCCTTGCTTAAGCACCTCTGTCAGCAGAGCTCTGGAAACCCATAGTTTCCAGCACATGTCATCCCTACTACACCAGCCCAGGTGCCACAAGTGCCTGGAGATTGGGCACATTGCGCCAAAATGTCATAGTGCAGTGGACCGAACCAGGTGCTGCATTCGCTGCGGCGCCAATGGGCAGAAGATAGCAGACTGTTCGAACAAGGCAACCTGCTTCGTCTGCGCTGGGAAAGGCCGAGAGGACAGAATCAATCGGAAAGCCGGCAGTGCCCCTTCTCGAAGCTAGGAGAGGTAGCTGCTCAGCTCAATCTTAATCACTGTAGGGCAGCACAGGACCTGCTCCTGCAGACGGTGAAAGAGCTCAAATCGAATCTGGCTATTCTCAGCGAGCCGTACAAAACAGGCGATAACGAGTTCTGGGCGACCGACAGAACGGGAAAGGCATCCCTGTGGGCATGTGGAGACGATCCCTCCAAACTCTGCAACGTGCTGGCAGGAAGCGGATTTGTGCGCGCGAGAGCTGGTAACCTATGGGTATACAGCTGCTACCTAGCGCCCAGTCTACCCCTCGAGTCCTACACCAGGATCATAGAAGATATAGCAGAAGGAACCGCGGGACAGTCCTAATCGCCGGGGACTTCAACGCGTGGGCACTCAAGTGGGGCTGCCAAGTCACCAACGCAAGAGGCCGAATTCTTGTCGAAATATTTGCATCGCTGGACCTAGCCCTGCTGAACGAGGGCTCCCAGAAAACTTTTTGCAGGGGTGACGCTGGGTCGATCATTGACCTAACGTTCGCCAGCCCTTCGCAATTGGCGAACGCCCCAGACCCAGCAGGGCAAGCACGAGGGGCAAAGCCTACATCGAGGACACGCTCAACATCAGCGCACTCGTCAGAAGCCTCGGGACGTGGGAGGCCCTCGGCGACACAAGCGCCAACGAGTCGGCTAACCATCTCGCCTCGCGAATGGAGGAGGCCTGTGCCTCGAGCATGAGACAGCGAAAGCCATTCATGCGGCACCACGAGCCAAACGTCTGGTGGAACGCCGAGATCGATATACTTCGGATATCGTGCCTAAGGGCCAGACGAGCTATGCAGAGAGCGAGACGCACGACTCGGTTCGACATGTCGCATGAGGAGTATAGGACCGCCAGGAAGGCATTGAAGCACGCAATACAGAGTAGCAAACGGGAATGTTTCCTCCAGCTCTGAGACACAGCGGAACAACACCCCTGGGGCAGAGCCTACAAAATCGTCATGAAGCGGCTCAGTGCCGGAAGCACCCTATTCCCGAGCAGGCCACAGAGACGTGCAGCACCCATAGCAAGCGATGCGCCGATAACGGACATCGAAACGATCACAGAGGCAGAGGAAGCCGGGAGGAGCCTGTCCAGAAAAAAAGCCCCAGGCCCGGATGCTATCCCAAATAGGGCTCTAAAACTGGCATTGGCACTACAGCCATCCGCCTTTGCTGATGTCTTCAATAAGTGTCTCCTAGAAGGTACCTTCCCCGATAGGTGGAAGACACAGAAGCTATTGCTGCTCAACAAGCCAGGAAAACCACCAGGCGAGCCTTCCTCGTATAGACCAATTTGTCTCCTAGACAACGCGTGGAAGGTATGCGAAAAGCTCATCGCACGTAGTGTAATAAGTGTGATAATAATAGTAATAATGTGATAATAAGATAACTTCAATTCTTGGAGCGTCTGCTCCGCAGTGTTACTTTATTCCGAATGATTCTTATAATTTCATGTTGGGTTCAGCTAACCCGAAACATGCAATGCTTATATCTATGTCTTATATTTATGTGTAAGTATATTGGTGTATGCATATTTGTATGAATGTACATGCAGAAGGCATATACATTGGAATGCTCATTTGACCACTTGGAATATATTGCCGACACTGCAGTTCTCACGCTGCAGGCCAGTCCACATATAAGGGACTGATCGTATTACGGCTCTTGAGTGTGGTTGTGTTGCGTAAACATTGTGACAAAGTGTCTTTATGTTTATGAGCGTGATACTCTACATTAACTTTAGGCATATGACCACTTGACATATTGTATACACTACAATACGGTGGGCATATGCCTATTTGGCAAACAACATACTACACCTCACTTTTTAGAGAAATAACGTAATATAATTATGTAGTTATTTTGAAAAAAATTATTTTTAATACCCGATACTCAAAATGAGTATTGGGGTATATTAGATTTGTGGTAAAAGTGGATGTGTGTAACGTCCAGAAGGAATCGTTTCCGACCCCATAAAGTATATATATTCTTGATCAGCATCAATAGCCGAGTCGATTGAGCCATGTCTGTCTGTCCGTCTGTCCGTCCGTCCGTCTGTCCGTCTGTCCGTCCCCTTCAGCGCCTAGTGCTCAAAGACTATAAGAACGAGAGCAACGATGTTTTGGATCCAGACTTCTGTGATATGTCACTGCTACAAAAATATTTCAAAACTTCGCCCCGCCCACTTCCGCCCCCACAAAGGACGAAAATCTGTGGCATCCACAATTTTAAAGATACGAGAAAACCAAAAACGCAGAATCGTAGAAGATGACTATATCTTTTAGACTGCAGAATTTGAATAAGATCGTATTATTATTATAGCCAGCATCAAGAAAACAATTTCAATTTTTCTCGCCCTGTCTCTCTCTAACACACACGTAGCATAGCCGGCTTTGCTTAGAGTAAAACATTAGCACCTAGATCTCAGAGACTATAAAAGCTAGAGCAACCAAATTTGGTATCCACACTCCTTATATATCGGACCGAGACGAGTTTGTTTCAAAATTTCGCCACACCCCCTTCCGCCCCCGCAAAGGATGAAAATCTGGGGATATTCACAAATCTCAGAGACTATTAAGGCTAGAGTAACCAAATTTGGTATCCGCACTCCTGTTAGATCTCACTTTAAAACGTATATCTCAAAATTTCGCCCCACTCCCTTCCGCCCCCACAAAGGACGAAAATCTGTTGCATCCACAATATTGAGGATACGAGAAAACTAAAAACGCAGAATTATAGATAATGATCATATCTATCTGATTGCTGAATCTGAATCTGATCAGATCATTTTTATAGCCAAAAGGAACAAATCAACACGCTCAGACTAATTTTCTGTCTCTCTCGCACGCACCCTTTGTCGTGTCGTTCAATATTAGCGGCGTCTGCCGGAGGAGAGCCATACTGACTTAGTATCGGGTATAACTGTAGAGTTGCGGTGTCCGCTGAAATTCACAACGTTCCCCCTCGTTTTTATACCCGATACTCAAAATGAGTATTGGGGTATATTAGATTTGTGGTTAAAGTGGATGTGTGTAACGTCCAAAAGGAATCGTTTCCGACCCCATAAAATATATATATTCTTGATCAGCATCAATAGCCGAGTCGATTGAGCCATGTCTGTCTGTCCGTCTGTCCGTCTGTCCGTCCGTCCGTCTGTCCGTCCCCTTCAGCGCCTACTGCTCAAAGACTATAAGAGCGAGAGCAACGATGTTTTGGATCCAGACTTCTGTGATATGTCACTGCTACAAGAATATTTCAAAACTTTCCCCCCCCACTTCCGCCCCCACAAAGGGCGAAAATCTGTGGCATCCACAATTTCGACGATACGAGAAAACTAAAAACGCAGAATCGTAGAAGATGACTATATCTTCTAGAGTGCAAAATCTGAACCAGATCGTATAATTATTATAGCCAGAATCAAGAAAACAATTTCAGTTTTTCTCGCCCTGTCTCTCTCTAACACACACGTAGCATAGGCGGCTTTGCTTAGAGTAAAACATTAGCGCCTAGATCTCAGAGACTATAAAAGATAGAGCAACCAAATTTGGTATCCACACTCCTAATATATCGGACCGAGACGAGTTTGTTTCAAAATTTTGCCACACCCCCTTCCGCCCCCGCAAAGGATGAAAATCTGGGGATATTCACAAATCTCAGAGACTATTAAAGCTAGAGTAACCAAATTTGGTATCCGCACTCCTGTTAGATCTCACTATAAAACGTATATCTCAAAATTTCGCCCCACCCCCTTCCGCCCCCACAAAGGACGAAAATCTGTTGCATCTACAATATTGAGGATACGAGAAAACTAAAAACGCAGAATCATAGATAATGATCATATATATCAGATTGCTGAATCTGGATCAGATCAGATCATTTTTATAGCCAAAAGGAACAAATCAATTTGCACTGGCTACGCAGCACGCGACGTCACGCTCAGACTGATTTTCTGTCTCTCTCGCACGCACTCCTTGTCGTGTCGTTTAATATTAGCGGCGTCTGCCGGAGGAGAGCCATACTGACTTAGTATCGGGTATAACTGTAGAGTTGCGGTCTCCGCAGCAACTCACAACGTTCCCCCTCGTTTTTTGATATCTTGTATGTTGATTATCTCTTTTTTAAAATATTTGTGTTCATTGATAAATAACTTTTTTTATACCCGATATACTCAAAATGAGTATTGGGGTATATTAGATTTGTGGTAAAAGTGGATGTGTGTAACGTCCAAAAGGAATCGTTTCCGACCCTATAAAGTATATATATTCTTGATCAGCATCAATAGCCGAGTCGATTGAGCCATGTCTGTCTGTCCGTCTGTCCGTCCGTCCGTCTGTCCGTCTGTCCGTCCCCTTCAGCGCCTAGTGCTCAAAGACTATAAGAGCGAGAGCAACGATGTTTTGGATCCAGACTTCTGTGATATGTCACTGCTACAAGAATATTTCAAAACTTTGCCCCGCCCACTTCCGCCCCCACAAAGGGCGCAAAATCTGTGGCATCCACAATTTCGACGATACGAGAAAACTAAAAACGCAGAATCGTAGAAGATGACTATATCTTCTAGAGTGCAAAATCTGAACCAGATCGTATTATTATTATAGCCAGCATCAAGAAAACAATTTCATTTTTTCTCGCCCTGTCTCTCTCTAACACACACGTAGCATAGCCGGCTTTGCTTAGAGTAAAACATTAGCACCTAGATCTCAGAGACTATAAAAGCTAGAGCAACCAAATTTGGTATCCACACTCCTTATATATCGGACCGAGACGAGTTTGTTTCAAAATTTCGCCACACCCCCTTCCGCCCCCGCAAAGGATGAAAATCTGGGGATATTCACAAATCTCAGAGACTATTAAGGCTAGAGTAACCAAATTTGGTATCCGCACTCGTGTTAAATCTCACTTTAAAACGTATATCTCAAAATTTCGCCCCACTCCCTTCCGCCCACACAAAGGACGAAAATCTGTTGCATCCACAATATTGAGGATACGAGAAAACTAAAAACGCAGAATTATAGATAATGATCATATCTATCTGATTGCTGAATCTGAATCTGATCAGATCATTTTTATAGCCAAAAGGAACAAATCAACACGCTCAGACTAATTTTCTGTCTCTCTCGCACGCACCCTTTGTCGTGTCGTTCAATATGAGCGGCGTCTGCCGGAGGAGAGCCATACTGACTTAGTATCGGGTATAACTGTAGAGTTGCGGTGTCCGCTGAAATTCACAACGTTCCCCCTCGTTTTTATACCCGATACTCAAAATGAGTATTGGGGTATATTAGATTTGTGGTAAAAGTGGATGTGTGTAACGTCCAAAAGGAATCGTTTCCGACCCTATAAAGTATATATATTCTTGATCAGCATCAATAGCCGCGTCGATTGAGCCATGTCTGTCTGTCCGTCTGTCCGTCTGTCCGTCCGTCCGTCTGTCCGTCTGTCCGTCCCCTTCAGCGCCTAGTGCTCAAAGACTATAAGAGCGAGAGCAACGATGTTTTGGATCCAGACTTCTGTGATATGTCACTGCTACAAGAATATTTCAAAACTTTGCCCCGCCCACTTCCGCCCCCACAAAGGGCGAAAATCTGTGGCATCCACAATTTCGACGATACGAGAAAACTAAAAACGCAGAATCGTAGAAAATGACTATATCTTCTAGAGTGCAAAATCTGAACCAGATCGTATAATTATTATAGCCAGAATCAAGAAAACAATTTCAGTTTTTCTCGCCCTGTCTCTCTCTAACACACACGTAGCATAGGCGGCTTTGCTTAGAGTAAAACATTAGCGCCTAGATCTCAGAGACTATAAAAGCTAGAGCAACCAAATTTGGTATCCACACTCCTAATATATCGGACCGAGACGAGTTTGTTTCAAAATTTTGCCACACCCCCTTCCGCCCCCGCAAAGGATGAAAATCTGGGGATATTCACAAATCTCAGAGACTATTAAAGCTAGAGTAACCAAATTTGGTATCCGCACTCCTGTTAGATCTCACTATAAAACGTATATCTCAAAATTTCGCCCCACCCCCTTCCGCCCCCACAAAGGACGAAAATCTGTTGCATCCACAATATTGAGGATACGAGAAAACTAAAAACGCAGAATCATAGATAATGATCATATATATCAGATTGCTGAATCTGGATCAGATCAGATCATTTTTATAGCCAAAAGGAACAAATCAATTTGCACTGGCTACGCAGCACCCGACGTCACGCTCAGACTGATTTTCTGTCTCTCTCGCACGCACTCCTTGTCGTGTCGTTTAATATTAGCGGCGTCTGCCGGAGGAGAGCCATACTGACTTAGTATCGGGTATAACTGTAGAGTTGCGGTCTCCGCAGCAACTCACAACGTTCCCCCTCGTTTTTTGATATCTTGTATGTTGATTATCTCTTTTTTAAAATATTTGTGTTCATTGATAAATAACGTTTTTTATACCCGATATACTCAAAATGAGTATTGGGGTATATTAGATTTGTGGTAAAAGTGGATGTGTGTAACGTCCAAAAGGAATCGTTTCCGACCCCATAAAGTATATATATTCTTGATCAGCATCAATAGCCGAGTCGATTGAGCCATGTCTGTCTGTCCGTCTGTCCGTCTGTCCGTCCGTCCGTCTGTCCGTCTGTCCGTCCCCTTCAGCGCCTAGTGCTCAAAGACTATAAGAGCTAGAGCAACGATGTTTTGGATCTACACTGCTACAAGAATATTTCAAAACTTTGCCCCGCCCACTTCCGCCCTCACAAAGGGCGAAAATCTGTGGCATCCACAATTTCGACGATACGAGAAAACTAAAAACGCAGAATCGTAGAAAATGACTATATCTTCTAGAGTGCAAAATCTGAACCAGATCGTATAATTATTATAGCCAGAATCAAGAAAACAATTTCATTTTTTCTCGCCCTGTCTCTCTCTAACACACACGTAGCATAGGCGGCTTTGCTTAGAGTAAAACATTAGCGCCTAGATCTCAGAGACTATAAAAGCTAGAGCAACCAAATTTGGTATCCACACTCCTAATATATCGGACCGAGACGAGTTTGTTTCAAAATTTTGCCACACCCCCTTCCGCCCCCGCAAAGGATGAAAATCTGGGGATATTCACAAATCTCAGAGACTATTAAAGCTAGAGTAACCAAATTTGGTATCCGCACTCCTGTTAGATCTCACTATAAAACGTATATCTCAAAATTTCGCCCCACCCCCTTCCGCCCCCACAAAGGACGAAAATCTGTTGCATCCACAATATTGAGGATACGAGAAAACTAAAAACGCAGAATCATAGATAATGATCATATATATCAGATTGCTGAATCTGGATCAGATCAGATCATTTTTATAGCCAAAAGGAACAAATCAATTTGCACTGGCTACGCAGCACCCGACGTCACGCTCAGACTGATTTTCTGTCTCTCTCGCACGCACTCCTTGTCGTGTCGTTTAATATTAGCGGCGTCTGCCGGAGGAGAGCCATACTGACTTAGTATCGGGTATAACTGTAGAGTTGCGGTCTCCGCAGCAACTCACAACGTTCCCCCTCGTTTTTTGATATCTTGTATGTTGATTATCTCTTTTTTAAAATATTTGTGTTCATTGATAAATAACTTTTTTTTATACCCGATACTCAAAATGAGTATTGGGGTATATTAGATTTGTGGTAAAAGTGGATGTGTGTAACGTCCAGAAGGAATCGTTTCCGACCCCATAAAGTATATATATTCTTGATCAGCATCAATAGCCGAGTCGATTGAGCCATGTCTGTCTGTCCGTCTGTCCGTCCCCTTCAGCGCCTAGTGCTCAAAGACTATAAGAGCGAGAGCAACGATGTTTTGGATCCAGATTTCTGTGATATGTCACTGCTACAAAAATATTTCAAAACTTTGCCCCACCCCCTTCCGCCCCCGAAAAGGACGAAAATCTGTTGCATCCACAATTTCGATGATACGAGAAAACTAAAAACGTAGAATCGTAGAAGATGACTATATCTTCTAGAGTGCAAGATCTGAACCAGATCGTATAATTATTATAGCCAGAATCAAGAAAACAATTTCATTTTTTCTCGCCCTGTCTCTCTCTAACACACACGTAGCATAGGCGGCTTTGCTTAGAGTAAAACATTAGCGCCTAGATCTCAGAGACTACAAAAGCTATAGCAACCAAATTTTGTATCCTCACTCCAAATATATCGGACCGAGACGAGTTTGTTTCAAAATTTCGCCACACCCCCTTCCGCCCCCGCAAAGGACGAAAATCTGGGGATATTCAAAATTCTCAGAGACTATTAAGGCTAGAGTGACCAAATTTGGTATCCGCACTCCTGTTAGATCTCACTATAAAACGTGTATCTCAATATTTCGCCTCTCCCCCTTCCGCCCCCACAAAGGACGAAAATCTGTGGCATCCACAATTTTAAAGATATGAGAAAACCAAAAACGTAGAATTGTAGAGAATGACCATATCTTTAAGACTGCGGAATCTGAATTGGATCGTATTATTATTATAGCCAGCATCAAGAAAACAATTTCATTTTTTCTCGCCCTGTCTCTCTCTAACACACACGTACCATAGGCGGCTTTGCTTAGAGTAAAACATTAGCGCCTAGATCTCAGAGACTACAAAAGCTAGAGCAACCAAATTTGGTATCCACACTCCTAATATATCGGACCGAGACGAGTTTGTTTCAAAATTTCGCCACACCCCCTTCCGCCCCCGAAAAGGATGAAAATCTGGTGATAATCACAAATCTCAGAGACTTTTAAGGCTAGAGTGACCAAATTTGGTATCCGCACTCCTGTTAGATCTCACTATAAAACGTGTATCTCAATATTTCGCCTCTCCCCCTTCCGCCCCCACAAAGGACGAAAATCTGTTGCATCCACAATCTTGCAGATTCGAGAAAACTAAAAACGCAGAATCATAGATAATGACTATATATATCAGATTGCTGAATCTGGATCAGATCAGATCATTTTTATAGCCAAAAGGAACAAATCAATTTGCACTGGCTACGCAGCACCCGACGTCACGCTCAGACTGATTTTCTGTCTCTCTCGCACGCACTCCTTGTCGTGTCGTTTAATATTAGCGGCGTCTGCCGGAGGAGAGCCATACTGACTTAGTATCGGGTATAACTGTAGAGTTGCGGTCTCCGCAGCAACTCACAACGTTCCCCCTCGTTTTTTGATATCTTGTATGTTGATTATCTCTTTTTTAAAATATTTGTGTTCATTGATAAATAACTTTTTTTTATACCCGATACTCAAAATGAGTATTGGGGTATATTAGATTTGTGGTAAAAGTGGATGTGTGTAACGTCCAGAAGGAATCGTTTCCGACCCCATAAAGTATATATATTCTTGATCAGCATCAATAGCCGAGTCGATTGAGCCCTGTCTGTCTGTCCGTCTGTCCGTCCGTCCGTCTGTCCGTCTGTCCGTCCCCTTCAGCGCCTAGTGCTCAAAGACTATAAGAGCTAGAGCAACGATAATTTGGATCCAGACTTCTGTGATATGTCACTGCTACAAAAATATTTCAAAACTTCGCCCCGCCCACTTCCGCCCCCACAAAGGACGAAAATCTGTGGCATCCACAATTTTAAAGATATGAGAAAACCAAAAACGTAGAATTGTAGAGAATGACCATATCTTTAAGACTGCGGAATCTGAATTGGATCGTATTATTATTATAGCCAGCATCAAGAAAACAATTTCATTTTTTCTCACCCTGTCTCTCTCTAACACACACGTAGCATAGGCGGCTTTGCTTAGAGTAAAACATTAGCGCCTAGATCTCAGAGACTACAAAAGCTAGAGCAACCAAATTTGGTATCCACACTCCAAATATATCGGACCGAGACAAGTTTGTTTCAAAATTTCGCCACACCCCCTTCCGCCCCCGCAAAGGACGAAAATCTGGGGATATTCAAAAATCTCAGAGACTATTAAGGCTAGAGTGACCAAATTTGGTATCCGCACTCCTGTTAGATCTCACTATAAAACGTGTATCTCAATATTTCGCCTCTCCCCCTTCCGCCCCCACAAAGGACGAAAATCTGTTGCATCCACAATATTGAGGATACGAGAAAACTAAAAACGCAGAGTCATAGATAATGATCATATATATCAGATTGCTGAATCCGGATCAGATCACATCATTTTTATAGCCAAGAGGAACAAATCAATTTGCACTGGCTACGCAGCACCCGACGTCACGCTCAGACTGATTTTCTGTCTCTCTCGCACGCACTCCTTGTCGTGTCGTTTAATATTAGCGGCGTCTGCCGGAGGAGAGCCATACTGACTTAGTATCGGGTATAACTGTAGAGTTGCGGTCTCCGCAGCAACTCACAACGTTCCCCCTCGTTTTTTGATATCTTGTATGTTGATTATCTCTTTTTTAAAATATTTGTGTTCATTGATAAATAACTTTTTTTTATACCCGATACTCAAAATGAGTATTGGGGTATATTAGATTTGTGGTAAAAGTGGATGTGTGTAACGTCCAGAAGGAATCGTTTCCGACCCCATAAAGTATATATATTCTTGATCAGCATCAATAGCCGAGTCGATTGAGCCCTGTCTGTCTGTCCGTCTGTCCGTCCGTCCGTCTGTCCGTCTGTCCGTCCCCTTCAGCACCTAGTGCTCAAAGACTATAAGAGCGAGAGCAACGATTTTTTGGATCCAGACTTCTGTGATATGTCACTGCTACAAAAATATTTCAAAACTTCGCCCCGCCCACTTCCGCCCCCACAAAGGACGAAAATCTGTGGCATCCACAATTTTAAAGATATGAGAAAACCAAAAACGTAGAATTGTAGAGAATGACCATATCTTTAAGACTGCGGAATCTGAATTGGATCGTATTATTATTATAGCCAGCATCAAGAAAACAATTTCATTTTTTCTCGCCCTGTCTCTCTCTAACACACACGTAGCATAGGCGGCTTTGCTTAGAGTAAAACATTAGCGCCTAGATCTCAGAGACTACAAAAGCTAGAGCAACCAAATTTGGTATCCACACTCCTAATATATCGGACCGAGACGAGTTTGTTTCAAAATTTCGCCACACCCCCTTCCGCCCCCGCAAAGGACGAAAATCTGGGGATATTCAAAAATCTCAGAGACTATTAAGGCTAGAGTGACCAAATTTGGTATCCGCACTCCTGTTAGATCTCACTATAAAACGTGTATCTCAATATTTCGCCTCTCCCCCTTCCGCCCCCACAAAGGACGAAAATCTGTTGCATCCACAATATTGCAGATTCGAGAAAACTAAAAACGCAGAATCATAGATAATGACTATATATATCAGATTGCTGAATCTGGATCAGATCAGATCATTTTTATAGCCAAAAGGAACAAATCAACACGCTCAGACTAATTTTCTGTCTCTCTCGCACGCACCCTTTGTCGTGTCGTTTAATATTAGCGGCGTCTGCCGGAGGAGAGCCATACTGACTTAGTATCGGGTATAACTGTAGAGTTGCGGTCTCCGCAGCAACTCACAACGTTCCCCCTCGTTTTTTGATATCTTGTATGTTGATTATCTCTTTTTTAAAATATTTGTGTTCATTGATAAATAACTTTTTTTATACCCGATATACTCAAAATGAGTATTGGGGTATATTAGATTTGTGGTAAAAGTGGATGTGTGTAACGTCCAAAAGGAATCGTTTCCGACCCCATAAAGTATATATATTCTTGATCAGCATCAATAGCCGAGTCGATTGAGCCATGTCTGTCTGTCCGTCTGTCCGTCTGTCCGTCCGTCCGTCTGTCCGTCTGTCCGTCCCCTTCAGCGCCTAGTGCTCAAAGACTATAAGAGCGAGAGCAACGATGTTTTGGATCCAGACTTCTGTGATATGTCACTGCTACAAGAATATTTCAAAACTTTGCCCCGCCCACTTCCGCCCCCACAAAGGGCGAAAATCTGTGGCATCCACAATTTCGACGATACGAGAAAACTAAAAACGCAGAATCGTAGAAAATGACTATATCTTCTAGAGTGCAAAATCTGAACCAGATCGTATAATTATTATAGCCAGAATCAAGAAAACAATTTCAGTTTTTCTCGCCCTGTCTCTCTCTAACACACACGTAGCATAGGCGGCTTTGCTTAGAGTAAAACATTAGCGCCTAGATCTCAGAGACTATAAAAGCTAGAGCAACCAAATTTGGTATCCACACTCCTAATATATCGGACCGAGACGAGTTTGTTTCAAAATTTCGCCACACCTAAAAGTGGATGTGTGTAACGTCCAAAAGGAATCGTTTCCGACCCCATAAAATAGATATATTCTTGATCAGCATCAATAGCCGAGTCGATTGAGCCATGTCTGTCTGTCCGTCTGTCCGTCTGTCCGTCCGTCCGTCTGTCCGTCCCCTTCAGCGCCTAGTGCTCAAAGACTATAAGAGCGAGAGCAACGATGTTTTGGATCCAGACTTCTGTGATATGTCACTGCTACAAGAATATTTCAAAACTTTCCCCCCCCCACTTCCGCCCCCACAAAAGGCGAAAATCTGTGGCATCCACAATTTCGACGATACGAGAAAACTAAAAACGCAGAATCGTAGAAGATGACTATATCTTCTAGAGTGCAAAATCTGAACCAGATCGTATAATTATTATAGCCAGAATCAAGAAAACAATTTCAGTTTTTCTCGCCCTGTCTCTCTCTAACACACACGTAGCATAGGCGGCTTTGCTTAGAGTAAAACATTAGCGCCTAGATCTCAGAGACTATAAAAGCTAGAGCAACCAAATTTGGTATCCACACTCCTAATATATCGGACCGAGACGAGTTTGTTTCAAAATTTTGCCACACCTAAAAGTGGATGTGTGTAACGTCCAAAAGGAATCGTTTCCGACCCCATAAAATAGATATATTCTTGATCAGCATCAATAGCCGAGTCGATTGAGCCATGTCTGTCTGTCCGTCTGTCCGTCTGTCCGTCCGTCCGTCTGTCCGTCCCCTTCAGCGCCTAGTGCTCAAAGACTATAAGAGCGAGAGCAACGATGTTTTGGATCCAGACTTCTGTGATATGTCACTGCTACAAGAATATTTCAAAACTTTCCCCCCCCCACTTCCGCCCCCACAAAAGGCGAAAATCTGTGGCATCCACAATTTCGACGATACGAGAAAACTAAAAACGCAGAATCGTAGAAGATGACTATATCTTCTAGAGTGCAAAATCTGAACCAGATCGTATAATTATTATAGCCAGAATCAAGAAAACAATTTCAGTTTTTCTCGCCCTGTCTCTCTCTAACACACACGTAGCATAGGCGGCTTTGCTTAGAGTAAAACATTAGCGCCTAGATCTCAGAGACTATAAAAGCTAGAGCAACCAAATTTGGTATCCACACTCCTAATATATCGGACCGAGACGAGTTTGTTTCAAAATTTTGCCACACCCCCTTCCGCCCCCGCAAAGGATGAAAATCTGGGGATATTCACAAATCTCAGAGACTATTAAAGCTAGAGTAACCAAATTTGGTATCCGCACTCCTGTTAGATCTCACTATAAAACGTATATCTCAAAATTTCGCCCCACCCCCTTCCGCCCCCACAAAGGACGAAAATCTGTTGCATCCACAATATTGAGGATACGAGAAAACTAAAAACGCAGAATCATAGATAATGATCATATATATCAGATTGCTGAATCTGGATCAGATCAGATCATTTTTATAGCCAAAAGGAACAAATCAATTCGCACTGGCTACGCAGCACCCGACGTCACGCTCAGACTGATTTTCTGTCTCTCTCGCACGCACTCCTTGTCGTGTCGTTTAATATTAGCGGCGTCTGCCGGAGGAGAGCCATACTGACTTAGTATCGGGTATAACTGTAGAGTTGCGGTCTCCGCAGCAACTCACAACGTTCCCCCTCGTTTTTTGATATCTTGTATGTTGATTATCTCTTTTTTAAAATATTTGTGTTCATTGATAAATAACTTTTTTTATACCCGATATACTCAAAATGAGTATTGGGGTATATTAGATTTGTGGTAAAAGTGGATGTGTGTAACGTCCAAAAGGAATCGTTTCCGACCCCATAAAGTATATATATTCTTGATCAGCATCAATAGCCGAGTCGATTGAGCCATGTCTGTCTGTCCGTCTGTCCGTCTGTCCGTCCGTCCGTCTGTCCGTCTGTCCGTCCCCTTCAGCGCCTAGTGCTCAAAGACTATAAGAGCGAGAGCAACGATGTTTTGGATCCAGACTTCTGTGATATGTCACTGCTACAAGAATATTTCAAAACTTTGCCCCGCCCACTTCCGCCCCCACAAAGGGCGAAAATCTGTGGCATCCACAATTTCGACGATACGAGAAAACTAAAAACGCAGAATCGTAGAAAATGACTATATCTTCTAGAGTGCAAAATCTGAACCAGATCGTATAATTATTATAGCCAGAATCAAGAAAACAATTTCAGTTTTTCTCGCCCTGTCTCTCTCTAACACACACGTAGCATAGGCGGCTTTGCTTAGAGTAAAACATTAGCGCCTAGATCTCAGAGACTATAAAAGCTAGAGCAACCAAATTTGGTATCCACACTCCTAATATATCGGACCGAGACGAGTTTGTTTCAAAATTTCGCCACACCTAAAAGTGGATGTGTGTAACGTCCAGAAGGAATCGTTTCCGACCCCATAAAGTATATATATTCTTGATCAGCATCAATAGCCGAGTCGATTGAGCCATGTCTGTCTGTCCGTCTGTCCGTCTGTCCGTCCGTCCGTCTGTCCGTCCCCTTCAGCGCCTAGTGCTCAAAGACTATAAGAGCGAGAGCAACGATGTTTTGGATCCAGACTTCTGTGATATGTCACTGCTACAAGAATATTTCAAAACTTTCCCCCCCCACTTCCGCCCCCACAGAGGGCGAAAATCTGTGGCATCCACAATTTCGACGATACGAGAAAACTAAAAACGCAGAATCGTAGAAGATGACTATATCTTCTAGAGTGCAAAATCTGAACCAGATCGTATAATTATTATAGCCAGAATCAAGAAAACAATTTCAGTTTTTCTCGCCCTGTCTCTCTCTAACACACACGTAGCATAGGCGGCTTTGCTTAGAGTAAAACATTAGCGCCTAGATCTCAGAGACTATAAAAGCTAGAGCAACCAAATTTGGTATCCACACTCCTAATATATCGGACCGAGACGAGTTTGTTTCAAAATTTTGCCACACCCCCTTCCGCCCCCGCAAAGGATGAAAATCTGGGATATTCACAAATCTCAGAGACTATTAAAGCTAGAGTAACCAAATTTGGTATCCGCACTCCTGTTAGATCTGACTATAAAACGTATATCTCAAAATTTCGCCCCACCCCCTTCCGCCCCCACAAAGGACGAAAATCTGTTGCATCCACAATATTGAGGATACGAGAAAACTAAAAACGCAGAATCATAGATAATGATCATATATATCAGATTGCTGAATCTGGATCAGATCAGATCATTTTTATAGCCAAAAGGAACAAATCAATTTGCACTGGCTACGCAGCACCCGACGTCACGCTCAGACTGATTTTCTGTCTCTCTCGCACGCACTCCTTGTCGTGTCGTTTAATATTAGCGGCGTCTGCCGGAGGAGAGCCATACTGACTTAGTATCGGGTATAACTGTAGAGTTGCGGTCTCCGCAGCAACTCACAACGTTCCCCCTCGTTTTTTGATATCTTGTATGTTGATTATCTCTTTTTTAAAATATTTGTGTTCATTGATAAATAACTTTTTTTATACCCTATATACTCAAAATGAGTATTGGGGTATATTAGATTTGTGGTAAAAGTGGATGTGTGTAACGTCCAAAAGGAATCGTTTCCGACCCCATAAAGTATATATATTCTTGATCAGCATCAATAGCCGAGTCGATTGAGCCATGTCTGTCTGTCCGTCTGTCCGTCTGTCCGTCCGTCCGTCTGTCCGTCTGTCCGTCCCCTTCAGCGCCTAGTGCTCAAAGACTATAAGAGCGAGAGCAACGATGTTTTGGATCCAGACTTCTGTGATATGTCACTGCTACAAGAATATTTCAAAACTTTGCCCCGCCCACTTCCGCCCCCACAAAAGGCGAAAATCTGTGGCATCCACAATTTCGACGATACGAGAAAACTAAAAACGCAGAATCGTAGAAAATGACTATATCTTCTAGAGTGCAAAATCTGAACCAGATCGTATAATTATTATAGCCAGAATCAAGAAAACAATTTCAGTTTTTCTCGCCCTGTCTCTCTCTAACACACACGTAGCATAGGCGGCTTTGCTTAGAGTAAAACATTAGCGCCTAGATCTCAGAGACTATAAAAGCTAGAGCAACCAAATTTGGTATCCACACTCCTAATATATCGGACCGAGACGAGTTTGTTTCAAAATTTCGCCACACCTAAAAGTGGATGTGTGTAACGTCCAGAAGGAATCGTTTCCGACCCCATAAAGTATATATATTCTTGATCAGCATCAATAGCCGAGTCGATTGAGCCATGTCTGTCTGTCCGTCTGTCCGTCTGTCCGTCCGTCCGTCTGTCCGTCCCCTTCAGCGCCTAGTGCTCAAAGACTATAAGAGCGAGAGCAACGATGTTTTGGATCCAGACTTCTGTGATATGTCACTGCTACAAGAATATTTCAAAACTTTCCCCCCCCACTTCCGCCCCCACAAAGGGCGAAAATCTGTGGCATCCACAATTTCGACGATACGAGAAAACTAAAAACGCAGAATCGTAGAAGATGACTATATCTTCTAGAGTGCAAAATCTGAACCAGATCGTATAATTATTATAGCCAGAATCAAGAAAACAATTTCAGTTTTTCTCGCCCTGTCTCTCTCTAACACACACGTAGCATAGGCGGCTTTGCTTAGAGTAAAACATTAGCGCCTAGATCTCAGAGACTATAAAAGCTAGAGCAACCAAATTTGGTATCCACACTCCTAATATATCGGACCGAGACGAGTTTGTTTCAAAATTTTGCCACACCCCCTTCCGCCCCCGCAAAGGATGAAAATCTGGGGATATTCACAAATCTCAGAGACTATTAAAGCTAGAGTAACCAAATTTGGTATCCGCACTCCTGTTAGATCTCACTATAAAACGTATATCTCAAAATTTCGCCCCACCCCCTTCCGCCCCCACAAAAGACGAAAATCTGTTGCATCCACAATATTGAGGATACGAGAAAACTAAAAACGCAGAATCATAGATAATGATCATATATATCAGATTGCTGAATCTGGATCAGATCAGATCATTTTTATAGCCAAAAGGAACAAATCAATTTGCACTGGCTACGCAGCACCCGACGTCACGCTCAGACTGATTTTCTGTCTCTCTCGCACGCACTCCTTGTCGTGTCGTTTAATATTAGCGGCGTCTGCCGGAGGAGAGCCATACTGACTTAGTATCGGGTATAACTGTAGAGTTGCGGTCTCCGCAGCAACTCACAACGTTCCCCCTCGTTTTTTGATATCTTGTATGTTGATTATCTCTTTTTTAAAGTATTTGTGTTCATTGATAAATAACTTTTTTTATACCCGATATACTCAAAATGAGTATTGGGGTATATTAGATTTGTGGTAAAAGTGGATGTGTGTAACGTCCAAAAGGAATCGTTTCCGACCCTATAAAGTATATATATTCTTGATCAGCATCAATAGCCGAGTCGATTGAGCCATGTCTGTCTGTCCGTCTGTCCGTCCGTCCGTCTGTCCGTCTGTCCGTCTGTCCGTCCCCTTCAGCGCCTAGTGCTCAAAGACTATAAGAGCGAGAGCAACGATGTTTTGGATCCAGACTTCTGTGATATGTCACTGCTACAAGAATATTTCAAAACTTTGCCCCGCCCACTTCCGCCCCCACAAAGGGCGCAAAATCTGTGGCATCCACAATTTCGACGATACGAGAAAACTAAAAACGCAGAATCGTAGAAGATGACTATATCTTCTAGAGTGCAAAATCTGAACCAGATCGTATAATTATTATAGCCAGAATCAAGAAAACAATTTCAGTTTTTCTCGCCCTGTCTCTCTCTAACACACACGTAGCATAGGCGGCTTTGCTTAGAGTAAAACATTAGCGCCTAGATCTCAGAGACTATAAAAGCTAGAGCAACCAAATTTGGTATCCACACTCCTAATATATCGGACCGAGACGAGTTTGTTTCAAAATTTCGCCACACCTAAAAGTGGATGTGTGTAACGTCCAAAAGGAATCGTTTCCGACCCCATAAAATAGATATATTCTTGATCAGCATCAATAGCCGAGTCGATTGAGCCATGTCTGTCTGTCCGTCTGTCCGTCTGTCCGTCCGTCCGTCTGTCCGTCCCCTTCAGCGCCTAGTGCTCAAAGACTATAAGAGCGAGAGCAACGATGTTTTGGATCCAGACTTCTGTGATATGTCACTGCTACAAGAATATTTCAAAACTTTGCCCCGCCCACTTCCGCCCCCACAAAGGGCGAAAATCTGTGGCATCCACAATTTCGACGATACGAGAAAACTAAAAACGCAGAATCGTAGAAAATGACTATATCTTCTAGAGTGCAAAATCTGAACCAGATCGTATAATTATTATAGCCAGAATCAAGAAAACAATTTCAGTTTTTCTCGCCCTGTCTCTCTCTAACACACACGTAGCATAGGCGGCTTTGCTTAGAGTAAAACATTAGCGCCTAGATCTCAGAGACTATAAAAGCTAGAGCAACCAAATTTGGTATCCACACTCCTAATATATCGGACCGAGACGAGTTTGTTTCAAAATTTCGCCACACCTAAAAGTGGATGTGTGTAACGTCCAGAAGGAATCGTTTCCGACCCCATAAAGTATATATATTCTTGATCAGCATCAATAGCCGAGTCGATTGAGCCATGTCTGTCTGTCCGTCTGTCCGTCTGTCCGTCCGTCCGTCTGTCCGTCCCCTTCAGCGCCTAGTGCTCAAAGACTATAAGAGCGAGAGCAACGATGTTTTGGATCCAGACTTCTGTGATATGTCACTGCTACAAGAATATTTCAAAACTTTCCCCCCCCACTTCCGCCCCCACAAAGGGCGAAAATCTGTGGCATCCACAATTTCGACGATACGAGAAAACTAAAAACGCAGAATCGTAGAAGATGACTATATCTTCTAGAGTGCAAAATCTGAACCAGATCGTATAATTATTATAGCCAGAATCAAGAAAACAATTTCAGTTTTTCTCGCCCTGTCTCTCTCTAACACACACGTAGCATAGGCGGCTTTGCTTAGAGTAAAACATTAGCGCCTAGATCTCAGAGACTATAAAAGCTAGAGCAACCAAATTTGGTATCCACACTCCTAATATATCGGACCGAGACGAGTTTGTTTCAAAATTTCGCCACACCTAAAAGTGGATGTGTGTAACGTCCAGAAGGAATCGTTTCCGACCCCATAAAGTATATATATTCTTGATCAGCATCAATAGCCGATTCGATTGAGCCCTGTCTGTCTGTCCGTCTGTCCGTCCGTCCGTCCGTCCGTCCGTCCGTCCGTCCGTCCGTCCGTCCGTCCGTCCCCTTCAGCGCCTAGTGCTCAAAGACTATAAGAGCTAGAGTAACGATGTTTTGGATCCAGACTTCTGTGATATGTCACTGCTACAAAAATATTTCAAAACTTCGCCCCGCCCACTTCCGCCCCCACAAAGGACGAAAATCTGTGGCATCCACATTTTTAAAGCTACGATAAATCCAAAAACGCAGAATCGGTGAGGATGGCCATATCTTCTACAGTGCAAAATCTGAACCAGATCGTATAATGATTATAGCCAGAATCAAGAAAACAATTTCATTCTTTCTCGCTCTGTCTCTCTCTAACACACAGGTTTCATGGTCGGTTTTGTCAATTGCAAAATATGAGTTCAAGGATCTCAGAACCTATAAGAGCCAGAGCAACCAAATTTGGTATCCACACTCCTGTGATATCGGACCTTGACCGTTTCGTGTCCAAATTTCGCCACACCCCCTTCCGTCCCCGCAAAGGACGAAAATCTGGGGCATCCACAAATCTCAGAGACTATTAAGGCTAGAGTAACCAAATTTGGTATCCGCACTTCTGTTAGATCTCACTATAAAACGTATATCTCAGAACTTCGCCCCACCCCCTTCCGCCCCCACTAAAGACGAAAATCTGTTGCATCCACAATAGTGCACATTCGAGAAAACTAAAAACGCAGAACCATAGATAATGACCATATCTATCAGATTGCTGAATCTGGATCAGATCGGATCATTTTTGTAGCCAAAAGGAACAAATCAATTTGCAGTGGCTACGCAGCGCCCGACGTCACGCTCAGACTGATTTTCTGTCTCTCTCGCACGCACTCTTTGTCGTGTCGTTTAATATTAGCGGCGTCTGCCGCAGGAGAGCCATACTAACTTAGTATCGGGTATAACTGTAGAGTTGCGGTGAACAACGTTCCACCTCGTTGATATCTTGTATGTTGATTATCTCTTTTTTAAAATATTTGTGTTCATTGATAAATAACTTTTTTTATACCCGATACTCAAAATGAGTATTGGGGTATATTAGATTTGTGGTAAAAGTGGATGTGTGTAACGTCCAAAAGGAATCGTTTCCGACCCCATAAAGTATATATATTCTTGATCAGCATCAATAGCCGAGTCGATTGAGCCATGTCTGTCTGTCCGTCTGTCCGTCCGTCCGTCTGTCCGTCCCCTTCAGCGCCTAGTGCTCAAAGACTATAAGAGCGAGAGCAACGATGTTTTGGATCCAGACTTCTGTGATATGTCACTGCTACAAGAATATTTCAAAACTTTCCCCCCCACTTCCGCCCCCACAGAGGGCGAAAATCTGTGGCATCCACAATTTCGACGATACGAGAAAACTAAAAACGCAGAATCGTAGAAGATGACTATATCTTCTAGAGTGCAAAATCTGAACCAGATCGTATAATTATTATAGCCAGAATCAAGAAAACAATTTCAGTTTTTCTCGCCCTGTCTCTCTCTAACACACACGTAGCATAGGCGGCTTTGCTTAGAGTAAAACATTAGCGCCTAGATCTCAGAGACTATAAAAGCTAGAGCAACCAAATTTGGTATCCACACTCCTAATATATCGGACCGAGACGAGTTTGTTTCAAAATTTCGCCACACCTAAAAGTGGATGTGTGTAACGTCCAGAAGGAATCGTTTCCGACCCCATAAAGTATATATATTCTTGATCAGCATCAATAGCCGATTCGATTGAGCCCTGTCTGTCTGTCCGTCTGTCCGTCCGTCCGTCCGTCCGTCCGTCCGTCCCCTTCAGCGCCTAGTGCTCAAAGACTATAAGAGCTAGAGTAACGATGTTTTGGATCCAGACTTCTGTGATATGTCACTGCTACAAAAATATTTCAAAACTTCGCCCCGCCCACTTCCGCCCCCACAAAGGACGAAAATCTGTGGCATCCACATTTTTAAAGCTACGATAAAACCAAAAACGCAGAATCGGTGAGGATGGCCATATCTTCTACAGTGCAAAATCTGAACCAGATCGTATAATGATTATAGCCAGAATCAAGAAAACAATTTCATTCTTTCTCGCTCTGTCTCTCTCTAACACACAGGTTTCATGGTCGGTTTTGTCAATTGCAAAATATGAGTTCAAGGATCTCAGAACCTATAAGAGCCAGAGCAACCAAATTTGGTATCCACACTCCTGTGATATCGGACCTTGACCGTTTCGTGTCCAAATTTCGCCACACCCCCTTCCGTCCCCGCAAAGGACGAAAATCTGGGGCATCCACAAATCTCAGAGACTATTAAGGCTAGAGTAACCAAATTTGGTATCCGCACTTCTGTTAGATCTCACTATAAAACGTATATCTCAGAACTTCGCCCCACCCCCTTCCGCCCCCACTAAAGACGAAAATCTGTTGCATCCACAATAGTGCACATTCGAGAAAACTAAAAACGCAGAACCATAGATAATGACCATATCTATCAGATTGCTGAATCTGGATCAGATCGGATCATTTTTGTAGCCAAAAGGAACAAATCAATTTGCAGTGGCTACGCAGCGCCCGACGTCACGCTCAGACTGATTTTCTGTCTCTCTCGCACGCACTCTTTGTCGTGTCGTTTAATATTAGCGGCGTCTGCCGCAGGAGAGCCATACTAACTTAGTATCGGGTATAACTGTAGAGTTGCGGTGAACAACGTTCCACCTCGTTGATATCTTGTATGTTGATTATCTCTTTTTTAAAATATTTGTGTTCATTGATAAATAACTTTTTTTATACCCGATACTCAAAATGAGTATTGGGGTATATTAGATTTGTGGTAAAAGTGGATGTGTGTAACGTCCAAAAGGAATCGTTTCCGACCCCATAAAGTATATATATTCTTGATCAGCATCAATAGCCGAGTCGATTGAGCCATGTCTGTCTGTCCGTCTGTCCGTCCGTCCGTCTGTCCGTCCCCTTCAGCGCCTAGTGCTCAAAGACTATAAGAGCGAGAGCAACGATGCTTTGGATCCAGACTTCTGTGATATGTCACTGCTACAAGAATATTTCAAAACTTTGCCCCGCCCACTTCAGCCCCCACAAAGGGCGAAAATCTGTGGCATCCACAATTTCGACGATACGAGAAAACTAAAAACGCAGAATCGTAGAAGATGACTATATCTTCTAGAGTGCAAAATCTGAACCAGATCGTATAATTATTATAGCCAGAATCAAGAAAACAATTTCAGTTTTTCTCGCCCTGTCTCTCTCTAACACACACGTAGCATAGGCGGCTTTGCTTAGAGTAAAACATTAGCGCCTAGATCTCAGAGACTATAAAAGCTAGAGCAACCAAATTTGGTATCCACACTCCTAATATATCGGACCGAGACGAGTTTGTTTCAAAATTTCGCCACACCTAAAAGTGGATGTGTGTAACGTCCAGAAGGAATCGTTTCCGACCCCATAAAGTATATATATTCTTGATCAGCATCAATAGCCGATTCGATTGAGCCCTGTCTGTCTGTCCGTCTGTCCGTCCGTCCGTCCGTCCGTCCGTCCGTCCGTCCGTCCCCTTCAGCGCCTAGTGCTCAAAGACTATAAGAGCTAGAGTAACGATGTTTTGGATCCAGACTTCTGTGATATGTCACTGCTACAAAAATATTTCAAAACTTCGCCCCGCCCACTTCCGCCCCCACAAAGGACGAAAATCTGTGGCATCCACATTTTTAAAGCTACGATAAAACCAAAAACGCAGAATCGGTGAGGATGGCCATATCTTCTACAGTGCAAAATCTGAACCAGATCGTATAATGATTATAGCCAGAATCAAGAAAACAATTTCATTCTTTCTCGCTCTGTCTCTCTCTAACACACAGGTTTCATGGTCGGTTTTGTCAATTGCAAAATATGAGTTCAAGGATCTCAGAACCTATAAGAGCCAGAGCAACCAAATTTGGTATCCACACTCCTGTGATATCGGACCTTGACCGTTTCGTGTCCAAATTTCGCCACACCCCCTTCCGTCCTCGCAAAGGACGAAAATCTGGGGCATCCACAAATCTCAGAGACTATTAAGGCTAGAGTAACCAAATTTGGTATCCGCACTTCTGTTAGATCTCACTATAAAACGTATATCTCAGAACTTCGCCCCACCCCCTTCCGCCCCCACTAAAGACGAAAATCTGTTGCATCCACAATAGTGCACATTCGAGAAAACTAAAAACGCAGAACCATAGATAATGACCATATCTATCAGATTGCTGAATCTGGATCAGATCGGATCATTTTTGTAGCCAAAAGGAACAAATCAATTTGCAGTGGCTACGCAGCGCCCGACGTCACGCTCAGACTGATTTTCTGTCTCTCTCGCACGCACTCTTTGTCGTGTCGTTTAATATTAGCGGCGTCTGCCGCAGGAGAGCCATACTAACTTAGTATCGGGTATAACTGTAGAGTTGCGGTGAACAACGTTCCACCTCGTTGATATCTTGTATGTTGATTATCTCTTTTTTAAAATATTTGTGTTCATTGATAAATAACTTTTTTTATACCCGATACTCAAAATGAGTATTGGGGTATATTAGATTTGTGGTAAAAGTGGATGTGTGTAACGTCCAAAAGGAATCGTTTCCGACCCCATAAAGTATATATATTCTTGATCAGCATCAATAGCCGAGTCGATTGAGCCATGTCTGTCTGTCCGTCTGTCCGTCCGTCCGTCTGTCCGTCCCCTTCAGCGCCTAGTGCTCAAAGACTATAAGAGCGAGAGCAACGATGTTTTGGATCCAGACATCTGTGATATGTCACTGCTACAAGAATATTTCAAAACTTTCCCCCCCCACTTCCGCCCCCACAGAGGGCGAAAATCTGTGGCATCCACAATTTCGACGATACGAGAAAACTAAAAACGCAGAATCGTAGAAGATGACTATATCTTCTAGAGTGCAAAATCTGAACCAGATCGTATAATTATTATAGCCAGAATCAAGAAAACAATTTCAGTTTTTCTCGCCCTGTCTCTCTCTAACACACACGTAGCATAGGCGGCTTTGCTTAGAGTAAAACATTAGCGCCTAGATCTCAGAGACTATAAAAGCTAGAGCAACCAAATTTGGTATCCACACTCCTAATATATCGGACCGAGACGAGTTTGTTTCAAAATTTCGCCACACCTAAAAGTGGATGTGTGTAACGTCCAGAAGGAATCGTTTCCGACCCATAAAGTATATATATTCTTGATCAGCATCAATAGCCGATTCGATTGAGCCCTGTCTGTCTGTCCGTCCGTCCGTCCGTCCGTCCGTCCGTCCGTCCGTCCCCTTCAGCGCCTAGTGCTCAAAGACTATAAGAGCTAGAGTAACGATGTTTTGGATCCAGACTTCTGTGATATGTCACTGCTACCAAAATATTTCAAAACTTCGCCCCGCCCACTTCAGCCCCCACAAAGGACGAAAATCTGTGGCATCCACATTTTTAAAGCTACGATAAAACCAAAAACGCAGAATCGGTGAGGATGGCCATATCTTCTACAGTGCAAAATCTGAACCAGATCGTATAATGATTATAGCCAGAATCAAGAAAACAATTTCATTCTTTCTCGCTCTGTCTCTCTCTAACACACAGGTTTCATGGTCGGTTTTGTCAATTGCAAAATATGAGTTCAAGGATCTCAGAACCTATAAGAGCCAGAGCAACCAAATTTGGTATCCACACTCCTGTGATATCGGACCTTGACCGTTTCGTGTCCAAATTTCGCCACACCCCCTTCCGTCCCCGCAAAGGACGAAAATCTGGGGCATCCACAAATCTCAGAGACTATTAAGGCTAGAGTAAC
Source organism: Drosophila miranda (assembly GCF_003369915.1). Lineage (NCBI taxonomy): Eukaryota > Metazoa > Arthropoda > Insecta > Diptera > Drosophilidae > Drosophila > Drosophila miranda. The sequence continues at coordinate 42,434,377 of NC_046674.1, forward strand.
CAAATTTGGTATCCGCACTTCTGTTAGATCTCACTATAAAACGTATATCTCAGAACTTCGCCCCACCCCCTTCCGCCCCCACTAAAGACGAAAATCTGTTGCATCCACAATAGTGCACATTCGAGAAAACTAAAAACGCAGAACCATAGATAATGACCATGTCTATCAGATTGCTGAATCTGGATCAGATCGGATCATTTTTGTAGCCAAAAGGAACAAATCAATTTGCAGTGGCTACGCAGCGCCCGACGTCACGCTCAGACTGATTTTCTGTCTCTCTCGCACGCACTCTTTGTCGTGTCGTTTAATATTAGCGGCGTCTGCCGCAGGAGAGCCATACTAACTTAGTATCGGGTATAACTGTAGAGTTGCGGTGAACAACGTTCCACCTCGTTGATATCTTGTATGTTGATTATCTCTTTTTTAAAATATTTGTGTTCATTGATAAATAACTTTTTTTATACCCGATACTCAAAATGAGTATTGGGGTATATTAGATTTGTGGTAAAAGTGGATGTGTGTAACGTCCAAAAGGAATCGTTTCCGACCCCATAAAGTATATATATTCTTGATCAGCATCAATAGCCGAGTCGATTGAGCCATGTCTGTCTGTCCGTCTGTCCGTCCGTCCGTCTGTCCGTCCCCTTCAGCGCCTAGTGCTCAAAGACTATAAGAGCGAGAGCAACGATGTTTTGGATCCAGACTTCTGTGATATGTCACTGCTACAAGAATATTTCAAAACTTTGCCCCGCCCACTTCAGCCCCCACAAAGGGCGAAAATCTGTGGCATCCACAATTTCGACGATACGAGAAAACTAAAAACGCAGAATCGTAGAAAATGACTATATCTTCTAGAGTGCAAAATCTGAACCAGATCGTATAATTATTATAGCCAGAATCAAGAAAACAATTTCAGTTTTTCTCGCCCTGTCTCTCTCTAACACACACGTAGCATAGGCTTTGCTTAGAGTAAAACATTAGCGCCTAGATCTCAGAGACTATAAAAGCTAGAGCAACCAAATTTGGTATCCACACTCCTAATATATCGGACCGAGACGAGTTTGTTTCAAAATTTCGCCACACCTAAAAGTGGATGTGTGTAACGTCCAGAAGGAATCGTTTCCGACCCCATAAAGTATATATATTCTTGATCAGCATCAATAGCCGATTCGATTGAGCCCTGTCTGTCTGTCCGTCTGTCCGTCCGTCCGTCCGTCCGTCCGTCCGTCCGTCCGTCCCCTTCAGCGCCTAGTGCTCAAAGACTATAAGAGCTAGAGTAACGATGTTTTGGATCCAGACTTCTGTGATATGTCACTGCTACAAAAATATTTCAAAACTTCGCCCCGCCCACTTCCGCCCCCACAAAGGACGAAAATCTGTGGCATCCACATTTTTAAAGCTACGATAAAACCAAAAACGCAGAATCGGTGAGGATGGCCATATCTTCTACAGTGCAAAATCTGAACCAGATCGTATAATGATTATAGCCAGAATCAAGAAAACAATTTCATTCTTTCTCGCTCTGTCTCTCTCTAACACACAGGTTTCATGGTCGGTTTTGTCAATTGCAAAATATGAGTTCAAGGATCTCAGAACCTATAAGAGCCAGAGCAACCAAATTTGGTATCCACACTCCTGTGATATCGGACCTTGACCGTTTCGTGTCCAAATTTCGCCACACCCCCTTCCGTCCCCGCAAAGGACGAAAATCTGGGGCATCCACAAATCTCAGAGACTATTAAGGCTAGAGTAACCAAATTTGGTATCCGCACTTCTGTTAGATCTCACTATAAAACGTATATCTCAGAACTTCGCCCCACCCCCTTCCGCCCCACTAAAGACGAAAATCTGTTGCATCCACAATAGTGCACATTCGAGAAAACTAAAAACGCAGAACCATAGATAATGACCATATCTATCAGATTGCTGAATCTGGATCAGATCGGATCATTTTTGTAGCCAAAAGGAACAAATCAATTTGCAGTGGCTACGCAGCGCCCGACGTCACGCTCAGACTGATTTTCTGTCTCTCTCGCACGCACTCTTTGTCGTGTCGTTTAATATTAGCGGCGTCAGCCGCAGGAGAGCCATACTAACTTAGTATCGGGTATAACTGTAGAGTTGCGGTGAACAACGTTCCACCTCGTTGATATCTTGTATGTTGATTATCTCTTTTTTAAAATATTTGTGTTCATTGATAAATAACTTTTTTTATACCCGATACTCAAAATGAGTATTGGGGTATATTAGATTTGTGGTAAAAGTGGATGTGTGTAACGTCCAAAAGGAATCGTTTCCGACCCCATAAAGTATATATATTCTTGATCAGCATCAATAGCCGAGTCGATTGAGCCATGTCTGTCTGTCCGTCTGTCCGTCCGTCCGTCTGTCCGTCCCCTTCAGCGCCTAGTGCTCAAAGACTATAAGAGCGAGAGCAACGATGTTTTGGATCCAGACTTCTGTGATATGTCACTGCTACAAGAATATTTCAAAACTTTGCCCCGCCCACTTCAGCCCCCACAAAGGGCGAAAATCTGTGGCATCCACAATTTCGACGATACGAGAAAACTAAAAACGCAGAATCGTAGAAAATGACTATATCTTCTAGAGTGCAAAATCTGAACCAGATCGTATAATTATTATAGCCAGAATCAAGAAAACAATTTCAGTTTTTCTCGCCCTGTCTCTCTCTAACACACACGTAGCATAGGCGGCTTTGCTTAGAGTAAAACATTAGCGCCTAGATCTCAGAGACTATAAAAGCTAGAGCAACCAAATTTGGTATCCACACTCCTAATATATCGGACCGAGACGACTTTGTTTCAAAATTTCGCCACACCCCCTTCCGCCCCCGCAAAGGATGAAAATCTGGGGATATTCACAAATCTCAGAGACTATAAAGACTAGAGTAACCAAATTTGGTATCCGCACTCCTGTTAGATCTCACTATAAAACGTATATCTCAAAATTTCGCCCCACCCCCTTCCGCCCCCACAAAGGACGAAAATCTGTTGCATCCACAATATTGAGGATACGAGAAAACTAAAAACGCAGAATCATAGATAATGATCATATATATCAGATTGCTGAATCTGGATCAGATCAGATCATTTTTATAGCCAAAAGGAACAAATCAATTTGCACTGGCTACGCAGCACCCGACGTCACGCTCAGACTGATTTTCTGTCTCTCTCGCACGCACTCCTTGTCGTGTCGTTTAATATTAGCGGCGTCTGCCGGAGGAGAGCCATACTGACTTAGTATCGGGTATAACTGTAGAGTTGCGGTCTCCGCAGCAACTCACAACGTTCCCCTCGTTTTTTGATATCTTGTATGTTGATTATCTCTTTTTTAAAATATTTGTGTTCATTGATAAATAACTTTTTTTATACCCGATACTCAAAATGAGTATTGGGGTATATTAGATTTGTGGTAAAAGTGGATGTGTGTAACGTCCAGAAGGAATCGTTTCCGACCCCATAAAGTATATATATTCTTGATCAGCATCAATAGCCGAGTCGATTGAGCCCTGTCTGTCTGTCCGTCTGTCCGTCCGTCCGTCTGTCCGTCTGTCCGTCCCCTTCAGCGCCTAGTGCTCAAAGACTATAAGAGCGAGAGCAACGATGTCTTGGATCCAGACTTCTGTGATATGTCACTGCTACAAGAATATTTCAAAACTTTCCCCCCCCACTTCCGCCCCCACAAAGGGCGAAAATCTGTGGCATCCACAATTTCGACGATACGAGAAAACTAAAAACGCAGAATCGTAGAAGATGACTATATCTTCTAGAGTGCAAAATCTGAACCAGATCGTATAATTATTATAGCCAGAATCAAGAAAACAATTTCAGTTTTTCTCGCCCTGTCTCTCTCTAACACACACGTAGCATAGGCGGCTTTGCTTAGAGTAAAACATTAGCGCCTAGATCTCAGAGACTATAAAAGCTAGAGCAACCAAATTTGGTATCCACACTCCTAATATATCGGACCGAGACGACTTTGTTTCAAAATTTCGCCACACCCCCTTCCGCCCCCGCAAAGGATGAAAATCTGGGGATATTCACAAATCTCAGAGACTATAAAGACTAGAGTAACCAAATTTGGTATCCGCACTCCTGTTAGATCTCACTATAAAACGTATATCTCAAAATTTCGCCCCACCCCCTTCCGCCCCCACAAAGGACGAAAATCTGTTGCATCCACAATATTGCACATTCGAGAAAACTAAAAACGCAGAATCATAGATAATGATCATATATATCAGATTGCTGAATCTGGATCAGATCAGATCATTTTTATAGCCAAAAGGAACAAATCAATTTGCACTGGCTACGCAGCACCCGACGTCACGCTCAGACTGATTTTCTGTCTCTCTCGCACGCACTCTTTGTCGTGTCGTTTAATATTAGCGGCGTCTGCCGGAGGAGAGCCATACTGACTTAGTATCGGGTATAACTGTAGAGTTGCGGTCTCCGCAGCAACTCACAACGTTCCCCCTCGTTTTTTGATATCTTGTATGTTGATTATCTCTTTTTTAAAATATTTGTGTTCATTGATAAATAACTTTTTTTTATACCCGATACTCAAAATGAGTATTGGGGTATATTAGATTTGTGGTAAAAGTGGATCTGTGTAACGTCCAGAAGGAATCGTTTCCGACCCCATAAAGTATATATATTCTTGATCAGCATCAATAGCCGAGTCGATTGAGCCATGTCTGTCTGTCCGTCTGTCCGTCCCCTTCAGCGCCTAGTGCTCAAAGACTATAAGAGCGAGAGCAACGATGTTTTGGATCCAGACTTCTGTGATATGTCACTGCTACAAAAATATTTCAAAACTTTGCCCCACCCCCTTCCGCCCCCGAAAAGGACGAAAATCTGTTGCATCCACAATTTCGATGATACGAGAAAACTAAAAACGTAGAATCGTAGAAGATGACTATATCTTCTAGAGTGCAAGATCTGAACCAGATCGTATAATTATTATAGCCAGAATCAAGAAAACAATTTCATTTTTTCTCGCCCTGTCTCTCTCTAACACACACGTAGCATAGGCGGCTTTGCTTAGAGTAAAACATTAGCGCCTAGATCTCAGAGACTACAAAAGCTAGAGCAACCAAATTTGGTATCCACACTCCTAATATATCGGACCGAGACGAGTTTGTTTCAAAATTTCGCCACACCCCCTTCCGCCCCCGAAAAGGATGAAAATCTGGTGATAATCACAAATCTCAGAGACTTTTAAGGCTAGAGTGACCAAATTTGGTATCCGCACTCCTGTTAGATCTCACTATAAAACGTGTATCTCAATATTTCGCCTCTCCCCCTTCCGCCCCCACAAAGGACGAAAATCTGTTGCATCCACAATATTGCAGATTCGAGAAAACTAAAAACGCAGAATCATAGATAATGACTATATATATCAGATTGCTGAATCTGGATCAGATCAGATCATTTTTATAGCCAAAAGGAACAAATCAATTTGCACTGGCTACGCAGCACCCGACGTCACGCTCAGACTGATTTTCTGTCTCTCTCGCACGCACTCCTTGTCGTGTCGTTTAATATTAGCGGCGTCTGCCGGAGGAGAGCCATACTGACTTAGTATCGGGTATAACTGTAGAGTTGCGGTCTCCGCAGCAACTCACAACGTTCCCCCTCGTTTTTTGATATCTTGTATGTTGATTATCTCTTTTTTAAAATATTTGTGTTCATTGATAAATAACTTTTTTTTATACCCGATACTCAAAATGAGTATTGGGGTATATTAGATTTGTGGTAAAAGTGGATCTGTGTAACGTCCAGAAGGAATCGTTTCCGACCCCATAAAGTATATATATTCTTGATCAGCATCAATAGCCGAGTCGATTGAGCCCTGTCTGTCTGTCCGTCTGTCCGTCCGTCCGTCTGTCCGTCTGTCCGTCCCCTTCAGCGCCTAGTGCTCAAAGACTATAAGAGCTAGAGCAACGATAATTTGGATCCAGACTTCTGTGATATGTCACTGCTACAAAAATATTTCAAAACTTCGCCCCGCCCACTTCCGCCCCCACAAAGGACGAAAATCTGTGGCATCCACAATTTTAAAGATATGAGAAAACCAAAAACGTAGAATTGTAGAGAATGACCATATCTTTAAGACTGCGGAATCTGAATTGGATCGTATTATTATTATAGCCAGCATCAAGAAAACAATTTCATTTTTTCTCGCCCTGTCTCTCTCTAACACACACGTACCATAGGCGGCTTTGCTTAGAGTAAAACATTAGCGCCTAGATCTCAGAGACTACAAAAGCTAGAGCAACCAAATTTGGTATCCACACTCCTAATATATCGGACCGAGACGAGTTTGTTTCAAAATTTCGCCACACCCCCTTCCGCCCCCGAAAAGGATGAAAATCTGGTGATAATCACAAATCTCAGAGACTTTTAAGGCTAGAGTGACCAAATTTGGTATCCGCACTCCTGTTAGATCTCACTATAAAACGTGTATCTCAATATTTCGCCTCTCCCCCTTCCGCCCCCACAAAGGACGAAAATCTGTTGCATCCACAATATTGCAGATTCGAGAAAACTAAAAACGCAGAATCATAGATAATGACTATATATATCAGATTGCTGAATCTGGATCAGATCAGATCATTTTTATAGCCAAAAGGAACAAATCAATTTGCACTGGCTACGCAGCACCCGACGTCACGCTCAGACTGATTTTCTGTCTCTCTCGCACGCACTCCTTGTCGTGTCGTTTAATATTAGCGGCGTCTGCCGGAGGAGAGCCATACTGACTTAGTATCGGGTATAACTGTAGAGTTGCGGTCTCCGCAGCAACTCACAACGTTCCCCCTCGTTTTTTGATATCTTGTATGTTGATTATCTCTTTTTTAAAATATTTGTGTTCATTGATAAATAACTTTTTTTTATACCCGATACTCAAAATGAGTATTGGGGTATATTAGATTTGTGGTAAAAGTGGATGTGTGTAACGTCCAGAAGGAATCGTTTCCGACCCCATAAAGTATATATATTCTTGATCAGCATCAATAGCCGAGTCGATTGAGCCCTGTCTGTCTGTCCGTCTGTCCGTCCGTCCGTCTGTCCGTCTGTCCGTCCCCTTCAGCGCCTAGTGCTCAAAGACTATAAGAGCTAGAGCAACGATAATTTGGATCCAGACTTCTGTGATATGTCACTGCTACAAAAATATTTCAAAACTTCGCCCCGCCCACTTCCGCCCCCACAAAAGACGAAAATCTGTGGCATCCACAATTTTAAAGATATGAGAAAACCAAAAACGTAGAATTGTAGAGAATGACCATATCTTTAAGACTGCGGAATCTGATTTGGATCGTATTATTATTATAGCCAGCATCAAGAAAACAATTTCATTTTTTCTCACCCTGTCTCTCTCTAACACACACGTAGCATAGGCGGCTTTGCTTAGAGTAAAACATTAGCGCCTAGATCTCAGAGACTACAAAAGCTAGAGCAACCAAATTTGGTATCCACACTCCAAATATATCGGACCGAGACAAGTTTGTTTCAAAATTTCGCCACACCCCCTTCCGCCCCCGCAAAGGACGAAAATCTGGGGATATTCAAAAATCTCAGAGACTATTAAGGCTAGAGTGACCAAATTTAGTATCCGCACTCCTGTTAGATCTCACTATAAAACGTGTATCTCAATATTTCGCCTCTCCCCCTTCCGCCCCCACAAAGGACGAAAATCTGTTGCATCCACAATATTGAGGATACGAGAAAACTAAAAACGCAGAATCATAGATAATGATCATATATATCAGATTGCTGAATCCGGATCAGATCACATCATTTTTATAGCCAAGAGGAACAAATCAATTTGCACTGGCTACGCAGCACCCGACGTCACGCTCAGACTGATTTTCTGTCTCTCTCGCACGCACTCCTTGTCGTGTCGTTTAATATTAGCGGCGTCTGCCGGAGGAGAGCCATACTGACTTAGTATCGGGTATAACTGTAGAGTTGCGGTCTCCGCAGCAACTCACAACGTTCCCCCTCGTTTTTTGATATCTTGTATGTTGATTATCTCTTTTTTAAAATATTTGTGTTCATTGATAAATAACTTTTTTTTATACCCGATACTCAAAATGAGTATTGGGGTATATTAGATTTGTGGTAAAAGTGGATGTGTGTAACGTCCAGAAGGAATCGTTTCCGACCCCATAAAGTATATATATTCTTGATCAGCATCAATAGCCGAGTCGATTGAGCCCTGTCTGTCTGTCCGTCTGTCCGTCCGTCCGTCTGTCCGTCCCCTTCAGCGCCTAGTGCTCAAAGACTATAAGAGCTAGAGCAACGATGTTTTGGATCCAGACTTCTGTGATATGTCACTGCTACAAAAATATTTCAAAACTTCGCCCCGCCCACTTCCGCCCCCACAAAGGACGAAAATCTGTCGCATCCACAATTTTAAAGATATGAGAAAACCAAAAACGTAGAATTGTAGAGAATGACCATATCTTTAAGACTGCGGAATCTGAATTGGATCGTATTATTATTATAGCCAGCATCAAACCAGCAAACAAATCAATTTGCACTGGCTACGCAGCACCCGACGTCACGCTCAGACTGATTTTCTGTCTCTCTCGCACGCACTCCTTGTCGTGTCGTTTAATATTAGCGGCGTCTGCCGGAGGAGAGCCATACTGACTTAGTATCGGGTATAACTGTAGAGTTGCGGTCTCCGCAGCAACTCACAACGTTCCCCCTCGTTTTTTATACCCGATACTCAAAATGAGTATTGGGGTATATTAGATTTGTGGTAAAAGTGGATGTGTGTAACGTCCAGAAGGAATCGTTTCCGACCCCATAAAGTATATATATTCTTGATCAGCATCAATAGCCGATTCGATTGAGCCCTGTCTGTCTGTCCGTCTGTCCGTCCGTCCGTCCGTCCGTCCGTCCCCCGCAGCACCCGACGTCACGCTCAGACTGATTTTCTGTCTCTCTCGCACGCACTCCTTGTCGTGTCGTTTAATATTAGCGGCGTCTGCCGGAGGAGAGCCATACAGACTTAGTATCGGGTATAACTGTAGAGTTGCGGTCTCCGCAGCAACTCACAACGTTCCCCCTCGTTTTTTATACCCGATACTCAAAATGAGTATTGGGGTATATTAGATTTGTGGTAAAAGTGGATGTGTGTAACGTCCAGAAGGAATCGTTTCCAACCCCATAAAGTATATATATTCTTGATCAGCATCAATAGCCGATTCGATTGAGCCCTGTCTGTCTGTCCGTCTGTCCGTCCATCCGTCCGTCCGTCCGTCCGTCCGTCCGTCCGTCCGCCCCCTTCAGCGCCTAGTGCTCAAAGACTATAAGAGCTAGAGCAACGATGTTTTGGATCCAGACTTCTGTGATATGTCACTGCTACAAAAATATTTCAAAACTTCGCCCCGCCCACTTCCGCCCCCACAAAGGACGAAAATCTGTGGCATCCACATTTTTAAAGCTACGATAAATCCAAAAACTCAGAATCGGTGAGGATGGCCATATCTTCTACAGTGCAAAATCTGAACCAGATCGTATAATGATTATAGCCAGAATCAAGAAAACAATTTCATTCTTTCTCGCTCTGTCTCTCTCTAACACACAGGTTTCATGGTCGGTTTTGTCAATTGCAAAATATGAGTTCAAGGATCTCAGAACCTATAAGAGCCAGAGCAACCAAATTTGGTATCCACACTCCTGTGATATCGGACCTTGACCGTTTCGTGTCCAAATTTCGCCACACCCCCTTCCGCCCCCGCAAAAGACGAAAATCTGGGGCATCCACAAATCTCAGAGACTATTAAGGCTAGAGTAACCAAATTTGGTATCCGCACTTCTGTTAGATCTCACTATAAAACGTATATCTCAGAATTTCGCTCCACCCCCTTCCGCCCCCACAAAGGACGAAAATCTGTTGCATCCACAATATTGAGGATACGAGAAAACTAAAAACGCAGAATCATAGATAATGATCATATATATCCGTATAACCGTAGAGTTGCGGTGTCCGCAGCAACTCACAACGTTCCCCCTCGTTTATTTTAATATATTTGATTTACTTTAACTCCATTCAACCTTAATTTTTCATTCGACCTTCCTAGAAGAATTTAAATTTTCTCTATTTTATTCCCATTTGTTATACCCGATACTCAAAATGAGTATTGGGGTATATTAGATTTGTGGTAAAAGTGGATGTGTGTAACGTCCAAAAGGAATCGTTTCCGACCCCATAAAGTATATATATTCTTGATCAGCATCAATAGCCGAGTCGATTGAGCCATGTCTGTCTGTCCGTCTGTCCGTCTGTCCGTCCCCTTCAGCGCCTAGAGCTCAAAGACTATAAGAGCGAGAGCAACGATGTCTTGGATCCAGACTTCTGTGATATGTCACTGCTACAAAAATATTTTAAAACTTTGCCCCGCCCACTTCCGCCCCCACAAAGGGCGAAAATCTGTGGCATCCACAATTTCGACGATACGAGAAAACTAAAAACGCAGAATCGTAGAAGATGATTATATCTTCTAGAGTGCAAAATCTGAACCAGATCGTATAATTATTATAGCCAGAATCAAGAAAACAATTTCATTTTTTCTCGCCCTGTCTCTCTCTAACACACACGTAGCATAGGCGGCTTTGCTTAGAGTAAAACATTAGCGCCTAGATCTCAGAGACTACAAAAGCTATAGCAACCAAATTTTGTATCCTCACTCCAAATATATCGGACCGAGACGAGTTTGTTTCAAAATTTCGCCACACCCCCTTCCGCCCCCGCAAAGGACGAAAATCTGGGGATATTCAAAAATCTCAGAGACTATTAAGGCTAGAGTGACCAAATTTGGTATCCGCACTCCTGTTAGATCTCACTATAAAACGTGTATCTCAATATTTCGCCTCTCCCCCTTCCGCCCCCACAAAGGACGAAAATCTGTTGCATCCACAATATTGAGGATACGAGAAAACTAAAAACGCAGAATCATAGATAATGATCATATATATCAGATTGCTGAATCTGGATCAGATCAGATCATTTTTATAGCCAAAAGGAACAAATCAATTTGCACTGGCTACGCAGCACCCGACGTCACGCTCAGACTGATTTTCTGTCTCTCTCGCACGCACTCCTTGTCGTGTCGTTTAATATTAGCGGCGTCTGCCGGAGGAGAGCCATACTGACTTAGTATCGGGTATAACTGTAGAGTTGCGGTCTCCGCAGCAACTCACAACGTTCCCCCTCGTTTTTTGATATCTTGTATGTTGATTATCTCTTTTTTAAAATATTTGTGTTCATTGATAAATAACTTTTTTTATACCCGATACTCAAAATGAGTATTGGGGTATATTAGATTTGTGGTAAAAGTGGATGTGTGTAACGTCCAGAAGGAATCGTTTCCGACCCCATAAAGTATATATATTCTTGATCAGCATCAATAGCCGAGTCGATTGAGCCATGTCTGTCTGTCCGTCTGTCCGTCTGTCCGTCCGTCCGTCTGTCCGTCTGTCCGTCCCCTTCAGCGCCTAGTGCTCAAAGACTATAAGAGCGAGAGCAACGATGTTTTGGATCCAGTCTTCTGTGATATGTCACTGCTACAAGAATATTTCAAAACTTTGCCCCGCCCACTTCCGCCCCCACAAAGGGCGAAAATCTGTGGCATCCACAATTTCGACGATACGAGAAAACTAAAAACGCAGAATCGTAGAAGATGACTATATCTTCTAGAGTGCAAAATCTGAACCAGATCGTATAATTATTATAGCCAGCATCAAGAAAACAATTTCATTTTTTCTCACCCTGTCTCTCTCTAACACACACGTAGCATAGCCGGCTTTGCTTAGAGTAAAACATTAGCGCCTAGATCTCAGAGACTATAAAAGCTAGAGCAACCAAATTTGGTATCCACACTCCAAATATATCGGACCGAGACGAGTTTGTTTCAAAATTTCGCCACACCCCCTTCCGCCCCCGCAAAGGACGAAAATCTGGGGATATTCAAAAATCTCAGAGACTATTAAGGCTAGAGTGACCAAATTTGGTATCCGCACTCCTGTTAGATCTCACTATAAAACATGTATCTCAAAATTTCGCCCCTCCCCCTTCCGCCCCCACAAAGGACGAAAATCTGTTGCATCCACAATATTGAGGATACGAGAAAACTAAAAACGCAGAATCATAGATAATGATCATATATATCAGATTGCTGAATCTGGATCAGATCACATCATTTTTATAGCCAAAAGGAACAAATCAATTTGCACTGGCTACGCAGCACCCGACGTCACGCTCAGACTGATTTTCTGTCTCTCTCGTTTGTCGTTTAATATTAGCGGCGTCTGCCGGAGGAGAGCCATACTGACTTAGTATCGGGTATAACCGTAGAGTTGCGGTGTCCGCAGCAACTCACAACGTTCCCCCTCGTTTATTTTAATATATTTGATTTACTTTAACTCCATTCAACCTTAATTTTTCATTCGACCTTCCTAGAAGAATTTAAATTTTCTCTATTTTATTCCCATTTGTTATACCCGATACTCAAAATGAGTATTGGGTTATATTAGATTTGTGGTAAAAGTGGATGTGTGTAACGTCCAAAAGGAATCGTTTCCGACCCCATAAAGTATATATATTCTTGATCAGCATCAATAGCCGAGTCGATTGAGCCATGTCTGTCTGTCCGTCTGTCCGTCCGTCAGTCTGTCCGTCCCCTTCAGCGCCTAGTGCTCAAAGACTATAAGAGCGAGAGCAACGATGTTTTGGATCCAGACTTCTGTGATATGTCACTGCTACAAGAATATTTCAAAACTTTGCCCCGCCTACTTCCGCCCCCACAAAGAGCGAAAATCTGTGGCATCCACAATTTTAAAGATATGAGAAAACCAAAAACGTAGAATTGTAGATAATGACCATATCTTTAAGACTGCGGAATCTGAATTGGATCGTATTATTATTATAGCCAGCATCAAGAAAACAATTTCAGTTTTTCTCGCCCTGTCTCTCTCTAACACACACGTAGCATAGCCGGCTTTGCTTAGAGTAAAACATTAGCACCTAGATCTCAGAGACTATAAAAGCTAGAGCAACCAAATTTGGTATCCACACTCCAAATATATCGGACCGAGACGAGTTTGTTTCAAAATTTCGCCACACCCTCTTCCGCCCCCGCAAAGGATGAAAATTTGGGGATATTCACAAATCTCAGAGACTATTAAGGCTAGAGTAACCAAATTTGGTATCCGCACTCCTGTTAGATCTCACTATAAAACGTATATCTCAAAATTTCGCCCCACCCCTTTCCGCCCCCACAAAGGACGAAAATCTGTTGCATCCACAATATTGAGGATACGAGAAAACTAAAAACGCAGAATCATAGATTATGATCATATATATCAGATTGCTGAATCTGGATCAGATCACATCATTTTTATAGCCAAAAGGAACAAATCAATTTGCACTGGCTACGCAGCACCCGACGTCACGCTCAGACTGATTTTCTGTCTCTCTCGCACGCACTCCTTGTCGTGTCGTTTAATATTAGCGGCGTCTGCCGGAGGAGAGCCATACTGACTTAGTATCGGGTATAACTGTAGAGTTGCGGTCTCCGCAGCAACTCACATTGTTCCCCCTCGTTTTTTGATATCTTGTATGTTGATTATCTCTTTTTTAAAATATTTGTGTTTATTGATAAATAACTTTTTTTATACCCGATACTCAAAATGAGTATTGGGGTATATTAGATTTGTGGTGAAAGTGAATGTGTGTAACGTCCAGAAGGAATCGTTTCCGACCCCATAAAGTATATATATTCTTGATCATCATCAATAGCCGAGTCGATTGAGCCATGTCTGTCTGTCCGTCTGTCCGTCCGTCCGTCTGTCCGTCTGTCCGTCCCCTTCAGCGCCTAGTGCTCAAAGACTATAAGGGCTAGAGCAACGATGTTTTGGATCCAGACTTCTGTGATATGTCACTGCTACAAGAATATTTCAAAACTTTGCCCCGCCTACTTCCGCCCCCACAAAGAGCGAAAATCTGTGGCATCCACAATTTTAAAGATATGAGAAAACCAAAAACGTAGAATTGTAGATAATGACCATATCTTTAAGACTGCGGAATCTGAATTGGATCGTATTATTATTATAGCCAGCATCAAGAAAACAATTTCAGTTTTTCTCGCCCTGTCTCTCTCTAACACACACGTAGCATAGCCGGCTTTGCTTAGAGTAAAACATTAGCGCCTAGATCTCAGAGACTATAAAAGCTAGAGCAACCAAATTTGGTATCCACACTCCTAATATATCGGACCGAGACGAGTTTGTTTCAAAATTTCGCCACACCCTCTTCCGCCCCCGCAAAGGATGAAAATTTGGGGATATTCACAAATCTCAGAGACTAGTAAGGCTAGAGTAACCAAATTTGGTATCCGCACTCCTGTTAGATCTCACTATAAAACGTATATCTCAAAATTTCGCCCCACCACCTTCCGCCCCCACAAAGGACGAAAATCTGTTGCATCCACAATATTGAGGATACGAGAAAACTAAAAACGCAGAATCATAGATAATAACTATATATATCAGATTGCTGAATCTGGATCAGATCAGATCATTTTTATAGCCAAAAGGAACAAATCAATTTGCACTGGCTACGCAGCACCCGACGTCACGCTCAGACTGATTTTCTGTCTCTCTCGCACGCACTCCTTGTCGTGTCGTTTAATATTAGCGGCGTCTGCCGGAGGAGAGCCATACTGACTTAGTATCGGGTATAACTGTAGAGTTGCGGTCTCCGCAGCAACTCACATTGTTCCCCCTCGTTTTTTGATATCTTGTATGTTGATTATCTCTTTTTTAAAATATTTGTGTTTATTGATAAATAACTTTTTTTATACCCGATACTCAAAATGAGTATTGGGGTATATTAGATTTGTGGTGAAAGTGAATGTGTGTAACGTCCAGAAGGAATCGTTTCCGACCCCATAAAGTATATATATTCTTGATCATCATCAATAGCCGAGTCGATTGAGCCATGTCTGTCTGTCCGTCTGTCCGTCCGTCCGTCTGTCCGTCTGTCCGTCCCCTTCAGCGCCTAGTGCTCAAAGACTATAAGAGCTAGAGCAACGATGTTTTGGATCCAGACTTCTGTGATATGTCACTGGTACAAAAATATTTCAAAACTTCGCCCCGCCCACTTCCGCCCCCACAAAGGACGAAAATCTGTGGCATCCACAATTTTAAAGATATGAGAAAACCAATAACGTAGAATTGTAGAGAATGACCATATCTTTAAGACTGCGGAATCTGAATTGGATCGTATTATTATTATAGCCAGCATCAAGAAAACAATTTCATTTTTTCTCGCCCTGTCTCTCTCTAACACACACGTACCATAGGCGGCTTTGCTTAGAGTAAAACATTAGCGCCTAGATCTCAGAGACTACAAAAGCTAGAGCAACCAAATTTGGTATCCACACTCCTAATATATCGGACCGAGACGAGTTTGTTTCGAAATTTCGCCACACCCTCTTCCGCCCCCGCAAAGGACGAAAATCTGGGGATATTCAAAAATCTCAGAGACTATTAAGGCTAGAGTAACCAAATTTAGTATCCGCACTCCTGTTAGATCTTACTATAAAACGTGTGACTCAAAATTTCGCCCCACCCCCTTCCGCCCCCACAAAAGACGAAAATCTGTTGCATCCACAATATTGAGGATACGAGAAAACTAAAAACGCAGAATCATAGATAATAACTATATATATCAGATTGCTGAATCTGGATCAGATCAGATCATTTTTATAGCCAAAAGGAACAAATCAATTTGCACTGGCTACGCAGCACCCGACGTCACGCTCAGACTGATTTTCTGTCTCTCTCGCACGCACTCCTTGTCGTGTCGTTTAATATTAGCGGCGTCTGCCGGAGGAGAGCCATACTGACTTAGTATCGGGTATAACTGTAGAGTTGCGGTCTCCGCAGCAACTCACAACGTTCCCCCTCGTTTTTTGATATCTTGTATGTTGATTATCTCTTTTTTAAAATATTTGTGTTCATTGATAAATAACTTTTTTTATACCCGATACTCAAAATGAGTATTGGGGTATATTAGATTTGTGGTGAAAGTGGATGTGTGTAACGTCCAGAAGGAATCGTTTCCGACCCCATAAAGTATATATATTCTTGATCAGAATCAATAGCCGAGTCGATTGTCTGTCTGTCTGTCTGTCTGTCTGTCCGTCTGTCCGTCTGTCCGTCCCCTTCAGCGCCTAGTGCTCAAAGACTATAAGGGCTAGAGCAACGATGTTTTGGATCCAGACTTCTGTGATATGTCACTGCTACAAAAATATTTCAAAACTTCGCCCCGCCCACTTCCGCCCCCACAATGGACGAAAATCTGTGGCATCCACATTTTTAAAGATACGATAAAATCAAAAACGCAGAATCGTAGAGAATAACCATATCTTTTAAACTGCAGAATCTGAATTGGATCGTATTATTATTGTAGCCAGCATCAAGAAAACAATTTCATTTTTTCTCGCCCTGTCTCTCTCTAACACACACGTAGCATAGCCGGCTTTGCTTAGAGTAAAACATTAGCGCCTAGATCTCAGAGACTATAAAAGCTAGAGCAACCAAATTTGGTATCCACACTCCTAATATATCGGACCGAGACGAGTTTGTTTCGAAATTTCGCCACACCCTCTTCCGCCCCCGCAAAGGATGAAAATTTGGGGATATTCACAAATCTCAGAGACTATTAAGGCTAGAGTAACCAAATTTGGTATCCGCACTCCTGTTAGATCTCACTATAAAACGTATATCTCAAAATTTCGCCCCACCCCCTTCCGCCCCCACAAAGAACGAAAATCTGTTGCATCCACAATATTGAGGATACGAGAAAACTAAAAACGCAGAATCATAGATAATGATCATATATATCAGATTGCTAAATCTGGATCAGATCACATCATTTTTATAGCCAAAAGGAACAAATCAATTTGCACTGGCTACGCAGCACCCGACGTCACGCTCAGACTGATTTTCTGTCTCTCTCGCACGCACTCCTTGTCGTGTCGTTTAATATTAGCGGCGTCTGCCGGAGGAGAGCCATACTGACTTAGTATCGGGTATAACTGTAGAGTTGCGGTCTCCGCAGCAACTCACAACGTTCCCCCTCGTTTTTTGATATCTTGTATGTTGATTATCTCTTTTTTAAAATATTTGTGTTCATTGATAAATAACTTTTTTTATACCCGATACTCAAAATGAGTATTGGGGTATATTAGATTTGTGGTGAAAGTGGATGTGTGTAACGTCCAGAAGGAATCGTTTCCGACCCCATAAAGTATATATATTCTTGATCAGAATCAATAGCCGAGTCGATTGAGCCCTGTCTGTCTGTCTGTCTGTCTGTCTGTCCGTCTGTCCGTCTGTCCGTCCCCTTCAGCGCCTAGTGCTCAAAGACTATAAGGGCTAGAGCAACGATGTTTTGGATCCAGACTTCTGTGATATGTCACTGCTACAAAAATATTTCAAAACTTCGCCCCGCCCACTTCCGCCCCCACAATGGACGAAAATCTGTGGCATCCTGTAGGGGCCGAATTAAGGGAACGAGTGAAGAACATCACGGATAAGCATAGTTTTCTTTTGGTAATGCTTAAAAGTGCAGAGACATAGTAACTCCGAAAGTGGATCGTAAGCTGCAAGCTTTCCGAAAAGCTTTCTAAAGAGAGTCGGCGCGCAGCGCACGCATTTAAGCGAAAGACGTCACGTTTACCTTGACCAAAGAGAGTAGCGTAGCGTAGGGAGAGCATAGATTAAAAGCTTGCCCAAAAGTTCGCTCAAATGGGCGAAAGATCATCCGATTATGCAGTTTAAATTCCCAACATCATCCGATTATGCAGTTAAAGTTCCTAAGATCATCCGATTATGCAGTTAAAATTCCCCAAATATCATCCGATCTTCGAGCTTTTGGTTCGGTACCGCTTGGCTGAACTTGCAGAAGTTGGGCTGGAGTATTGACAAAGAATCGATTGATTAAAGCGGACGTGTTTGTGCTATACTCGGGAATAAAGAAATATATATATATATATATTTAGCCAACGAACAGTTCTGGCAACTACGCCATACCTCGTGAACCGAGTTCAATAAAGACCCAGAATCAGGAGTAATTAACCAGGAAAGCAGTGTAAAGAAAAGAAAACATAGCTGGTATGTCCGTGATTAATTTGGAAAGTGTTCGTGGTAAAATATATATATATGAATTTGTGTTATAGGACGGCGGCCCGTAGCCACGGTACCGCTCGTGCGATCATCAGTCGCATAGGAGTGCATATACGGTGTGGTCTATGAGAGGAGTGTTGCCGGTGGATTGATAAGACAAGTAGTAAACCCGCGGGAGGCACCGAGCAGCGAAACCTGCAGCTTGACGTTGTCCGTCGAAAGCCTCAACAACCGTGTGGATGCACGGCGAAAACCAAGAGGCGCCTCCGGACCCTTATTTTTGGCGCCGTTGACGCCACCCGTTTATCGAGCCTCCAATGAGAGTGTAGTCCGCAGACCGACGTCAAATTTGATCGGCAACCTGAAGCCCAGCTAAGGAGTTAATTTACCCCATCTTCAAGTGATTTAGCTGCGCCAGCGACACCCAATAATGAACTCGAATTGATTGCATTATTGTTGGATTCTTCCGGAGGCGCAGTCCTACTCAGCCTGGCTGACATGTCTCTCGATCACGGCAATAGAGGACCATAGTTACTCGTGGATGTAACACAAGCCCCTTTTTCCTCTAGATTTCATGTGCCAGGCTAAAAACCATTCTCTTTCGTCACACGATGTATACAGTTTTATAGTTAGTTATGTAACACAGCCAACATAATGGTTTTTGGAAACTAATGGGTATGAGAGCAACATTAATTTTCCTTGAGATTACAAAGCAGTACACTCTAGTACGCTCATGTGCACATATACTCGTATTAAATATCTTTTCCTTTCCTTAGAATTATGCACCAACGTCATCATTGAGCTCAACGATCACGAATGGAAAAAGCGGTACTAGCCTACCAAAAGCGCTGTGAGTTTGTAAATAAGAACAAGTACATATATGCACTGAGCTGGGAAGTAACCTGCGTGTTACATGTAATTTTCTATTGATATTCCCTTTATAAATCCGTAACCATAATGTATTGGTACCTCTCACCCCTTTAGAATCTGTTACCCATATATGATGGTCATTTTTAAATCTTTATTTTTCTTAATATTTCTTCGCAATTCCTTACTAATATATTAAGCTATCGAGACACAACAAAAATGGATTTAATTATAAGTTAAGAAAACCCCCCCCAAGAATTTAGTTATATGATTAGGGATTTATTGAAATATATATATATAATGATATTGATTTTGAAGTACAACCCTAATATGTTCTAAATTCAGTACTCCGCCCTCAGAAAGGCATGATCGAGGTGGTGGGATGATAACTGTTTAACGTTATTCAAGGGTCTATACGGTCATACAGGTAACCTACCTGTATAGCATAGGTCGGGAGGGTAGAGAAGATAGAGATACTCACTAACACCGGAGTTTCTCATCATTTGAGTAGAGTAATTGATAAGTATGTCCACACTTTCCACAACCAACTTGTTAGTCCCATAACCAATTCCTGGCTCCGGTTAAACCTGGATTCTGTTGTTAGTTTTATGTTTGGTTCTTCTTTTTTTTTTTTTATTATTTTATTATTTTTAAATGTGCACCTAAAACATTATGCGAGTGTGTGTCAGTATGTGATAGGAGAGAGTAGAACGAACCCCGACAATCCGGCGAGCTTAGTCAGAGCATAGCTAGAGGTGCACACGAAATCTCTTCATACTAGTATGGGTAAACGACAGCTATCCCACACCTGCACGCTACATAATTGGCGCCCAACGTGGGGCCCGAAGGGACATGATCTCTCGTAAAGTTGGTACTTAACTTTAGTACCCATGGCATGTCATTCTGGGGCTAGGCTCCACCATAGCTCTATATTCCATCCAAAACAATAATTCTCTGGTAATACTATACTGATAGATCTCTTCGGGTGGGAGTACGACAGCTGTTGCATACGGAACCTACGACTATTTTTCATGGTTGGAAAAGTCGACCTGTGTATAATCTGTTGTCTCTTCCTCCGGATGGACTAGCTTATATAGGTAGTTACAATATACTGATATCACGATATAGGACTCCACCAACGAGATAGCTAAAGATGTTGATTTAGGGAACTGCGGGAGTTATTCAAAAGACGGATACCCCGACTCAAAGTTATATTCATTAAATTATCTTGAACTTGGCTGTAGAGATTCCTTTATCAAATTCTAGTTGGGTTAGGAAAAAGTCGCAGATTTTAGGAATCACGATCTCCTACTTATGATAAGTAGAGACTGTCCATTATCCGGACTTATACCTTCAAAACTGGTAATAGAACTGGCCAACATACACAACTTAATTACTCAACTATTCAAATCGAAACGTACAGTTAGTGGTAGACCACCTAGATCATGCCTGGAGAGGGCGAACATATTAAGTAAATTCCATATTCGTTAACTCATATTTGCATATTAGTTTCATAATTTTATTTTCATTATTATTTTTTTTATTAAGAAATTCATACAAATCATGGCGGTCCACCGGAGTAATGAAAATTTAGCTTCGGCATTGATCAATCCAGACTCGCTTTGCATTATTTGCCAGGGAAATTTGCGGCAAGATCAGTTAATAGCTACCACGCCTTGTCACCACCGATTTCATAATACGTGCGTATGCGAACATTTGAAAAGCGAAAAGTCTTGTCCAGTGTGCAAGTCGGAATGCGAACCTGGTAGACTGCGTTACGAAAATAATACTCTAGCAGCAGAATTACACCTAAGCTCTGGCTCCATACCACCTAATGTTCGGGGAAACGAAGACAATGGGACGGTACAACTAGATCCAACCTTATTACGTAGAAAAGGGAGAACAAACAGCCGAGGTCGAGGGCGAGGAGCAACCCCTAAACGAGGAATGCAAACAAGGTATCAAGCTAGTTTAGATCAATATTTATCCGAGAGTCGACAGTCGATTAGTAGCAACGGAAATAGGTCACTTAGTAACGCTCAACCTGAAAACCTTACGAATTACATCCATTCGGTCATGCAAAATCAGGAGAAATCTATGATGGAAAACCTTAGTTCGTTCATAAAAACTTCCATCGAACAAACTATACAGGCCCAGTTTTCCAATATGAATTTAGCCGCAGCGGCTGCTACGGGTAACGGAGGTCCCTCAGAGTCACACAGTAATGTTAGACGAGACGTAGACAATGATAGTTACATGGTTAGAGGCGATTCCCAAGGAAGAACTCCTAGGAGTAGTCAAACAGCCGGAAATGTAGCACCGGCAAAAGCGGCAAATATCCTACTAAGCTGGCGTCTTAAATTTGATGGTTCTCGAGACGCAATGCACGTAGAAGAATTTCTATATCGCGTTCGTGCTCTTACAGGACAGACTCTGGGGAATGATGACCAGTTACTTTGCGACAATCTGCATCTGCTTTTCACAGGTAAAGCCAGCGATTGGTTCTGGGATTTTCATCGAAGAAACCACCAATACTCCTGGTCATCGTTCTGTACAGCGTTTAGGCAAAGATTCGACGATCAGAAAGATGATTTTGACCTTTGGGAAATGATACGGAAACGTCAACAGAAGGACAACGAATCCTTCGAAGATTTTCAGTCAGACATTGAGAAGTTAGTGGCACGACTTTCACACGAGATAAGCGAACTCAAGCTGATCGATATTCTTAAGCGGAATGCGAAAAGTGCTCTGCGATATGAGCTTTTGCATTTAAAAATACAGAATAGAAGTGAGTTGAGGGAGGAAGTTAAAAAGCATGAACACTTCTGTAAAGATGCTGGCAACTTTTTACAGAGAAACAGGGTAACTAGACCTCACGTATCAGAAATTCAGAGTGAGGAAGAAGAACTCGAAGAAGAGAGTATCTCCGAGCTACGCCGCAAGCGGTTTGTTTGCTGGAATTGCGACAAAACAGGTCATCGGTTTGAAGATTGCGTAGCAGAACGCCGAGTCTTCTGTTATGGCTGCGGGGCGAAAAATACTTTTAAGCCAAAGTGCGAAAAATGTAACCCATCGGAAAACCGCAAGCGGGATGCGCAATCCAACACCATTCTGACGCATCCGGCAATGATGACAGAATGAAAGAGCAAACTTTCCAAGAAAACACCTCCAACCCGGATTGTCCAAAAATTCGATCTAATAGGTCCCTTGTAGAGGCACAAACCCAGACGGAGGAGATAGATATAGATGGTGAAAGTTCCCGTTCAGATAAGCTAGAATTAAAGTATCAACCAAAACGTTCGACCATACGATTAAGGCAATTCTGGACCAAGGTAAAGAAGGTGCGAAAAAGACTTGTCTCGTCGGTCCTTTTGAGCTCCGATAACAGATTATTTATAGAACTAAGCATAGAAGAACAAAACTTCATGGCCTTGCTAGATTCGGGGGCGACGATAAGCTGTCTTGGAAGTGAAGCCGCTAAGTCGTTCGCGCAACACGCCAAGGCAAAGAAATGCTCCGGAAATATTCGAACGGCCAATAATGAATCTTGTAAGGTAGTAGCGAAAATTACAGTTCCCATAACTTTTCGCGATCATACTAAGGAGATAGAATTTTTCATAATACCCGCCTTGAAACAAAATGTGTATTTAGGGATTGATTTCTGGATAGAATTCGGTCTTGTAGCAAGACTTTTAACGGATAGATCGGTGGTACAAGAATTAGACGTAGGAAATGAAACCAGGGCTTCGGAATCCCCGCCAGTACACGATCTAAGCAAAGACCAAAAGGTTAGACTAGAATCCGTGATCCATTCGTTTCCTTCGTTTGAAAGGGAAGGATTAGGACGTACGAAAGCTATCCAACACACGATCGAAATGGTACCCGATAGACCAGTCAAACAACGCCATTGGCCGATTTCACTCGCGAAGGAAAAGTTAATGTTTGACGAAGTGGAGAAAATGCTGGCATTAGACGTGATCGAGGAATCGAATAGCTCCTGGAGTAGCAATTGCGTTTTAGTTAAGAAAGGTACGAAAAATCGATTATGTTTAGATTCTCGAGAAATTAATAAGAACACTCGCAAAGATGCCTACCCTTTACCACATATTGATGGCATTCTTAGTAGATTACCACCAGCCAAATACATAACGGGACTTGACATGAAACACGCATACTGGCAGATTCCTTTGGAAGAAAAATCTCGGCACTATACAGCTTTTACCATTCCCAATAGGCCGCTTTACCAGTATAAGGTAATGCCGTTTGGCTTAACTAATGCCGCTCAAACGTTGTGCCGACTTATGGATCAGGTGATACCTGCACACCTCAGGAATCGGGTTTTTGTCTATTTGGACGATTTACTGGTGCTCTCAGATGACTTTGATTCACACTTGGTGCTGTTACAAGAGGTAGCGATGCATTTGCGTAAGGCAAATCTCACGATTAATATAGCCAAGTCAAACTTTTGTATACGGGAGATTAAATATCTGGGGTTCATAATAGGTTATGGTCAGTTAAAGACAGATCCGGGGAAAATAAAATCCATAATGGAGTTCCCGATCCCAAAAACGGTGAAACAGATAAGGAGATTTCTAGGACTTGCTGGATGGTACAGACGCTTTGTCGATAACTATGCCACCGTCAGCTACCCCTTAACGGAACTACTAAAAAAGCATCAACCACTTAAGTGGAACGCATCAGCTGAAGAAGCTTTCAATAAACTCAAATCCTGCTTAACATCTGCTCCAATCCTAGCCACCCCCGATTTTAAGAAACCCTTTTTGTTAATATGTGACGCAAGCACCTTTGGTTTGGGCTGCGTACTAGCTCAATTAAACGAGGAAGGGATAGAATTACCTATAGCGTTTATGTCCGAGAAACTTTCCAAGGCGCAACGAAACTATTCGGTCACTGAACTCGAGTGCTTGGCAGTGATTAAAGGAATAAAGAAGTTTAGAGCTTACGTAGAAGGACAGGATTTCCAAGTTATAACGGACCATGCGTCCCTACAATGGCTTATGAGGCAAAAAGATTTGTCAGGTCGCTTGGCCCGCTGGGCTATAAAATTACAGGGATTTAATTTTCAAATATCACATCGAAAAGGGTCCGAAAACGTAGTGGCCGACGCGTTGTCACGCCAAGATGAACCCGAGGTAAGAGAGCTGAACGGCAAGGGACCCATAGTCGACCTTACTTCTACAGAGTTTAAATCGAACGAATACATGGATCTAATAGAACACATAAGGCTTAATCAACTTAAGTTACCCGATTTGAAAATTGACGATAATTTGGTGTATAAAAGAACCGAACCATCTTCAGGGGACGTGATAGCAGATAAACAAACTTGGAAGCTTTGGATTCCATCAGGCCTTACCAGCGATATAATTTCCAGGGCTCATGACCCCCCAGACGCTGCCCACAGTGGTATTGGGAAAACCGTTGAAAAGGTGAAAAGGTACTTGTTTTGGCCAAAAATGGTTACACAAATACGAGCCTATGTATCAAAATGCGACGTTTGTCGCCAGACCAAAAGTGCTAATGTCGTGCTAAGACCACCAATGGGTAAGCCAATGATTTCAGAAAGACCTTTTCAAAAGCTTTATCTAGATTTGTTGGGCCCGTATCCGCGTTCCAAGCAAGGGAATATTGGTATCTTAATAATTGTAGATCACAACACCAAATTTCATTTCTTATGTCCGCTCAAAAAGTTTACCTCAAGTAAAGTGTGTGACTTCCTAGAAAATATGTTATTTAGTACTTTCGGGGTCCCTGAGACTATACTTACCGATAATGGTTCGCAGTTTGTCTCTGGGAATTTCAAGTCATTTCTTACCAGATTCGGGGTAACGCACCGCTGCACTGCCATATATTCACCGCAAGCCAATGCCAGTGAACGGTTAAACCGATCCGTGTTAGCGGCTATAAGAGCGTACGTCGGCAAAGATCATACTAATTGGGACAACAAGTTACCTGAAATTAGTGCAGCGTTACGAGCCAATATCCATAGAAGCACAGGGTATTCGCCATATTTTCTTGCTTTTGGGCAGAATATGATTCTTAACGGAAAGGATTATGAACTACTTAGACGACTAAATCTCCTATCGGATGACACCAGAGTCGAATATCCAAATGTAGTACAAGTATGTCGACAAGCCGCCCAACAAAAGGTAGCTGAATCACACGAGCAGAATGCGAGGACATACAACTTACGTAGCCGGGTCCGTCAACTTAAAGTCGGAGACGTCGTGTATGCCCGGAATTTTTGTCAGAGCAACGCTTTAAAAAAGTTCAGCGCTAAGCTGGCGCCTGTGTTTATATCAGCCAAGGTTATTCGCCGAGTGGGGACAATGTATTACCAATTAGCTAGCGAAGATAAGAAAAACTTAGGAGTCTATCACTTGAAAGATATTCAGCTTAAACCTTAGTAAATGGCCTTCTTCAGTTTAAGTCTCATTGTGAGAACAATTACGTCTTCAACTGTGGTGTAGGGGCCGAATTAAGGGAACGAGTGTAGAACATCACGGATAAGCATAGTTTTCTTTTGGTAATGCTTAAAAGTGCAGAGACATAGTAACTCCGAAAGTGGATCGTAAGCTGCAAGCTTTCCGAAAAGCTTTCTAAAGAGAGTCGGCGCGCAGCGCACGCATTTAAGCGAAAGACGTCACGTTTACCTTGACCCAAGAGAGTAGCGTAGCGTAGGGAGAGCATAGATTAAAAGCTTGCCCAAAAGTTCGCTCAAATGGGCGAAAGATCATCCGATTATGCAGTTTAAATTCCCAACATCATCCGATTATGCAGTTAAAGTTCCTAAGATCATCCGATTATGCAGTTAAAATTCCCCAAATATCATCCGATCTTCGAGCTTTTGGTTCGGTACCGCTTGGCTGAACTTGCAGAAGTTGGGCTGGAGTATTGACAAAGAATCGATTGATTAAAGCGGACGTGTTTGTGCTATACTCGGGAATAAATAAATATATATATATATATATTTAGCCAACGAACAGTTCTGGCAACTACGCCATACCTCGTGAACCGAGTTCAATAAAGACCCAGAATCAGGAGTAATTAACCAGGAAAGCAGTGTAAAGAAAAGAAAACATAGCTGGTATGTCCGTGATTAATTTGGAAAGTGTTCGTGGTAAAATATATATATATGAATTTGTGTTATAGGACGGCGGCCCGTAGCCACGGTACCGCTCGTGCGATCATCAGTCGCATAGGAGTGCATATACGGTGTGGTCTATGAGAGGAGTGTTGCCGGTGGATTGATAAGACAAGTAGTAAACCCGCGGGAGGCACCGAGCAGCGAAACCTGCAGCTTGACGTTGTCCGTCGAAAGCCTCAACAACCGTGTGGATGCACGGCGAAAACCAAGAGGCGCCTCCGGACCCTTATTTTTGGCGCCGTTGACGCCACCCGTTTATCGAGCCTCCAATGAGAGTGTAGTCCGCAGACCGACGTCAAATTTGATCGGCAACCTGAAGCCCAGCTAAGGAGTTAATTTACCCCATCTTCAAGTGATTTAGCTGCGCCAGCGACACCCAATAATGAACTCGAATTGATTGCATTATTGTTGGATTCTTCCGGAG
Organism: Drosophila miranda; assembly: GCF_003369915.1. Classification (NCBI taxonomy): domain Eukaryota; kingdom Metazoa; phylum Arthropoda; class Insecta; order Diptera; family Drosophilidae; genus Drosophila; species Drosophila miranda. Next base: position 42,461,063 of record NC_046674.1, read on the forward strand.
GCGCAGTCCTACTCAGCCTGGCTGACATGTCTCTCGATCACGGCAATAGAGGACCATAGTTACTCGTGGATGTAACACAAGCCCCTTTTTCCTCTAGATTTCATGTGCCAGGCTAAAAACCATTCTCTTTCGTCACACGATGTATACAGTTTTATAGTTAGTTATGTAACACAGCCAACATAATGGTTTTTGGAAACTAATGGGTATGAGAGCAACATTAATTTTCCTTGAGATTACAAAGCAGTACACTCTAGTACGCTCATGTGCACATATACTCGTATTAAATATCTTTTCCTTTCCTTAGAATTATGCACCAACGTCATCATTGAGCTCAACGATCACGAATGGAAAAAGCGGTACTAGCCTACCAAAAGCGCTGTGAGTTTGTAAATAAGAACAAGTACATATATGCACTGAGCTGGGAAGTAACCTGCGTGTTACATGTAATTTTCTATTGATATTCCCTTTATAAATCCGTAACCATAATGTATTGGTACCTCTCACCCCTTTAGAATCTGTTACCCATATATGATGGTCATTTTTAAATCTTTATTTTTCTTAATATTTCTTCGCAATTCCTTACTAATATATTAAGCTATCGAGACACAACAAAAATGGATTTAATTATAAGTTAAGAAAACCCCCCCCAAGAATTTAGTTATATGATTAGGGATTTATTGAAATATATATATATAGTGATATTGATTTTGAAGTACAACCCTAATATGTTCTAAATTCAGTACTCCGCCCTCAGAAAGGCATGATCGAGGTGGTGGGATGATAACTGTTTAACGTTATTCAAGGGTCTATACGGTCAGGTTACCTGTATAGCATAGGTCGGGAGGGTAGAGAAGATAGAGATACTCACTAACACCGGAGTTTCTCATCATTTGAGTAGAGTAATTGATAAGTATGTCCACACTTTCCACAACCAACTTGTTAGTCCCATAACCAATTCCTGGCTCCGGTTAAACCTGGATTCTGTTGTTAGTTTTATGTTTGGTTCTTCTTTTTTTTTTTTTATTATTTTATTATTTTTAAATGTGCACCTAAAACATTATGCGAGTGTGTGTCAGTATGTGATAGGAGAGAGTAGAACGAACCCCGACAATCCGGCGAGCTTAGTCAGAGCATAGCTAGAGGTGCACACGAAATCTCTTCATACTAGTATGGGTAAACGACAGCTATCCCACACCTGCACGCTACAATCCACATTTTTAAAGATACGATAAAATCAAAAACGCAGAATCGTAGAGAATAACCATATCTTTTAAACTGCAGAATCTGAATTGGATCGTATTATTATTGTAGCCAGCATCAAGAAAACAATTTCATTTTTTCTCGCCCTGTCTCTCTCTAACACACACGTAGCATAGCCGGCTTTGCTTAGAGTAAAACATTAGCGCCTAGATCTCAGAGACTACAAAAGCTAGAGCAACCAAATTTGGTATCCACACTCCTAATATATCGGACCGAGACGAGTTTGTTTCGAAATTTCGCCACACCCTCTTCCGCCCCCGCAAAGGATGAAAATTTGGGGATATTCACAAATCTCAGAGACTATTAAGGCTAGAGTAACCAAATTTGGTATCCGCACTCCTGTTAGATCTAACTATAAAACGTGTATCTCAAAATTTCGCCCCACCCCCTTCCGCCCACACAAAGGACGAAAATCTGTTGCATCCACAATATTGCACATTCGAGAAAACTAAAAACGCAGAATCATAGATAATGACCATATCTATCAGATTGCTGAATCTGGATCAGATCAGGAATAGCCAATAGGAACAAATCAATTTTCAGTGGCTACGCAGCGCCCGACGTCACGCTCAGACTGATTTTCTGTCTCTCTCGCACGCACTCTTTGTCGTGTCGTTTAATATTAGCGGCGTCTGCCGGAGGAGAGCCATACTGACTTAGTATTGGGTATAACCGTAGAGTTGCGGTGTCCGCAGCAACTCACAACGTTCCCCCTCGTTTTTTTTTATTTTAATATATTTGATTTACTTTAACTCCATTCAACCTTAATTTTTCATTCGACCTTCCTAGAAGAATTTAAATTTTCTCTATTTTATTCCCATTTGTTATACCCGATACTCAAAATGAGTATTGGGGTATATTAGATTTGTGGTAAAAGTGGATGTGTGTAACGTCCAAAAGGAATCGTTTCCGACCCCATAAAGTATATATATTCTTGATCAGCATCAATAGCCGAGTCGATTGAGCCATGTCTGTCTGTCCGTCTGTCCGTCCCCTTCAGCGCCTAGTGCTCAAAGACTATAAGAGCGAGAGCAACGATGTTTTGGATCCAGACTTCTGTGATATGTCACTGCTACAAGAATATTTCAAAACTTTGCCCCGCCCACTTCCGCCCCCACAAAGGGCGAAAATCTGTGGCATCCACAATTTCGACGATACGAGAAAACTAAAAACGCAGAATCGTAGAAGATGACTATATCTTCTAGAGTGCAAAATCTGAACCAGATCGTATAATTATTATAGCCAGAATCAAGAAAACAATTAAATTTTTTCTCGCCCTGTCTCTCTCTAACACACACGTAGCATAGCCGGCTTTGCTTAGAGTAAAACATTAGCGCCTAGATCTCAGAGACTACAAAAGCTAGAGCAACCAAATTTTGTATCCACACTCCTAATATATCGGACCGAGACGAGTTTGTTTCAAAATTTCGCCACACCCCCTTCCGCCCCCGCAAAGGATGAAAATCTGGGGATATTCACAAATCTCAGAGACTATTAAGGCTAGAGTAACCAAATTTGGTATCCGCACTCCTGTTAGATCTCACTATAAAACGTATATCTCAAAATTTCGCCCCACCCCCTTCCGCCCCCACAAAAGACGAAAATCTGTTGCATCCACAATATTGAGGATACGAGAAAACTAAAAACGCAGAATCATAGATAATGATCATATATATCAGATTGCTGAATCTGGATCAGATCAGATCATTTTTATAGCCAAAAGGAACAAATCAATTTGCACTGGCTACGCAGCACCCGACGTCACGCTCAGACTGATTTTCTGTCTCTCTCGCACGCACTCCTTGTCGTGTCGTTTAATATTAGCGGCGTCTGCCGGAGGAGAGCCATACTGACTTAGTATCGGGTATAACTGTAGAGTTGCGGTCTCCGCAGCAACTCACAACGTTCCCCCTCGTTTTTTGATATCTTGTATGTTGAGTATCTCTTTTTTAAAGAATTTGTGTTCATTGATAAATAACTTTTTTTTTATACCCGATACTCAAAATGAGTATTGGGGTATATTAGATTTGTGGTAAAAGTGGATGTGTGTAACGTCCAGAAGGAATCGTTTCCGACCCCATAAAGTATATATATTCTTGATCAGCATCAATAGCCGAGTCGATTGAGTCCTGTCTGTCTGTCCGTCTGTCCGTCCGTCCGTCCGTCCGTCTGTCCGTCCCCTTCAGCGCCTAGTGCTCAAAGACTATAAGAGCGAGAGCAACGATGTTTTGGATCCAGACTTCTGTGATATGTCACTGCTACAAAAATATTTCAAAACTTTGCCCCGCCCACTTCCGCCCCCACAAAGGACGAAAATCTGTGGCATCCACAATTTTAAAGATATGAGAAAACCAAAAAAGCAGAACTGTAGAGAATGACCATATCTTTAAGACTGCGGAATCTGAATTGGATCGTATTATTATTATAGCCAGCATCAAGAAAACAATTTCAGTTTTTCTCGCCCTGTCTCTCTCTAACACACACGTAGCATAGCCGGCTTTGCTTAGAGTAAAACATTAGCGCCTAGATCTCAGAGACTACAAAAGCTAGAGCAACCAAATTTTGTATCCACACTCCTAATATATCGGACCGAGACGAGTTTGTTTCAAAATTTCGCCACACCCCCTTCCGCCCCCGCAAAGGACGAAAATCTGGGGATATTCAAAAATCTCAGAGACTGTTAAGGCTAGAGTAACCAAATTTGGTATCCGCACTCCTGTTAGATCTAACTATAAAACTTGTATCTCAAAATTTCGCCCCACCCCCTTCCGCCCACACAAAGGACGAAAATCTGTTGCATCCACAATATTGCACATTCGAGAAAACTAAAAACGCAGAATCATAGATAATGACCATATCTATCAGATTGCTGAATCTGGATCAGATCAGGAATAGCCAATAGGAACAAATCAATTTTCAGTGGCTACGCAGCGCCCGACGTCACGCTCAGACTGATTTTCTGTCTCTCTCGCACGCACTCTTTGTCGTGTCGTTTAATATTAGCGGCGTCTGCCGGAGGAGAGCCATACTGACTTATATTGGGTATAACCGTAGAGTTGCGGTGTCCGCAGCAACTCACAACGTTCCCCCTCGTTTTTTTTTATTTAAATATATTTGATTTACTTTAACTCCATTCAACCTTAATTTTTCATTCGACCTTCCTAGAAGAATTTAAATTTTCTCTATTTTATTCCCATTTGTTATACCCGAAACTCAAAATGAGTATTGGGGTATATTAGATTTGTGGTAAAAGTGGATGTGTGTAACGTCCAAAAGGAATCGTTTCCGACCCCATAAAGTATATATATTCTTGATCAGCATCAATAGCCGAGTCGATTGAGCCATGTCTGTCTGTCCGTCTGTCCGTCCGTCCGTCTGTCCGTCTGTCCGGCCCTTCAGCGCCTAGTGCTCAAAGACTATAAGAGCGAGAGCAACGATGTTTTGGATCCAGACTTCTGTGATATGTCACTGCTACAAGAATATTTCAAAACTTTGCCCCGCCCACTTCCGCCCCCACAAAAGGCGAAAATCTGTGGCATCCACAATTTCGACGATACGAGAAAACTAAAAACGCAGAATCGTAAAAGATGACTATATCTTCTAGAGTGCAAAATCTGAACCAGATCGTATAATTATTATAGCCAGAATCAAGAAAACAATTAAATTTTTTCTCGCCCTGTCTCTCTCTAACACACACGTAGCATAGCCGGCTTTGCTTAGAGTAAAACATTAGCGCCTAGATCTCAGAGACTACAAAAGCTAGAGCAACCAAATTTGGTATCCACACTCCTAATATATCGGACCGAGACGAGTTTGTTTCAAAATTTCGCCACACCCCCTTCCGCCCCGCAAAGGACGAAAATCTGGGGATATTCAAAAATCTCAGAGACTGTTAAGGCTAGAGTAACCAAATTTGGTATCCGCACTCCTGTTAGATCTAACTATAAAACTTGTATCTCAAAATTTCGCCCCACCCCCTTCCGCCCACACAAAGGACGAAAATCTGTTGCATCCACAATATTGCACATTCGAGAAAACTAAAAACGCAGAATCATAGATAATGACCATATCTATCAGATTGCTGAATCTGGATCAGATCAGGAATAGCCAATAGGAACAAATCAATTTTCAGTGGCTACGCAGCGCCCGACGTCACGCTCAGACTGATTTTCTGTCTCTCTCGCACGCACTCTTTGTCGTGTCGTTTAATATTAGCGGCGTCTGCCGGAGGAGAGCCATACTGACTTATATTGGGTATAACCGTAGAGTTGCGGTGTCCGCAGCAACTCACAACGTTCCCCCTCGTTTTTTTTTATTTAAATATATTTGATTTACTTTAACTCCATTCAACCTTAATTTTTCATTCGACCTTCCTAGAAGAATTTAAATTTTCTCTATTTTATTCCCATTTGTTATACCCGAAACTCAAAATGAGTATTGGGGTATATTAGATTTGTGGTAAAAGTGGATGTGTGTAACGTCCAAAAGGAATCGTTTCCGACCCCATAAAGTATATATATTCTTGATCAGCATCAATAGCCGAGTCGATTGAGCCATGTCTGTCTGTCCGTCTGTCCGTCCGTCCGTCTGTCCGTCTGTCCGGCCCCTTCAGCGCCTAGTGCTCAAAGACTATAAGAGCGAGAGCAACGATGTTTTGGATCCAGACTTCTGTGATATGTCACTGCTACAAGAATATTTCAAAACTTTGCCCCGCCCACTTCCGCCCCCACAAAAGGCGAAAATCTGTGGCATCCACAATTTCGACGATACGAGAAAACTAAAAACGCAGAATCGTAAAAGATGACTATATCTTCTAGAGTGCAAAATCTGAACCAGATCGTATAATTATTATAGCCAGAATCAAGAAAACAATTAAATTTTTTCTCGCCCTGTCTCTCTCTAACACACACGTAGCATAGCCGGCTTTGCTTAGAGTAAAACATTAGCGCCTAGATCTCAGAGACTACAAAAGCTAGAGCAACCAAATTTGGTATCCACACTCCTAATATATCGGACCGAGACGAGTTTGTTTCAAAATTTCGCCACACCCCCTTCCGCCCCCGCAAAGGACGAAAATCTGGGGATATTCAAAAATCTCAGAGACTGTTAAGGCTAGAGTAACCAAATTTGGTATCCGCACTCCTGTTAGATCTAACTATAAAACGTGTATCTCAAAATTTCGCCCCACCCCCTTCCGCCCACACAAAGGACGAAAATCTGTTGCATCCACAATATTGCACATTCGAGAAAACTAAAAACGCAGAATCATAGATAATGACCGTATCTATCAGATTGCTGAATCTGGATCAGATCAGGAATAGCCAATAGGAACAAATCAATTTTCAGTGGCTACGCAGCGCCCGACGTCACGCTCAGACTGATTTTCTGTCTCTCTCGCACGCACTCTTTGTCGTGTCGTTTAATATTAGCGGCGTCTGCCGGAGGAGAGCCATACTGACTTAGTATTGGGTATAACCGTAGAGTTGCGGTGTCCGCAGCAACTCACAACGTTCCCCCTCGTTTTTTTTTATTTTAATATATTTGATTTACTTTAACTCCATTCAACCTTAATTTTTCATTCGACCTTCCTAGAAGAATTTAAATTTTCTCTATTTTATTCCCATTTGTTATACCCGAAACTCAAAATGAGTATTGGGGTATATTAGATTTGTGGTAAAAGTGGATGTGTGTAACGTCCAAAAGGAATCGTTTCCGACCCCATAAAGTATATATATTCTTGATCAGAATCAATAGCCGAGTCGATTGAGCCATGTCTGTCTGTCCGTCTGTCCGTCCGTCCGTCTGTCCGTCTGTCCGGCCCCTTCAGCGCCTAGTGCTCAAAGACTATAAGAGCGAGAGCAACGATGTTTTGGATCCAGACTTCTGTGATATGTCACTGCTACAAGAATATTTCAAAACTTTGCCCCGCCCACTTCCGCCCCCACAAAGGGCGAAAATCTGTGGCATCCACAATTTCGACGATACGAGAAAACTAAAAACGCAGAATCGTAGAAGATGACTATATCTTCTAGAGTGCAAAATCTGAACCAGATCGTATAATTATTATAGCCAGAATCAAGAAAACAATTAAATTTTTTCTGGCCCTGTCTCTCTCTAACACACACGTAGCATAGCCGGCTTTGCTTAGAGTAAAACATTAGCGCCTAGATCTCAGAGACTATAAAAGCTAGAGCAACCAAATTTGGTATCCACACTCCTAATATATCGGACCGAGACGAGTTTGTTTCAAAATTTCGCCACACCCCCTTCCGCCCCCGCAAAGGATGAAAATCTGGGGATATTCACAAATCTCAGAGACTATTAAGGCTAGAGTAACCAAATGTGGTATCCGCACTCCTGTTAGATTTCACTATAAAACGTATATCTCAAAATTTCGCCCCACCCCCTTCCGCCCCCACAAAGGACGAAAATCTGTTGCATCCACAATATTGAGGATACGAGAAAACTAAAAACGCAGAATCATAGATAATGATCATATATATCAGATTGCTGAATCTGGATCAGATCAGGAATAGCCAATAGGAACAAATCAATTTTCAGTGGCTACGCAGCGCCCGACGTCACGCTCAGACTGATTTTCTGTCTCTCTCGCACGCACTCTTTGTCGTGTCGTTTAATATTAGCGGCGTCTGCCGGAGGAGAGCCATACTGACTTAGTATTGGGTATAACCGTAGAGTTGCGGTGTCCGCAGCAACTCACAACGTTCCCCCTCGTTTTTTTTTATTTTAATATATTTGATTTACTTTAACTCCATTCAACCTTAATTTTTCATTCGACCTTCCTAGAAGAATTTAAATTTTCTCTATTTTATTCCCATTTGTTATACCCGAAACTCAAAATGAGTATTGGGGTATATTAGATTTGTGGTAAAAGTGGATGTGTGTAACGTCCAAAAGGAATCGTTTCCGACCCCATAAAGTATATATATTCTTGATCAGCATCAATAGCCGAGTCGATTGAGCCATGTCTGTCTGTCCGTCTGTCCGTCCGTCCGTCTGTCCGTCTGTCCGGCCCCTTCAGCGCCTAGTGCTCAAAGACTATAAGAGCGAGAGCAACGATGTTTTGGATCCAGACTTCTGTGATATGTCACTGCTACAAGAATATTTCAAAACTTTGCCCCGCCCACTTCCGCCCCCACAAAGGGCGAAAATCTGTGGCATCCACAATTTCGACGATACAAGAAAACTAAAAACGCAGAATCGTAGAAGATGACTATATCTTCTAGAGTGCAAAATCTGAACCAGATCGTATAATTATTATAGCCAGAATCAAGAAAACAATTAAATTTTTTCTGGCCCTGTCTCTCTCTAACACACACGTAGCATAGCCGGCTTTGCTTAGAGTAAAACATTAGCGCCTAGATCTCAGAGACTATAAAAGCTAGAGCAACCAAATTTGGTATCCACACTCCTAATATATCGGACCGAGACGAGTTTGTTTCAAAATTTCGCCACACCCCCTTCCGCCCCCGCAAAGGATGAAAATCTGGGGATATTCACAAATCTCAGAGACTATTAAGGCTAGAGTAACCAAATTTGGTATCCGCACTCCTGTTAGATTTCACTATAAAACGTATATCTCAAAATTTCGCCCCACCCCCTTCCGCCCCCACAAAAGACGAAAATCTGTTGCATCCACAATATTGAGAATACGAGAAAACTAAAAACGCAGAATCATAGATAATGATCATATATATCAGATTGCTGAATCTGGATCAGATCAGATCATTTTTATAGCCAAAAGGAACAAATCAATTTGCACTGGCTACGCAGCACCCGACGTCACGCTCAGACTGATTTTCTGTCTCTCTCGCACGCACTCCTTGTCGTGTCGTTTAATATTAGCGGCGTCTGCCGGAGGAGAGCCATACTGACTTAGTATCGGGTATAACTGTAGAGTTGCAGTGTCCGCAGCAACTCACAACGTTCCCCCTCGTTTTTCATTATATATTTCATTATATTATATGTATATAGTGACATATCCATAATTCCCTACTTCCCATACACATTATGTTTATGTACAATTCATCCACCCCATCCACACAAGTAACAGGACCCCACTCAAGAATCAATAACTGTTTCTTCCCATACTCCAAGCTAGGGCCCCCCATAATATAAACAATGGACCACATTGTTTCATCAACATTAGAATCACGCCACTCTCGAGAAATCGATTCTTTAGAATCACGCCACTCATGAGGACCAATCAAAGCTAGACATAAAACCAAGGAGTATCACATTCCTAGCTCCGTCATGTAATGCAACACCGATCGCCAGCAGTGGATGCCTTTCATCAAAGCCGACGCATCCCCAAATATCGATCCAGGCACGTACGCCACCGACACGAAGATGCAGCCGAGGAAAGCAACGCCCGAAGCCAGAGTCGGGAGTTCCAAGAGAAGGGCTCATGGAAACTAGCCAGCAGCAGAGAGATCAGTTCCGTTTGAGACAAGCAGACGTAAAGTTAAGTCGGGGAATTCAACCAATCTTGTGACATAAAGAAATTAAGTACTAAAAATAAAATCTTTTTTAAAAACTAAATTTCGAGTTGCGGATATTTAACTGGCGCAGCCGGTACGATTTCGTTTAAAATTAACTCCTATATTTCGGTAATGGTTAGCTTGTGTAATTTCTAATTACTGTGATCACGTAATCCCGGAATCGTTAATAAAATTGTGAAATCCACCAAAGAACCTATGTGTTACGAGCACATACGATTTGCAAAACTAAAATTAAGTGAACTGAAGTAAGCGGAGATAGTGATCCACCAAGAACAGTGAAACACTAAATACAAAATCAAAAAACTTACAAGTTAACCAAAATAAAGTTAAAAACTACTGAAAACAAAACAAAACCCAATCAACACCAACAACATGGCGTTACCACCACCATCATTGAGCGAAATCCACTTGAACCAGGCACTGCTGTCGATCAGACAAATACCTGCCTATGACGGTTCATCTGGACAGCTAAGCTCATTTATCAAACGAATCGAATATGTATGCGGATTATATCCAACTGAAGATCTTCGCCAACAAAGGATCCTATTTGGAGCGACCGAGATCCAACTGTCAGGAGAGGCACAACGCATATCGCAAATGATACAACCCAACACGTGGCTCGAACTGAAGACGGCGCTGATCAACGAGTTCAAAAATCACACACCATATGAAGAACTCTTACGACAACTATACACCACCAGATTCAACGGCAGTCTTCGTAAGTTTATAGAAGAATTAGAGATAAAAGCATTATTAATAAACAATAAGCTAAACTTAGAAAACATACCAGAAAATAATGTCATTTATAAAAACGCTTTGAACAACACAATTAAAGATGTCATTACTCGAAAACTTCCTGACAGAATGTTCATGACCTTAGCAAGAAAAGATATTACCGCATTGTCTAATCTTAAGAAGGCAGCACAAGAAGAAGGATTGTACGAAGCTAGTACAACAGATTCAGGTACAAATAAAGATCAATCGAAATCGTCTCAATCAAATCGAAAGAATGTTGGAAACTATTATCCAAATTATAATACTACTAACTATCACAATCAAACTCAGAGTTCATCTGGAACAGGTCAGACTAATCGAACAAATCAAAATCAAAATTCCCAAAATCCTGGATTATACAATGAGTTCAAAAATTCCTTGAATCAAGGTAGGGCTCAGAATCCATTCAATCAGCAAATATCTCAAAACCAAGCTAGTGGGAGTGGACCCAACCAACCTACTAAAAGAGGGAGGGAGAGCCAGAGTGGCCAAACGAAGATGGACGTAAATTTTCATCAAGCCGCCTCGGAAGAAACCGAGGAGGACCCTATATAAACATTACCATTAATAAAAGAATATTAAGGTGTATCGCTGACTCGGGATCATCGATCAACATCATGAAAGAAAATTATACAGATTCCGAGATAAAAGACGATAACCTTACGGTCCATACCATCAATGGACCTGTCCGTTTAACTAAGAGTATAATGAGGAATGCGAACAAAACATGTCCGTCCGAACAAAAGTTCTACATACATAACTTTTCCGAAAATTATGATATTTTATTAGGAAGAGAATACTTGATGGCAAGTTAAGCCGTCATCGATGATAGAAATGACACTGTAACACTAGGAGCTAGGTCGTACCCAATCATTCAGAGTGGAGAAGCTATTGAAGCCGGCAAGACCGCACAGAAGTGCACTGATCCCTCTACAAAAGAAGAGAATATCGCACCTAAGTGCCTTGACCCATCTCCAGAGGGAGATCAATACTTCGCTTCCGCTCTAGACAGTGAATTAAGGGAATGTAATCAATTAAGATTGGAACACTTAAACGACGAAGAGAGGGAAGAGTTAAAGAAGGTCTTATATGAGTTTAAGGATGTGCAGTACAGAGAAGGTGACAATTTGACTTTCAAAGGTACAATCAAGCACGAGATCAAAACTCAACATGAAGACCCGGTCTACAGACGACCATACAAATATGCCCAGATACATGATCAGGAGGTAAACCAGCAAATCAAAGATATGATCAGGCAGGGAATAATTCGAAAGTCGAATTCTCCTTACTGCTCGCCCATATCTATGATTCCGAAGAAGATAGATGCTTCAGGAAAGCAAAATTATCGAATGGTAGTAGAATATAGCAGTCTAAATGAAATAACAGTTAAGGACAAATTCCCAACTCCACGAATGGAAGAAAGCCTAGACAAACTAAGTTAATGTCAGTATTTTACGACAATCGATTTAGCAAAAGGTTTCCATCATACACCCATGGAACCTAGCTCAATCCCCAAAACTGCGTTCTCCACTAAGCATGGACATTACGAGTTCACTCGTATGCCCTTTGGGCTAACCACTGCCCCAGCTACCTTCCAAAGATGTATGAACAATTTGCTAGAAGAGTTAATCTTCAAAGATTGCTTTGTATACTTAGATGACATCATTATATTTTCCACTTCATTGGAAGAACACTTGTTGTCACTAAGGAGAGTATTTGGAAAGTTGAGAGACGCCAACTTGAAGCTACAAATGGATAAATGTGAATTCATGAAAAAGGAAACTGAATTCCTAGGTCATCATCCACATTTTTAAAGATACGATAAAACCAAAAACGCAGAATCGGTGAGGATGACCATATCTTCTAGAGTGCAAAATCTGAACCAGATCGTATAATGATTATAGCGAGAAACAACAAAACAATTTCATTCTTTCTCGCTCTGTCTCTCTCTAACACACAGGTTTCATGGTCGGTTTTGTCAATTGCAAAATATGAGTTCAAGGATCTCAGAACCTATAAGAGCCAGAGCAACCAAATTTGGTATCCACACTCCTGTGATATCGGACCTTGACCGTTTTGTGTCCAAATTTCGCCACACCCCCTTCCGCCCCCGCAAAGGACGAAAATCTGGGGCATCCACAAATCTCAGAGACTATTAAGGCTAGAGCAACCAAATTTGGTATCCGCACTTCTGTTAGATCTCACTATAAAACGTATATCTCAGAATTTCGCCCCACCCCCTTCCGCCCCCACAAAGGACGAAAATCTGTTGCATCCACAATATTGCACATTCGAGAAAACTAAAAACGCAGAATCATAGATAATGATCATATCTATCAGATTGCTGAATCTGGATCAGATCGGATCATTGTTGTAGCCAAAAGCAAGAAATCAATTTTCAGTGGCTACGCAGCGCCCGACGTCACGCTCAGACTGATTTTCTGTCTCTCTCGCACGCACTCTTTGTCGTGTGGTTCAATATTAGCGGCGTCTGCCGCAGGAGAGCCATACTGACTTAGTATCGGCTATAACAGTAGAGTTGCGGTGTCCGCAGCAACTCACAACGTTCCACCTCGTTTTTTTTGTTGTTGTGTGACTACAGGAAAGCTTTATGCCGACTCAGCCGAAGCCGAAGTGAGGGACTCTAACCGCTCTAAAACCAACCACACCTATCCCGGATCCCGGCGGTACTGTCGCGAGATATTACTTCGCCGGGGGGAGATGGCCGTAGGGCTCTTCTCTTAATAATCTCCTTTATCCTTTATCTCCTTGCATTGCGTGCTCTTTCTTCGCGACGCAGTTTGGTAGCCAAAGTTGCGGCCATGATCTAATCGCGGCCCAGTTTTCTTCCGACTCCAGCAGGCATTCTGCCAGATTTGTCACCGCTGGCATTCTTCCAAGCTTGTTTGCTTAGATCCTCTCAATCTTGCCGAAATCTTGGACATTCGAAGAAGCAGTGCTCTGCGTCTTCGATGACCCCTGCGCAGACCACGCAGAAGGGGTCGTCCTCGTGCTTAAACCTATGCAGGTAGGCTTTAAAGCAACCGTGTCCTGTCAGCAGTTGTGTCAGGTGATACTCCACTTGTCCATGGCTACGGTTCAGCCAACTTTTCAGGTCTGGGATTAGCCTATGGGTCCATCGCCCTTTGCTGCTGTTATCCCACGAATCTTGCCATTGCAGGATTGTGATCTGCCTTAAGGCACCTCTGGTGTCCTGGTCCGTAGTCCCCAGTGTTCGCTGTGCCCTGATTCCTGCGGCTTCTCTTGCCAGCAGATGGATGGGAATCATTCCTGCTACCACTAGTGCGGCGTCTTGGGATACCGTTCTGAATGCGCAACACACCCTCAGGGCACACAGCCTCTGGACTGCGTTGCATTCTCGGGCATATGTTTTATGCTTCATTGCATCAACCCATATTGGTGCAGCGTACATTAGCGTTGAGCCAACTACGCTCACTAGTAGCTTTCGCCTTGGCTGTTTCGGGCCTCCGGTGTTGGCCATGATGCGGGATAGGGCCACTGCCGTCTTTCCTGCTTTGCTGCTTGCATACGCCATGTGATGCTTGAAGCTGAGTCTGTGGTCAATCATGACCCCAGGTACTTCAGGCTTGGACTGGAGCTAATAGTGCAGTCTCCTACTCGGATCGTGGCCGTCTCCACTACTTTCCTGCTGCTTATGAGCACCGCCTCCGTTTTGTGGGTGGCTAATGAGAGATCCCTCCCTGATAGCCATGTTCTGGCTCTTTCTACCGCGTCGTTGCAGATTTCTTCCGCCGCTTCTTTCTGTTTTGCCACTACGACTATTGCTATGTCGTCGGCAAAGCCTATCACCGTGGCGCCCATTGGCATATCCATCTTGCGGATTCCATCATACATGATGTTCCACAGCAGCGGGCCGAGGACCGATCCTTGGGGAGCTCCTCCAGTGATTTGGTGCTCACGTGTCCCCTTATCCGTCTCATATATGAGCACTCGGTCTCTTAGGTAGTCCGCGATGATATTCTGCAGATACGGCGGTACTTGAAAGTTTCTCAATTCTTCTAGTATGTGATCCCAATTGGCAGAGTTGAATGCATTTTGGACATCGAGTGTTGCCACTATGCAATACTCTTTGGTCCCGTACATCCATCGGGTGCCATCGATAGCTCACTTTGCTATCTCACATACCTCGCCGATTGCGTCCACCGTGGACCTGCCTTTGCGAAACCCGTGCTGTCTCGGTGAGAGTTGACGCGTTACTGCCTTCTCCAGCCTGGTGTGGATTATGCGCTCGAGGATCTTACCCACTGTGTCGAGCATGCAGAGTGGTCTATAGGATGATGGCTCCTCGGTCGGCTTGTTCCCCTTGGGTAAGAGGACTAGCCGCTGTCGCTTCCATGGTCTGGGGAAGGTCCCTTCGGACATGCACGCATTGAATAAATCCACGTACATTTGTGGATTGGTCTCAATAGCCGTGCGGAGAACGGCATTTGGGGCCCAGTCGGGTCCTGGGGCTTTGCCGTTCTTGATCCGTTGTAGAGCTTCGAGGACTTCTGCTCCCGTGGTGGCTTCTATTTCAGGTGGCGGAATTCTATCCATCACCCTCTGGGCTGCCACTTTCTCTGGAAATAGGGTTTCTACTATGTTAACCAGCAGATCTGCACACATTGGCGGCGGGGGACTGAACACTCGCAGTCTCTTCATTACCAGCCTGTATGCGTAGCCCCAAGGGTTCGCATCTGCGTCATCGCAGAGCTTTTCGAAGCATTTGCGCTTGGCATCCTTGATCTGCCTCTTCAAGCAGCGTCTGCTTTCCTTATATTCTCCTTGGAGCCTCTCGAATTCCGGGGAACCTCTCGAACGCTGGTATAGTCGTCTTTTCCGCTGGCACTCCTGCCTGGCGCTACCTATTGCAGCGTTCCACCAATACGTTGGCCTGCGGTTGTTCAGGCTTCTTCTTTTCCTTAGCATGGAGGCATCACATGCTTCTAGCGTGTGTATGGCCAGTTGGCTTGCTCTCTCTTCAGCCGTACCGTTGGTCTCGTAGTCCTCAAACATGGCCCGGACCTCAGCAGGGCTGAGGCTGCTGCTCACGAACGTAAGGTCTATTATAGACCCCGTTCCAGCTCTGCCGAACGTCTGCTGTGTGCCTGTGTTCAGCAGTACGGCATCCAACGTCGCAAAGCATTCTAAGAGCGCCTGTCCCCTTGGGTTCGTTCTCGGGCATCCCCACTCCGTCGACCAAGCGTTGAAATCGCCGGCTATGAGCGTAGGGTGTTTCTCCCGCGCATCTTCAGCAATCCTTTCCAGTGCCTGCGTCGCCTGCTGTAGGCTGAGGCTCGGGGGCAGGTAGCAGCTATATATGTGCACTCCATTTATCCGGGCTCTGACGAATCCGTCTCCGACGTATGTTTGCAGTAGTTGCTGTGTGGGACTCCAACAGCTCCATATCGCTGCCTTCTTGCTCGAGTCAGCAATCCACTCTCCCGAGTTGCGATTCCAGTATTGCTCGCTTATGACTGCTATATCAATACGGTGCTCCTTTATGGTCTGGTCCAGCAGCTGCTGTGCCATCTCGCAGTGGTTGAGGTTTAGTTGGATGATTTTCATCTATCCTTCATTTGCAGCATCGCCTTTTGGTACTGCGGGCACCTCGAACTCGTCGTTTGGTGCTTCGGGTCCTTCACCCGGTGGCGCTTGCAAAGAATGCAACTTGGTTCGGCTTTGCAATCTTTGGCCTGGTGGTCGGCTCCTGCGCAATTGTAGCAGCACTTCGTGAAGTCTTGGCTGCTCTTACAATTAGGCGCGATGTGGCCAAACTCCATGCACTTGTAGCATCTTCTGGGAGTTGACTTGGGTCGTATTCTGCAATACCCCCACCCCAGGCGAATTCTTCCTTTCTCCAGGAGGGGCTTTGCTATGGCCGGTGGAACTTTCAGAGTCAGGGTCTGCGTGCTCCTATAGGCTGGTCTGATGGAGATGGCTGCAGCCTCGCAGATTTCCACCCCTGCCTGCGCTTTGAGTTCCGCTAGGGTGGACACTTCGTCTATGTCCCTTACCTCCAAGATGACAGTTTCGGTAAGACTCCTTACTTCAACCGTGCTTCCTAGCGCTTCCTTGACTGCTGCCTGCATCTCGTGGGTTCTCGGGTCCGCCGATTTTTCCAGCATCAGCAACAGCTCTCCTTTTGCTGTGCGTCGCACCCCTTGCACCGATTGCCCTAGCTTTTTAAGACTTGGCTCTGTCTTGACCTTCCTTAGAATGTCTGCATATGAGACAGTGCTGGTGGCGGCGATGACTATTGCATCGCTGCGTGGCGGTCTTGGTCGTTGCTGCTGCTTTGGCTTTGGCCTTTGCCTAGCTACGACCTTCACCCACCCCGCCTCTCGATCCTTTGGGGCGTCCTCGGGTCCCTTGCGAGCTACGGCGTCCCTAATTTGGCCTTCCTGCGGCTTCTTCTCGGCTTTTTTTGACTTTTTGGAGCCATGTTTTGGCTTCTTCGGCCTTGGGGACGAGGACGGGGACAGGGACGGGTGGGTGGTGTTCCTGGGCTCTGGCCGTGCCCTCTTTCCCGCCCTCTCCGTCACTTCCGGCTGTGTAACCTTGGCTACAGCCTGCTCCGCGGAGATCGCCTGCCAGCACGATTCCAAATCTCGCTGCAGATATTCGATCTCATCCACCAGATCCCTCATTGGGTTCGTGATGGACCTCTTTGGGAGCACCATCAGCTCCTTCGGGTCTGCTTGCTCCTCTTGGGGCGCTGCAGCGTTGGAGGAGAGGAACTTGCGCGCTCCTCCACTGCTTCCGCCGGCTGGTTTGGCGATCGCGCCAGAGCATTTTTCCGGCGAAAGGGATTCTCCTCATCCCAGGCGAATGAGCTTCTCAGCGGAGTGCTGCAAGCCGCAGCTTGTTCCCGCTGATCGCTCATCTCCGATCTGGCCGTTGATCTGGCAACTCCGGTTGCTGTGGCCGCACCCTCTATTGGCCAGACGCTGTCGTTTTCCAGCACTTAGCTCCGTGCCTCCAGTCAGCTGTTCTTCAGTCGTTATCCAACACCACTTGCGGTGTGCTTAGCCAATTTTGCCCAAAAACAAAAAGAAGGCAGCAACCAACAAGTGGCGCCAAGAATCACAGCGAAGAAGAATAGGAAAACAGGCACTTACCTGCTGTTCCTTCCCCCCCCTTCGGCCCAGGGCTCGACGGCGTCCCACTGGGATTTCGTCCAGAACTATTGGCCAGGTGGCCGCTTCTCTGCTTGCGGACTTGCGTTCCGCGCAGGTAAGTAACGCAGCACTACTATGGCTCGCGCTAACTACTCTTTGCCTCTTTTCCAGGCTAACTTCCGACGTTTTCCACTGAATTATACGGAACGATTTAAAAACACGACCGCACTCACTAGAATACACACTGTGTGTCCATGCATGCTGACGCGGCTTGTCTGTGGTTCAAGTCATTTACTGCCGATCATATTTCGGATACTTGGACTGCACTTGAACGTGAAATATGTTTATGTAACAAAGACTAAGTGTCGTTGTCTTCTTATTTGTGTTTATTGGTATATATTGGACATAGTGTTGAGCACAGTGAGCTCTCGATATGTGCATACCACAAAACAACTTTTTGTTAAGGAATTAGCGTTTATGCAAACCGGAACAGTAACACCAAACTTCTTTCATTTCAAACCACCTGTTGGAAGCTGCCGAGCCTTTTCGGCAAGTCTGACTCCACATTTAAAAATTAAGATTGCTCCGTTCTTAAGGGTCAGAGGCCGTGGCCGTGGACTTCGATTTTAGGTGTCAGGCGCTTTGGGCGACGAAGAGGACCGCTGACCGACTGCCTCGAAGAGGAACCAACTAGACAGATGGAAGGATCGAAGCAGTGGCTTATAAAAAGTAAGAACTTTACATAGGTGTGTGCGTGTATGCACTGAGAGCGTACATAGGATGAGCGCGATAACAGAAAACTTAAGAGAGACGTGACTTAAGTGCTATTAACGGCTGCTGCTCCGAACATACTCCCGTCCGTTGAAAGACCAGGGCTTTTAACAGGATCCTCAACTGGAAGGACGCACAGCTTGTTGACGGCTCGACGAGTGGTTTCAGAGGGGGTCTCCAGGATGGCAACTCTCACAGCGCCATCATCTCCAGCGATACCTTCGATCACTCGCGCCAATGGCCACTTCAACGGTAGCAAGTTGTCATCCTTGATGCAAACGACATCGTTGACCTGGATCGAGGGTTGAGGTGTGCGCCATTTGGCACGTTGTTGAGCAGCGTCAGGTACTCCTCACTCCAACGCTTCCAAAAGATCTGCTGGGCACAGGAGACTCGTTCGTTCTTTGCGCCCACAAAATTGGTGGCATTATCCGACCAAATGATTCGGGGAATACCGCGCGTGGCAACAAAGCGTTTGGTTAGGTCCTTTACCAATTCCAACCAGACGGCCTTTGTTGCAAAACAGATGAACACGCAGATGTAAGATTTCATCGGAGCTCGACTGCGCCCATCTGGCTTATAGTGGAAGGGACCGCAGTAGTCAATTCCAGTGACGCTGAATGCAGGCGAATCCTGTACTCGATCCTTCGGTAGGTCAGCCATGATGTGTTCCACAAGACGAGGTTTGGACCGGCAGCAGATGACGCATTTTCCTAAGGCGCGAGCAACAGTTTTCATGCCGCCGATGGACCAAAACTGTAAGCGAATCGCTCCAAGTAGCGACTGCGGACCAGCATGGTGAGGATTTCTATGAAAGTGCGTAATGATGGCGAACGTCAATGGATGATCCTTGGGTAAAATGATTCGGTGGCGTGCATCGAAGCCGAGAGTTGAGTGCCGCAGGCGGCCTCGGCGAGAGCGGGATGATTCTGCTGGAAGCCTCCACGCAGTTCCCTTTCCGCAGAGCAAGGTACTCAGGATACAGGTGGGCCCATTGAACGACGCGACATAGGAAGTGCGATCCTTTGCGAAGGTCCTCAGATGACAGATCCGGTCACTTCGTCTTACTGATAAACTTCTGAACGTAACCAAAGATGCGCATCATGACTCCAAATGAGTTGACGTGCTTAAACGAAAGCGAGATGTCGACACGCTCAGACGAAAGCAATACCCTATGTCGAAGTTCTGAAAGATTAGCTTGTAGCGAGCGCTGTTCAGGCCAGCAACCTTTTTTCCTTGCAAGAAGGCAGGTCCATTTATCCACAGAGTAGAATGCAAGAACTCCTGAGGCGCGGCTCCCTTTGACAGAATGTCAAAAAGACAAAAACGTTGAATTTGGATGGTTCCTCTCGTAGCCAAGACAAGACCACAGATGAATCCGACCAACAAATGATTGGCAGTCGAAGGTATCCATTTTCCTGATTTCGCGAAGCAAATTGGCCAATAAGAACGCTGCGCATAGTTCAAGCTTAGGCAGTGTTTTCAGTGGGGCAACCCTAGCCTTCGAACAAAGCAAATGAACCTCAGCGGCGGTATCCGTAAACGAACGAGCATAGATACAAGCCCCATAGGCCTGGAGGCTGGCATCACAGCAGTAATGCAATTCGAACCTGGTCTTAGGTTGAAGTACGTAGCGAGGAAATGTAGCTTGACCCACAGTAGCGAAATCCTTGCAAAACTCAGTCCAGGCCGATTCCAAAGGCTGAGGAAGACTTTCATCCCAATGCAGCTTGTCCCTCCACATGCCCTGCATAATTATTTTCGCTCTTGTCAGTGTAGGTCCGATCAAACCCATGGGGTCATAGCACCGCGCAATGGTTGACAACACCGAACGCTTAGTGTGCTTGCCAACGCCGATTTGAGGAGCAAATGTAAACAAAAAGTTTTCCTGCCACTGCCATCATCCAGCTTCAGAAAACTTTTCCTTTTGGCCTCTGGGACTTTACGAAGCACATCAGGGGAATTTGAACACCATTTCTGCAATTGAAAGTTCCCTCGAGCAAGAAGATCCGTGGTTTGACGCATAATATCTAGCACTTCCTCGACCGAATTGCCTCCAGATATCATGTCGTTTACGTAGAAGTCCTGTAGAATGGTTTCCGACCCAATGGATACGAAGACCACTCATCCATGGCTAGCTGATGCATAGTTTGAATAGCTAAAAACGATGCAGGCTTATATGGTCTATATGGCGTCGTCAAGAGAGTCCCTCCACAATATGCATTGGAGCATGGTGTCAGGCATTGAGTACCGATATCACCTGTAAGAGCAATGGAAAATGTACGAAAACGGATGAGTGTGTGAAATAGCTTGGCTTGAATGGTGGAACCAGACATAAGCAGATCATTTAACGAAAGACCAGATGTGGTAGCTGCAGAGTCGTCGAATACAACCCTCAGCTTTGTTGTGGAGCTGTCCTCTTTGGTGACGCAATAATGTGGGAAGAAATATTTGCACTTGTTCTTATCTTCCTGAGGCACCAGAGACATATGATCGAGGGACAGGTACTCCTTCATAAATGCCGAATATTTGTCATAAAGAGCTGGATTACGCACGAACTTGCGCTCCAAGTTTTCAAAGCACCGCTTTGCTTGCAAATAGGAATCTCCCAAGGACTCTAAACTTCGCTTCATAGGCAAGCGAACAGAGTATTCCCCTGAGGGTAAGCGAGTATGATGGTTGACGAACTGTTCCTCGCAGTGAAGTTCCTCCTCGGTTGCCCTAGCGATTGGCTCAAAGATGTGCTCCACTTCCCAAAATTGACGAACCAAGTCATCGAGCTGTGCTGTGATTGGTGTCATCCGAAGATTGGGTTACGATAAACAACGAGGAGTTGGGGGCCAACTGCCCGCCACCAGATAGAATCCATCCGAGATGTGTCTACTGCAGCAAAGGTAATCCAGGCGCCAGCTGAATTTGTCCCACACACAGCAACTCAAAGAAAAGTCCGGCTCCGATGAGCAGATCAATGCGCTGCGGCTTATGGAACGAAGGGTCAGCACACTGGATATTCAAAGGTATAGGCCAATTAGCAGTGCTAATTGAGACGCCAGGTTGACTATCCGTAATCTTCTGGGCAACGACGGCATTAATGCTAGTGGTGAAATCTGAAATTCGCGAACGAGATCCACCGAGATACCTTCAGTTGAGACGCTAGCATCTCCGATGCCAGAGACAGCAGTAAGCGACTTAGTTTTACGCAGTTGAAGCTGATTAGCTAGACGAGTAGTTACGACGGTGGCTAATAGAACAGGCTCAGACCGACGCTGGGATATATGTATGAGCTTGCGTCGAGGAGGGCGACAATGCTACCATGGCGGTATGATTTGGCTGCGACAGGACGAAGAAAATGCAGAAGAGTGTGGTGCTTCGATTGGCAAGTACGGCAGGGACCTGATTTACAATCTTTCAAGTAATGACCCTTTCGTAGGCAATTGACGCATATCAAGAGCCTCTTTGCTTCCTTGTGACGATCATTCGGCGATAGAGCTTTTAACCGTTGACAATTGGCAATCCTATGGGTTGTGCCCTCACAAAACAGACAGGAAACAAGAGCGCATGATGCTACAAACGATTTTCATGATGCGTACTCGCGGTTTTCCCTGACCCGGTTGCCGACCTGATCTAGATAATGCCTTCAAGGGTACAAAATCTTTGTTCCAGAAAGGCAGATAATTGCTCCCAGGATGGAAGATCGTGATTCGACGACGCTGCTTCCCATTTAACTTGAGTCTGCTTGTCCAAATTCTTCCGGAGTGCGTGGACGATGATGCAATCAGCTATTTCCTCCTTAGTTGCCAGCGCTTCCAGGTGGCGGCGTCCGTAAACGCCCGCAGCTGAACAACAGATGAGTCCCCACTCGCCAGCCCAAATATTTCTCTAATGTGTGCCTGTAGAATGAGACGTTTATTAGCAAATCGTTTTTTGAGAATATCTAATGCGGTATTGTAATTAGCCTCGCTCATCTGCAACGAACTAATGGTGTCCAACGCCGCTCCGTTCAAACAAGACCGCAAATGCTGTAACTTCTCGATAAAAGTCAGCTCAGCTTCACTATCAATAAGAGCTGTGAACATGGAATAAAAGCTTGTCCACTCTGTATAGGCTCCGCTGAACATGCGCAGCCGCAGGTGTGGCAAGCGCGCTCGATTGGCCATGTACATAATGGATTGGGATTCACTTGGGATTCACTTGGGTTCATTTGAAACGTGGAACAATGCGTGGGCGGCGAACGATTGCCCAACTCACGCTGTAGAATGGTCCTCAATGAAGGATGGACGAGTCAAATTTTCCTGGTATTTCACTGGACATAGATTCAAAATCCACTTCCTCCAAACTGGTGTGGGCCACAATAAAATGGGATATATGGTAAATGGATATATTCATCCATTTGGCGCAGCTTTTCACGATCCATCTCTGTGCGTATGGACTCTAGCCTGTCGAAAATTGCTCTTGCCTTAAGCCTCATGAAGCTGCGTTCGCACTAACCCTTTCACTTGGTGGAGCATCGCCAACTGTCACTGTATCGCTTTCATTGTCCATAGCCAACGATCCACTCCTTTTATTATTTTTCCTTTTGCCCACGGTTTTGGCTAGATATTATTGACGCGGAGTGTATGAGTCGATCACAGTTGAATAAAAATGATGCAAAGCGAGAGTTCAGACTAGCGTACAAAACGTTTTTCGTTCACTTTTGCGGCACTTTTATGTATGCGGCCGGCAAATCAACAAAGCGACGAACGAAAAAGAACCAACAGCTATGCACAAGAGAACGACCGAGATGTTTTGCACTGTTTTAAGCTCGAATTCGAGAGAGAGATATGCGCAGCCAGCCACGAGAGCTGGCTGAAGCAAACGACGAAAGAGGAGGCGAAGAAAACTAACGGACCACGCTTGGAACTCTATGCAGCCAGTCTTGACAGTGCGCTGCGCAGCAACGAAACAGACGGCGAAAGAGAAGCGAAAACGAAAAGCGGGTCGCTAGAACTGCCACGGTCGGCCACAACGATCTTTGGTTCGCTACTTTTCGACTAATGTTACGTTAAATCTTCGAATTTGATTTAACGAACTACTTGAAACACTACTAACACACGACAAGTCTACGGCAATCACGTCGGGGTCCCCAAAATATTGGAAGCTGCCTAGCTTTATCGGCAACTCTGACTCCACATTTACAAATTAAGATTGCTCCGTTGTTAAGGTTACAATTTATTGTTTTTGTTTTCGATATTGATTTTGTGTTGTTATTAGAGGCCGTGGACTTCGATTTTAGGTGTTAGGCGTTATTGAGACTTCTATAGTCTACAACCATTCTATATTTTTGCTTCCCTGAAGCATCGATTTCTTGCGGATCATGGATATGGGCGAGCAGTAAGAAGAATTCGGATTTCGAATTATTCCCTGCCTGATCATATCCTTGATTTGCTGGTTTACCTCCAGATCATGTATCTGGGCATACTTATATGGTCGTCTGTAGACCGGGTCTTCATGTTGAGTCTTGATTTCGTGCTTGATTGTACTTGGGAAAGTCAAATTGTCACCTTCTCTGTACTGCTCATCTTTGAACTCGTATAAGACTTTTTTCAATTCTTCCTTTGTTCGTCGTTTAAATGATCTAATCTTAATTGATAACGTTCCCTTGATTCGTTATCCATGTCAGAAGCGAAGTATTGATCTCCCTCTGGAGATGGGTCAAGGCACTTATGTGCGATCTTCTCTTCCTATGAAGATGGATCTGTGCACTTCAGTGCGGTCTTGGAGGCTTCAATAACTTCTCCACTCTAAATGATAGGAGTCGGGGCACAAAGTGGTCAACAACGCGACTACAATAAAAAAATCCCTTACGGTTCACTTAGGACTAAAAAGGTTTGGAAAAAGGAAGGATTGTAAAAATGGACCCAGTCCAGTAAAAATTGCTAGAAAAGCAGGAGCAACTAGAAAAAAAAAATTTAACAGCTGCTGGTTGATTTAGTAAGTAAACCGGCAGCTCAAAACAAAACCGCAGACGCTCTGAAAAGTTGGATACAATCAGAGGAGCTATTGAAGTAAATCATGAAAATTTTACGAAAGACGGCTACGGAGAAGAGGAATATTTCGAACTGGATATATTCTTCCTTATAATGGATTAAAATCGAAACCGCCAAGCCAAGTAGAGCTCGAGAAGGTAAAAATACCAACACTCAGTGGAGGCATGAAGCAATGGACAACATTCTACAATCTCTTTGAAGAAATGATACATGATCAAAAGAAAATACACAAAATCGAAAAAATGATGCGCCTAAAGAATGCGTTAAGAGGTGAACCAGCTCGTCTAATCCAACACTTGCAAATATCTGCCGCTATCTATGAAGTAGCTTGGTCGAAGCTCAAAAAGCGGCACGCAAATAATAGGATGATATGCACAGCGCGATTGGACAGACTTCTTGACCGGGATCAGGGATAAACAGTGATCTCGTCAAGAACATAGCCAAGGGTAATGTCGTGCCAGAGTTAGGCATGCTTAGTGTAATCTTGACTCGAGATGACCGTTTTATTAGAGTTTTATTATTAAAAACGAGGGGGAACGTTGTGAGTTGCTGCGGACACCGCAACCCTACGGTTATACCCGATACTAAGTCAGTATGGCTCTCCTCCGGCAGACGCCGCTAATATTAAACGACACGACAAAGAGTGCGTGCGAGAGAGACAGAAAATCAGTCTGAGCGTGACGTCGGGCGCTGCGTAGCCACTGAAAATTGATTTCTTGCTTTTGGCTACAAAAATGATCCGATCTGATCCAGATTCAGCAATCTGATAGATATGGTCATTATCTATGATTCTGCGTTTTTAGTTTTCTCGAATGTGCAATATTGTGGATGCAACAGGTTTTCGTCCTTTGTGTGGGCGGAAGGGGGTGGGGCGAAATTTTGAGATACACGTTTTATAGTAAGATCTAACAGGAGTGCGGATACCAAATTTGGTTACTCTAGCCTTAATAGTCTCTGAGATTTGTGAATATCCCCAGATTTTCATCCTTTGCGGGGGCGGAAGGGGGTGTGGCGAAATTTTGAAACAAACTCGTCTCGGTCCGATATATTAGGAGTGTGGATACCAAATTTGGTTGCTCTAGCTTTTATAGTCTCTGAGATCTAGGCGCTAATGTTTTACTCTAAGCAAAGCCGGCTATGCTACGTGTGTGTTAGAGAGAGACAGGGCGAGAAAAAATGAAATTGTTTTCTTGATGCTGGCTATAATAATAATACGATCTTATTCAAATTCTGCAGTCTAAAAGATATGGTCATTCTCTACGATTCTGCGTGTTTGGTTTTCTCGTATCTTTAAAATTGTGGATGCCACAGATTTTCGTCCTTTGTGGGGCGGAAGTGGGCGGGGCGAAGTTTTGAAATATTCTTGTAGCAGTGACATATCACAGAAGTCTGGATCCAAAACATCGTTGCTCTCGCTCTTATAGTCTTTGAGCACTAGGCGCTGAAGGGGACGGACAGACGGACAGACGGACGGACGGACAGACGGACAGACAGACATGGCTCAATCGACTCGGCTATTGATGCTGATCAAGAATATATATACTTTATGGGGTCGGAAACGATTCCTTCTGGACGTTACACACATCCACTTTTACCACAAATCTAATATACCCCAATACTCATTTTGAGTATCGGGTATAAAAATACGTTTGTAAGGAGCTCCCCTCCTGGGTATAACCATGATAAGAGCTCGCGAGTCTTTCGTACACTGAGGCAGACGACACACCTAGCTTTTTGGGATATGAGGGAAAAGAACCATTGACATCCACTGTGAATGTTGTTAGGGCACGCTTTTTTTGAATTCTCTTCCAGCCGCCTGCGTCGGGAGATCGATTTTTCGCCGCTGGAATCTCGGATATGAAAAGTTAGTTGGTAAATTGTGGTTGTGAAGGTAGTAATCAATGTTTATGCCGCCTCACGGCTCTAACATGAATATACCCTCGATCTCGATAGGTTCGTGTGAGATGGCAGAAGCCATTTTTTGACACACGCATTTTGGCACGTGCGTTTATCATGTTTGATCGTGTTTATCGGTCTTGAAGCCTTCCATAAATTTAGTGGAATTAAGAAAAATCAAATCTCAGTAGATTAACTTGATGATAAAATGCAGCCCAATAGATGTTGTACAAATAATTCTGTAGTCCTATTCTACCAGTTACTATATAATTCCATCGATTTAAGTTAATTTTTATAAGCCTCGGCATAACCCAACTAAGAAAAACGTCTAACACAAGAAGTCTGAAAGCATAACATTAGGATTGAATTTATGAGATGGATGTGGGTAATTGAACTCACGCTGGCGCCCTCTTAACCGAAGGAAAAAGGGGCCACTAGGAAACCTGAAAGGATCCCAAGGAAGTGGTCGTTAGTAGGGAGGGCTCAAGAGGACATCTGTGATCCCAACTATTTATCAGCCTCAGCCACGTGTCGCGTGGATTAGTATTCTTGTATCTACCGATTCAGTACTCTAACGTTTTCTTGTCGACCGCACGCTAAAATGTTAGTATTTAATTTGTTATCCCTGACGTTGCAGCAGCGGCTATCGAATGGTTCGCGCAAGACCACCATAGCCGTTAATCGACCGTAACACCAAACTTCTTTCATTTCAAACCACCTGTTGGAAGCTGCCGAGCCTTTTCGGCAAGTCTGACTCCACATTTAAAAATTAAGATTGCTCCGTTCTTAAGGGTCAGAGGCCGTGGCCGTGGACTTCGATTTTAGGTGTCAGGCGCTTTGGGCGACGAAGAGGACCGCTGACCGACTGCCTCGAAGAGGAACCAACTAGACAGATGGAAGGATCGAAGCAGTGGCTTATAAAAAGTAAGAACTTTACATAGGTGTGTGCGTGTATGCACTGAGAGCGTACATAGGATGAGCGCGATAACAGAAAACTTAAGAGAGACGTGACTTAAGTGCTATTAACGGCTGCTGCTCCGAACATACTCCCGTCCGTTGAAAGACCAGGGCTTTTAACAGGATCCTCAACTGGAAGGACGCACAGCTTGTTGACGGCTCGACGAGTGGTTTCAGAGGGGGTCTCCAGGATGGCAACTCTCACAGCGCCATCATCTCCAGCGATACCTTCGATCACTCGCGCCAATGGCCACTTCAACGGTAGCAAGTTGTCATCCTTGATGCAAACGACATCGTTGACCTGGATCGAGGGTTGAGGTGTGCGCCATTTGGCACGTTGTTGAGCAGCGTCAGGTACTCCTCACTCCAACGCTTCCAAAAGATCTGCTGGGCACAGGAGACTCGTTCGTTCTTTGCGCCCACAAAATTGGTGGCATTATCCGACCAAATGATTCGGGGAATACCGCGCGTGGCAACAAAGCGTTTGGTTAGGTCCTTTACCAATTCCAACCAGACGGCCTTTGTTGCAAAACAGATGAACACGCAGATGTAAGATTTCATCGGAGCTCGACTGCGCCCATCTGGCTTATAGTGGAAGGGACCGCAGTAGTCAATTCCAGTGACGCTGAATGCAGGCGAATCCTGTACTCGATCCTTCGGTAGGTCAGCCATGATGTGTTCCACAAGACGAGGTTTGGACCGGCAGCAGATGACGCATTTTCCTAAGGCGCGAGCAACAGTTTTCATGCCGCCGATGGACCAAAACTGTAAGCGAATCGCTCCAAGTAGCGACTGCGGACCAGCATGGTGAGGATTTCTATGAAAGTGCGTAATGATGGCGAACGTCAATGGATGATCCTTGGGTAAAATGATTCGGTGGCGTGCATCGAAGCCGAGAGTTGAGTGCCGCAGGCGGCCTCGGCGAGAGCGGGATGATTCTGCTGGAAGCCTCCACGCAGTTCCCTTTCCGCAGAGCAAGGTACTCAGGATACAGGTGGGCCCATTGAACGACGCGACATAGGAAGTGCGATCCTTTGCGAAGGTCCTCAGATGACAGATCCGGTCACTTCGTCCTACTGATAAACTTCTGAACGTAACCAAAGATGCGCATCATGACTCCAAATGAGTTGACGTGCTTAAACGAAAGCGAGATGTCGACACGCTCAGACGAAAGCAATACCCTATGTCGAAGTTCTGAAAGATTAGCTTGTAGCGAGCGCTGTTCAGGCCAGCAACCTTTTTTCCTTACAAGAAGGCAGGTCCATTTATCCACAGAGTAGAATGCAAGAACTCCTGAGGCGCGGCTCCCTTTGACAGAATGTCAAAAAGACAAAAACGTTGAATTTGGATGGTTCCTCTCGTAGCCAAGACAAGACCACAGATGAATCCGACCAACAAATGATTGGCAGTTGAAGGTATCCATTTTCCTGATTTCGCGAAGCAAATTGGCCAATAAGAACGCTGCGCATAGTTCAAGCTTAGGCACCGTGAGTGTTTTCAGTGGGGCAACCCTAGCCTTCGAACAAAGCAAATGAACCTCAGCGGCGGTATCCGTAAACGAACGAGCATAGATACAAGCCCCATAGGCCTGGAGGCTGGCATCACAGCAGTAATGCAATTCAAACCTGGTCTTAGGTTGAAGTACGTAGCGAGGAAATGTAGCTTGACCCACAGTAGCGAAATCCTTGCCAAACTCAGTGCAGGCCGATCAAACCCATGGGGTCATAGCACCGCGCAATGGTTGACAACACCAAACGCTTAGTGTGCTTGCCAACACTGATTTGAGGAGCAAATGTAAACAAAAAGTTGTCCTTATGGGGCTCCCAAATGAGCTCAAGCGCTTTGGTTACATCACTGCCATCATCCAGCTTCAGAAAACTTTTCCTTTTGGCCTCTGGGACTTTACGAAGCACATCAGGGGAATTGGAACACCATTTCCGCAATTGAAAGTTCCCTCGAGCAAGAAGATCCGTGGTTTGACGCATAATATCTAGCACTTCCTCGACCGAATTGCCTCCAGATATCATGTCGTTTACGTAGAAGTCCTGTAGAATGGTTTCCGACCCAATGGATACGAAGACCACTCATCCATGGCTAGCTGATGCATAGTTCGAATAGCTAAAAACGATGCAGGCTTATATGGTCTATATGGCGTCGTCAAGAGAGTCCCTCCACAATATGCATTGGAGCATGGTGTCAGGCATTGAGACGCGCACACACCTATACACATTATTTCCGAACATAAGTTATTATTTTTTAAAAGTGATATGTTAGCTCCTGTATCTACTAGTAATGTTATTTGTTTATTATTTTTTTGATTGTGTATTTTTATAATGCTGCTGAGACTTAGGTTTATGTTAAAGACTTTTAAGATTGGTTGCTCAAGGGGGTTTGAGCGTTTTCCGAGTTACTTTGTGTAACTCGTACTTGATTGTTATTCCTATTTCCTCTATATGAGCCGCCTCTTTTCGAGCCGCCTCTAAAGTTTGTATTGATGTCTTTACTGTTATGCCATGTGTTGTTATTATTGTACCGTTGGCCGCCTCTGTTATTGTTACGGCCCATATACCTACCACGACCGCGATTTCCACCGCGCTGTGAGTAGTTTTGGTAATACATAATTGTATTAGTTTCTTCGGCTATATCATTTGATGTTTCAATATATGCAGCTATTGCTTCATCCATATTGTTAAATAGACGAGAACGCATAACTGTCTTAACATCTCAATTTAAGCAATTTTTCTTCATTGCTGATACCGCCTGTTTGGTACTTAATGATCTAGCTTGCTCTAGGGTATATTCGTTTTCAATGTATGCTCCCTCTAGGGACTTAGCTAAGTTCTCAATTTCTTGCGTATATGCATTGGGTGTTTTGTTTTTCTGCGAAAGATTCAATAATCTTGCAGATAAATTGTCAATGGACTCACCCTTAATGTTATCTTTTAGTCTGCTGATAATCTGATCTATTGTAGTTTCATTGCTTATTATATTTCTAGCTGGTCCTTTTAGTTTTGTTTTAATCAAAGACACAGCTAAAAATTCATGTGAGCCTTGTATTGTTTTCATGATTTCCAATGCATCCAGAAAACTACGTAAGTTTTCAGCTTTACCGCTGAAGTCTGGTTATATCTTTGATGCAATGTTCATAAATGCAATATTGTTTTGCTCCATGATTGCAGGTTTTTGTTCTGTTACGCTTGAGATTGTGTCAGTATCTGACAGAAAATCGGTTCCTACTACTTCAGGTAAATTTATAACAGCAGGTATGGTTAGATCGTGTAGATCTCTTTCTTTTATTTCTTGATCTGATTCGTATTCATCTGACGAATCTGTATCTTCCTGATTCGTATTCAATTCTTCACTAGTACCAGCTGTCAAAGGGGTATTTAAGATTGTCGGTATCGATATATCTAAATTATACCTTCTTTGAACTGATACTAAATTTGATCGAAATTTGACCAATAATTTAGATACTGATGACCAGTGTGATTGATTTAATTTTTCCCTGTTGTTATGTATTAGTTGCGTGCTTCATTCAAACACTCTACTAATATCTTTGCGTGTTTATTGTCTGTATCGTCTAGAATATTCCTGTTTTGCGAAATGCATTTATATGATTTGTCAAACTTTCTCTTTAACTCATGTAATGTGGCATGTATCTGTTGCCATTCCATATTCCTAAACTCATTATGCTTTAGTTATTCTTTATTTTGAAATAGTTTTGTAAATATATCTTTATTGAAACATATTGCAATTTTAATTATTATATGTATATATTTTTTTTTGTATTTATATCTTATCTAAGTCATTTGCCTTGCTTAAATATTTCTTTTATAGACACCTGTTGTGTACTTTATATATTTTATGCAATAAGTTGGCAATCATAATTATTATCATTACGATCAAATTTGTTGTTATTGTGTTTAAATCTTGTGTCCCTACTTCTACCTTGTTGATTACATTTGCAGTGGAGTCCACTGTTTTTGTATCTATGAGACCCATTTTTGAGGGTGATATATATATTAGGTTAGGTTGACCCGGACGGCCCTCAGAGGGGGCCCCACATAGGCCAGTATGGCCCTTAGTTGTCCGGATAGGGGGGGGGGGGGGAGGGGGGGGGGGGGGGGTATGAACCGTCGCGGCAGTGCTTAGTGGGTTTTGAAGTCCTCGAGGATCGAGGTATTTTTCGCATAGGCCAGTAGTTGCTGTGACGTCCTCTTGGAGGCATCTTCCAGTGATGCCAGCACTGGGGCGCCCAGGTATCTCCTCCTTGCCCTTAAGAGAGCAGGACAGTTGCAGATGAGATGTTCTAGGGTTTCGGTTGCCCCAGGTTCGTCACATTTCCTACAACTGTCTCTGTTTGTGATTCCTAGCTTTGTCGCATGCGCCGCAGCCAGGCAGTGTCCCGTTAATATTCCCACTAATAATCTGCAGTCCTTCCGTGGTAGGTGCAGCAGGTAGTGGCTGAGTTTGTCATTGCGTTCCTTGCACATGATTTTCGAGGTTCTGCAGGCGGTGGTACTCCTCCACCTACATTCGGTTTGTGATCCGGCCTGCTTTTCTAGATCGCTTTGCAGCGTTCTGAGGGAGACAGGCACGTTCTCGGTTCTCGTATTCGCCAGCCCGACGCCTTCCTTAGCTAGTACGTCCGCCGTCTCGTTCCCTTCGATGCCCTGGTGGCTGGGAATCCAGTAGATCCGCACTGACTTTGTCGTGCTTAGGGTATCTAGTGCCTCCCTGCTCGCCAAGACATTTCTGGAACTGACTGCGGACGACTGCATGGATCTTATCGCCGCTTGGCTGTCGACGAATAGGTTGACCGCATCGTGTGCTCTTTCAGTGAGAAGAGCGACTTCTGCTGCTTTCCTGATGGCAAAAACCTCTGCCTGGAATATGCTACAATGGTCCGGTAGCTTATATGACAGCCTTATCTCAGGGTCTGTACAGTATAGGCCCGCTCCTACTCCTCGGTCCATCTTGGAGCCGTCCGTATATATATTGAGGTGCTCCGTTTGGTCTCTTCCGATTTTCCAGTCTTCAGGTCCCAAGGATGCAGTTGTTTTTACGTCGAGGCATGTTTGGGGGGTCATGTAATCAGTTGATCTGTTCATTTCCCTTCCAATTGAACTATGCCCGTATTCTTGTGGCGACATATTTCCTGAAGCGATGAGGCGTTGTGCTGCCTTTCCTGCAGTCAGACGGGCGTGGATGTCTAGGGGTTCGATTCCAAGTAGGGTTTCGAGTGCTTTTGTTGGGGTTGACCTCAGCGCCCCTGTAATACAGAGCAAAGCCTGTCGCTGAGTCCTTTCCATAAGCTTATGATACGTTTTCTTTCCAGTAGCTTGCCACCACACTAAGACTCCATACAGCAGAGTTGGTCGCACCACCGAGATGTAAATCCAATGCATCAGAGCCGGAGATAGGCCCCATGTGCTGCTGAGCATCTTCTTGGATGCATAAAGCGCAATGGTGGCCTTCTTCACCCTTTCCAATACATTGGGTTTCCATGCCAGTTTACTATCCAGTACTGTGCCCAGGTATTTGACTTGTGTTTTTGGGGTTAGCCTAGTTTGATTGATCTTCGGGGGGTCCATATCGGTACCTTGTACCTCTTGGTAAAGAGGATGAGGTCCGTCTTGTCCGCGTTGATACTGAGTCCTACTTCTTCCGCCCACTCGCGTATCTCTCTGAGTGTTCGTTGCATTAGTGAGCTGAGGGTCGATGGGCAAACACCCGTAATAAGTATGCTTATGTCGTCCGCATAAGCTGTTATTATTGGGGCCTTCCTTTCGTATCTCTTGATGAGGTCGTCGACCACCAGATTCCACAGGAGGGGCGACAGGACTCCACCCTGGGGTGTGCCTCTGTGTGCCTCTTTCACCATGGAAGCGGTGCCCCACTCTGATTGCACCCGTCTGCAACCTAGGAGGTTCCTTATCCACAGGTTGATTGCTGGGTGTGTATTAGTTGCTACCAGGCAATTTGTTATTGCTTCCGTAGCCACGTTGTTGAATGCTCCGGAGATGTCCACGAATACTCCCAGTGCATACTTTTTATTGTGAAGGGCTTTCTCAATGGTAGCTACTACCGAATGTAGTGCGGTCTCCACCGATTTCCCTTTAGTATAGGCATGCTGGTTGGTTGACATCAGTCCCCCTACCTCATTCCTGATGTGTAAGTCAAGCAGCTTTTCTAGCGTTTTTAATATAAAGGAGGTAAGGCTTATCGGTCTATAGTCCTTGGGACTCGCATGGCTGCACTTTCCTGCCTTTGGGAGGAAGACAACTCTCGAGGTTCTCCATTGGATAGGGATATAGCCAGTACTTATACAAGCTGTGAATATTGCGGAGAGCCATGGGGTAATCGCCTCTTTGGTCACCTGCATCATGGCTGGGAATATCCCGTCAAGTCCTGGTGCTTTTGTGCCCGCAAAGGAGTCTATTGCCCAGTGGATTCGCTTGGTGGTTAACAAATCTGCTGGGGGGTGTTGTTCCTCGGTTGCTAGGTCCTGGTGCTCTTTGGCATCAGCGACCTCGGTGCAACCAGGGAAATGTTCCTCCATTAGTGCTGTTAGGGCTTCGTCACTGCCCTCTGTCCACTGTCCGTCATCTAGCTTTAATTGGATTTGTATGGTAGGCTGCTTAGAAAGCAGCTTCCGTAGCCGTGCGGTTTCTGGTACTTTCTCGATGTTGGAGCAGAAGGTCCTCCACGAGTTCCGTTGTGCTTTACGTATTTCCTTCTTGTAGCTCCTGAGTAGGAGTCTGTATTCCTCATAGACGATCCCTTCGTTCGCTTGTTTGGCGATCTTAAAGAATTCCTTGAGGTTGTCCCTTTGAAGAGAGAGATCCCGGCTCCACCAGAGTGGCTTGGACCTCTTCTTCGTCCTCGAGGGTTTGCACGATGTGTGGTAGGCGTCCAGCAACGCGTTGGATAGGGTCTCTAGAGACTTCTCTATGTCCTCCGCGGATTTCACTGTGCCCGGACTCGCGAGCTTCGAAGTAACTGTCTTTTTAAACTTTTCCCAGCTTGTATTCCGGGGGTTTCTATAGACTATTACCTTCGAAGAATGTTTGAAGTCGCACTTAAACTGAATGTACTTGTGATCTGAGAAGGAGGGTCTTTCAAGGACCCTCCAGCTAGATACCGTAGTACTGTTTCCCGTTGCTAGTGTTAGGTCTAGCACGTTGGATGAAGTCGGACCCACGAAGGTGTGCTCCTCCCCGACGTTTGCTATATATAGATTAGTATAAAGTCTAAGAGTGACTCACCTCTATCATTGATGTCGGTGCTTCCCCACACATTGTGGTGGGCATTGGCATCCGTCCCGATGACGAGTTGATAGTTTTTGGTGCCGGCTTCTGTCACCAGGCTCCTGAGTTCGTCGGGTGGTGCGGGTCTGTCGTGAGCCATGTAGCAGGAAGCCACCAGAAGGCGCTTTTCTTCGCTTTCCAGCATCACAACCGTCAGGTCATCTGTAATGAGACATAAGGTAAGCATGGATTCCCTTTCGTACGAGTTCGACGGTTCTGTTCCTGCTTACCGATGTTGCGTAGAACAGGTTGTGATTTGAGGACTTTAGTCCGGCCACTGAATTGCCTGTCGCAATCCAGGGCTCCTGGACTAGA
Source organism: Drosophila miranda (assembly GCF_003369915.1). NCBI lineage: Eukaryota > Metazoa > Arthropoda > Insecta > Diptera > Drosophilidae > Drosophila > Drosophila miranda. The sequence continues at coordinate 42,496,036 of NC_046674.1, forward strand.
GCTATGTCGGCGAGCCCTTGCTCCATGGCGATGAGGAGCTCCGCCGACGCTACCTTGCTTTTATGCAAGTTTAGCTGCAGCACACTCAGCATGGGTGGCTGGCTCACTTGCATCCGACGGGTTGACTACTAACGTCAGGTCACCGTCTTCCTCGTCTTCGTCCTCAAGCGCAAGACCCTGGGCGGCCTCCACGATGGACTCGAGACCTAAGTCCTTTTCCACCTCGCCTACCTGCAGGGTATGCGCGTCCTTGTCCTCAGGGTGGCGCTTTTTGAGGCGCAGGTAGACGCTACCCATGCCCCACGCCATCTTCCCGAACTTTGGATACAGCAGATCCTCTGCCTCCTTGTTTATTTGGAGGATCACACATTGGCCCCCCCTCGTTGGGTAGTGGGCTACCAATGTGTAGGATCCTCCAATCGGTCGTTGGCACGTCCGCGTTTTGCCGCTGAAGGAGCTTCAGCGCTCGGTCTCCCTGGATTGTGATGGGGAAGAGTACCTTCGCCTTAGGCTTGGACGGGATAAGCTCCCGGTCCACAACCTCCAGCTTGGCCCCCTCCCACATCGCCTCCAGTTGGCAGACCGTACGCGTCAGCCACCTTAGGGTTGGATCGTCGTTGCACTTTAGGATCTTAACCCCATTTAGCCACCCAGCACCATCGAACGTGGGCATAGGGGCCGTGGGGTCTTCTTCCATGTGTGCAAACAGTGCGTCGACGAGACGCGCGTGCACAAGCTTCCACTGTGCCGCTGACATCTTGCCGTTTTCCTCGCTCCGGTCGATGAGTGCCACGATCAAATGTCGTTTGGTCACATCGCTGACCTTCGCGTTCGATTTCGATGGCTTCTTGGCCACTTTCGGTGGAGGGGCTGCACTCTTGCGCCCGCGTTGCCGCTTGCTCGCCGGAGTGTCTTTAATGGCACTCTCAGTCGAGCGTTGCCTCTTGGTGGCCATCATCTCCTCCACCTTATTGGCATATTCGCCATTCGACGCCCTCATCTGTGGCATCTGGGCGTAATGTAGTCGGCCCTCCTCTACTCGCTGCTCGGCCCAGGCTAGCTTGACCTTCTCCTCCTGGGAGATGTCTACTTTACCTTGCAGCCGGCTTTTGATATTGAGGGCCGCTTTGTATTGTGCTTTGGCCTTCATCCCCTCCCTGGAACGCTTCGGCCCTTCCCTACGCAGGGAGCTGGTGCCTGGTTCCGGTGAGCGGAGAAGGCTCTCTTCCTCCGTCCTGCTCATAGAGAGCACGCTCTCCAGATCCTTGTCTGTGTCGACTACGGCATCTGTGCGGCTCAACTTGCAGGCTGCGGAGTGAGTTGTTTTTGTTGTTGTTGTTGTGGCAGTAGCTTTACAACTGACTTGGCCTGCTCCCGCCAAGTCTGAGGTGTGACCGCTGGCGACACGCAGAGAGGATTGCTCCTCCCCGTGCCCGCCGGTGGTAGCAGTCACGCTTCCCACCGACGTTTGGGTTGACATCCCAACCCGTGCTTTATCCTTCTTCGCCTCCATATTTGGCCCGTGGGTCCATACTGGTTAATATTTTTCGGGGGGACCACCCCCTAGCGTTTTAGGCCTGACCGCCAGGCCATGGCCCTGGTTCGGTTCCCCCGACTTTGAATCGGGAAGACGCCGGACCATAGCCTTAGCTAGACACTGCATTACCCCGGACAGAGCAAGCGACAGTGCATTACCCTTGTCCCGGGTAATGCAGTGTCCATTGCCCAGCCGGCACCCTCGTGGAGGGTTCAGCTAGAGGATTTTCGCCAGCCTGATATATATATTGTGTATTTAAAATTTTCGTGTGATTCTAGATCAAAGTCTTTGCTAATTTTGTTGTCATTCATTAATATTGTGATGGACATATTTCAGGCTGAGGTAAGCTCAGTCACGTCCAGGGGTCAATCCACAAGAAATTTGTAGGAATTGGATGGAACCTTAAGGGCGGCGTCGGGGGGCGGCCTATCGTAGAGAGATGGATCGGGGCTAGAATGGGCGCCGCTCGTCGTGTATACGAAACGGCGGCATGGACTCGGGGTGGGGTGGTGTCGGTGCCTCAGCTAATTGGGGTGAACTTACGCAATCGGGTGTTTTTACTTTGATAATTTGACACTTTATTGTAATTCTTAGCGGTTTAAATGAACTTATTTTAATTGGTCGCCGATGTCTTCTTGTGAGTTCCGGGTACCGCGTCTGCACTCCGGACCGCGTCTCTGCGTAAGTTGCTCAGGTACCACGTCCGTACTCTGAGACGGGTTTCTGCGTAAGTTGCTCTTTGGTTCTCGTCGCCGTCTTTTTATAGGCCCGTATTGCTGGGTCGGCGGGTTTGACAAATGCACTTCCGCGTCGGGGTGCACTTTGCCGTTCTTGGTGATCGTCGCAGATTTTCACGGCGTCGACTTTCCTCCGTCGATGAACCCGGAAGACCGCACTCGGCCGATGGCTTGGCTCGGAGTGGGGAAAGTTCGCGTGACCTGATGTCTTTGGTCATCGTTCTGGAGTTGGTGCGTGTTGATCGGTGGTTGCTTGCGGAGGGGGCGTTGGTTGTGGGGTGCGGTGCGATGCGCTCATTATAGGTCGGGGGACGGATTGTATCGAAACCTTTTAGGTTCGTTACACCCTCCCCTCTCTTCCCCGGCGAGAGTTACGAGGACTCGCGGGTCGGGCTCTTGTGGTTTCTTCTGTGGTCTGCGTTGGGGTTTCCTCGTTCTCTTCGCTTCGTTTGTGGGGCGCGTGGTCGTGAGCGTTACGTTACTTCTTTCGCTGGCGTCAGCGCTGTTCGATAAATTGGTGGTCGCGCGGTTCGCTGCGCTTGCATTCTCGGCGGTATTATGCCATCGGGCTCGTTTTTTGCCGGTGTTGTCTTTTGGCCGGGTGTCCCGGGTTTTGCTGAATCAGCGGTGCCGTGGTTGGGGCGTCGGGTTGAGGTCTCGTTGCTTTCTTCGTCGATGTCAGCATTCTCGAGTAGGTCAGTGGGTTCTTCGGACTCGTGATTGTGGAACTCTCTCAGGTCGTTGATATTTGCGGTTTGTGTTTTCGGCTTTCGCAGTGTTTTAATTTGGCGATGTTTGGCGATGGAAAACTCTTGACCCGGTAGGGGCCGTCGAACTTCGGGGCTAGCTTTGCCGCAAAGCCCTCGGCGGAGTTTGAGAGGTGGTGTTGGCGTAGTAGTACCAGTGATCCGACGGCGGGGCGCCATAGTCGCCGGCGGAGGTTGTCATGTCTCCCTTGTTCTTGACTGGCTCTCTGGATGTTGTTCCGGACGATGGCGAATACTTCTTTTAGCCTCGTCGCTTTGCTGGTGGCCGTCTCTGGCGTACTTCCTGTCCCGGGCGTGACTTCGTCGTAGAGGGCGCCGGGGAGTCGGGGATCTTTTCCTTGCAGGAGGAAGGCGGGGCTGAATCCGGTCGTCTCGGAGACGCTGGAGTTGATCGCCAATGTCATCTCGGGTAGGAGCTCGTTCCATGTATTCTGGTGGTCGTCGACGAACTGGGCGATCATCGTTTTCACAGTCCGATTGGCTCTCTCCGTCGGGTTTTCTTGGGGGCAATACGGGGCTGTGTGTTGCAGCTCCACGCCTGCGTTTCGCATGAATGTTCTGAACGATCGGCTGGTGAACTGGGTCCCGTTGTCGCAGACGAATAGTTTTGGCACGCCGACGCTGCTCAGTATTCGTTCTCTGAAGGTTCGTTCGAGGTTCGCTGTTGTCGCTTTCTTGAGGGGTACCAGTTCGACCCACTTGGAGAAAGTGTCGAAGAATACCAGTAAGATGGTGTTCCCGTGCTTGGACCATGGTAATGGTCCGACGAAGTCGGCACACAGGGTGGCGAAGGGTTCTTCGGCTTTACGTATGAGCATCCTGCCCACGGCCTTGCGCTGCGTGGCTTTGAACTTCTGACAGCTTACGCAGCCCTGCACGTACCGTCGCACGTCTCTGTGTAGTCCTGGCCAGTAGTATCGTTGTGTTGTCCTCAGGATTGTTTTCCGGACGCCAAGGTGTACTGCCGTTGGTTCGTCGTGGCATTCGCGGAGTACTCTCGTCCGGCCGTTTTTGGGCACGCATAGTTTCCACGGTATGTGGTCGTCGTCGTCGGCTCCGTGTCCTAGATAGCGGTTTAGCTGCCCATTTTCGTGCGTGTAGTCTGGGTTCTTCTGGGGTTCGTCTTGGACTTGTTGGATCCTTTGTTTAAGCCAGGTGCATGCTGTGTCGTCTTCCTCCTCGATGCGGGAGAGGGTCTCCAGTGGTTGTCTTGACAGTGCGTGTGCGACTACATTCTGGTTGCCGGCCCGATAGTGCACGTCGTATTGGTATTGCCGTAGTTCGAGCGCCCATCTTGCTACTCTACCGTAAGGGCTCTCGAGGTTATTCAGCCACTTTAGTGCGAGATGATCGGTTATGACGTCGAATCGGTAGCCTTCGAGATAGCATCGCAGTTTTCGGATCGCCAAGATGACGGCGAGGCATTCCTTGTCGGTGGCCGAGTAGTTTTCTTCTGCCTTGTTGAGGCGTCGACTGACGTATGCGATGACCCGCTCTTTCCCTTCGATCTCTTGGGTGAGGACCGCGCCTACTCCAAGGTTGCTTGCGTCCGTCTGCAGGGAAAATTTGACGTTAAAGTCTGGGCAGGCGAGTACCGGTGCGGTGGTGAGCAGTGTTTTCAGCTCGTCGAAGGCGTCTTGTTTTTCTTGAACCCATGTCCATGCTTTCCCTTTCTTCAGCAGCAGTGACATTGGTTGGACTACGGTGGCAAAGTTTGGGACAAATCTGCGGTACCACCCGGCCATGCCTACGCATTGTCGTAGCTCCTTCAGGTTGGTCGGCGGCCTCAGATCCTTTACGGCTGCGATTTTGTCGGGGTCCGTGTCGATACCTTCTTCGCTGATCATGTGGCCCAGGTATTTATCCGGCGTTGGAAGAAGGCACACTTGTCCGTGTTGACCCGTAGGTTTGCCTTCCGCAGTCGTGCGAAGACTTCTTTCACGTTGTTCAGGTGCTCCTTGAAGCTTTTCCCGACGATGACGATGTCGTCGAGATAAACGAACGCGAATGGTTCCATGTCTGCGCCAATAACGGCGTCGAGGGTCCGTTGAAACGTGGCTCCCGCGGAGTGTAAACCAAAAGGCATTACTTTCCATTGGTATAATCCTCGGCCGGGTATCGTGAATGCCGTGGCTTCACGGCTGTCGCGGGCCATTGGTATCTGCCAATACCCGTTTTTCAGGTCTAGGGTCGTGATGAAGTGGGCATTTCGGAGTCGCTCTAGTATGTAGTTGATCCTGGGTAGCGGGTACGCGTCCGGGATGGAACGCTCGTTTAGCTGCCGATAATCTACACACATGCGCCATCTCCCGTCCTTTTTGCGGACCAGGACGATTGGCGCGCTGTGGGGGCTCCGGGATGGTTCGATTAGGTCCTCGGCTATCAGTTGGTCGACCTGTTCATCGATGATCCGCCGCATGGCTGGATTTTTCGGGTAGTACCGTTGTTTTATGGGTCGGTTGTCCCTCATGACGATGGTGTGCTCCTCGTCGGCCCGTCGGCCCGTCGTCCCTCGGATGCCTGCGAGTGTTGGCAGTTCCTCGTCTAGGAATTTCCGTATTTTCGGCGCGATGTCGGGAGGCCATGGGTCGGAGATTCGTTCCGAATCGTCCTCGGGTGGGTCGTCGATTCCTGGTTCGCAAGTGTGGTCGGGGTTCTCGGGGAGGATTGTTGTGTCGAACGCGCTTGGTGGTTCGACTTCGCGAGTGTATTCGCTTATGCTGGCGACGATGGCGGGTGCCTCGATCATGAGTAGGGGGCTCGTGTGTGTCCTGGGGTGTGCTTGCGCGACGTTGTACTCTGCGTGACGTACGAACGTTCGGGTCCCGATGGCGGTCGTAGCGTTTGACCGACGGCTAGTTTGGGCGGTGAGGTTCACCGACATGGCTCCAGGCGTGGTGCTGGGCCGCATGCCGGCGCCGTACGAGGTGTTGCCCGGGAGGCGTTCCATGATGTCGGGGACGATCGATGGTGCGTCGGCTCCAGGTGCGTCTGGGTTCCGATGGGTGCCTCGTGTGGCAGTGATCGCCTTTCCCGGTTCCTGCCTGAGAGGACGCGGGCGTAGCGGGTCGGTCGGTGTCGTAGGGGTCGTTTTCGCGTCGAGGGCGGTGTCGACGCGTTCGTGGGCCAGGGTGGCGGTCGGAGGTGGTACCTCGAGCGCCTGGCTGCTGCGTGGCGGCTGTCGTTGCTGGGGCCGGGTTGACTTCTGGAGGGGCGTCCTGGGTTCCTTTCCCTTCGTTGGTGGAACCGCGTCGGTGCCCTCGGGGCACCGGCTCGTTTTCTTCGTGGCTTTGCTTAGTTTTGGTTTTCTCGGAGTGGGCCTGGGGCTAGTGTGCTTCGTCGTGGCCGTGGGTTCTGTGTTCCTTGTTCCTTGTGCTCTTGTCTCGTGTCGTGGCGGGGAATTCGTTGGCGGCGGAGGTCTCGAGTTCGTGGGTCCGGGGGCGTGTACTTGGCTGGCGGTGATAATCGGCGTGTTTGGGATGGGGCGTTGGGAGCCTTTGAGATGGAGGCGTGTGGCGCCACATTGTATTGTGGCTTCGATGGTGCACAAAAAATCCATCCCTATGATGGCTTGCTCTACCATATTGGGTAGTACCAAGAGTGGCATCTGTATCTCTTGTTCGTCTAGTTTGACGCGCGCTAGCAAGATCTGAGTTATCTCGCGGGCCGAGCCGACTGCTAGGCGTATCGGGACGCATGCGGCTCGCAGGTCGTTGTCGCGGCCGAGTTTGCGGGCGAGGTCGGAGGTGATGAAGCTTCGGGACGCCCCGGTGCCGACCGTGGCTTCCGCGCGCCGTCCTCCGATGGTCACTCTCGCCATTATCCGGCCGTCGTGTACTTGTAGCGGGTTTCTTAGTTGGTTGTCTGAGGGAGCGTCGTGCCCGGCTGTTCCCGTGTCAGCTGGGGACGCGAGTCGTTTCCCGACGGGTCCCGGCGGCAACAGCCCACGGTGCGCGTTCCGCGCCTGCCGCATTCCCAACAGAAGAGGATCGATGGGTTGGTGCAGTCGCGAGAAACATGTCCAGTTTCTCCGCAGCGTCGACAGGCTGCGCGTGAGTTGGCGATGGGTGTGGTGATCATTCGATGTGCCGTTTCCTGTGCTGGAGTGCCGGCCTGGTGCGGCTTCCTTGCGGGTTCCGAGGTATTCCAGTGAAGTTTTCGGAATTGGGCCCGATTCGTCCCGCTTTCGTTTTGTTGTGCCGTTGGCCGCGTGTACCTGGGTGGTTGTCGAGGGGGGATGAGGGTCGCTGGTACGTTTCGTTCCTGGATACTCTTGAACTCTGTGGCCAACATTGTTAATTGCGTCAGACTTCTCAGTTCGTGCCTTCGCACGTACAGCTGGTACGCCGGGAGGGTGTTGTCATAGATCCGGCTAAGTTCCTTGGCTTCGTCGTACCCGGCGTGGTGCATGAGCAACCGGAGCTCGATGACGAAGTCCTTGAACGGTTCGCCCACCGCTTGTTTGCGGTCCCTGATCTGGTCTTCCCATTGCTCGAAGTACCGGGGAGGCAGGAAAAAGGCTAGGAATTCCTGGCGGAAATCGGCCCAAGAGGCGCTCTGGAGTCGGCTGGTGCGGAACCAACGGTTGGCTCGGTCGGTGAGGAGCTCTGCCATGGCTCGCGGCACGTAGTTCATGTCTACCCCGTACGAGGGGGCACGCTCTTCCAGTAGTTCGACGAACGACAGTGGGTCGTCCTGCCCGTCGAACTGGATTCCCCACTTTCGGATCCGTTCCGCCATCTGTGCGGCGTGACTGTAGTAATGACCGTCCGTGGGGCCATTTCCTCCTGCTGTCGGCAAGATCCTTCTCATGGGCGAAGGCCTTGGCTCCGAGGGCGGGGGCTTCGGTAGATCTTCGACGGTTATCGATGTCGGTGAGGTGCTGACTTTGCCCTCCATGACTCCTGGAACTTGTAGGCTGAGTTTGGGGTCCGTCTTTCGCTTCTCTGTTAGTGCTGAGATGTCGGGCTGGGGCGATCTGGCTCGTCCTGGCGATCTGGCGTACTGCCGCTCGAGCTCTGCCAACCCGACCCAGGCATCGTGTTCGAGGGGCCCGGCGACTAGTTCGGCGAAATTTCTCCGCAAATCTTCCACGTTACCCTCGCGGCTGAATCCGAATTCCTCCGCGAAGGACTCCAGCTCCTCTCGGCGGCGTTTGTGTATCCAGCCGGTACTCACCCCTGGGTTGGCGACGAATTCTCCAGGGTAATACCCACTGGGCTGTTCCTCTGTATGGGATTCCATCGCTTCGATTGTTACTCGAGTTGGCTGTTTCGCTGGGCTTGCGCTTTTCCTTCACTAGGGCACTATGTCGAGCTTCGCGGTCGACGCTTCGAATTTCTTCTCGGGGTGACGGCACTGGTCCCGTTTCTCTGTCGCTGTGTCGCGCTTTCGTCTGCTCGTTGCGCAACTCTTGCCGTTGGTATTGTGCGAGGTCGGGGTTTTCTTTGAGTCGTTTTCTTTTGTTCTTCTCTAGGGGCCGTGGGGTTTTATTCCACAAACCCTCGCTGACGTTCCCTTGGGTCCCTGCTCGGGCGCCACTTGTGATGTACCTATTTCAGGCTGAGGTAAGCTCAGTCCCGTCCAGGGGTCAATCCACAAGAAATTTGTAGAAATGGGCTGGAACCTTAAGGGCGGCGTCAGGGGGCGGCCTGTCGTAGAGAGGTGGATCGGGGCTAGAAAGAGCGTCGCTCGTCGTGTATACGAAACGGCTGCGTGGACTCGGGGTGGGGTGGTGTCGGTGCCTCGGCTAATTGGGGTGAACTTACGCAATCGGGTGTTTTTACTTTGATAATTTGACACTTTATTGTAATTCTTAGCGGTTTAAATGAACTTATTTTAATTGGTCGCCGATGTCTTCTTGTGAGTTCCGGGTACCGCGTCTGCACTCCGGACCGGGTCTCTGCGTAAGTTGCTCAGGTACCACGTCCGTACTCTGAGACGGGTTTCTGCGTAAGTTGCTCTTTGGTTCTCGTCGCCGTCTTTTTATAGGCCCGTATTGCTGGGTCGGCGGGTTTGACAAATGCACTTCCGCGTCGGGGTGCACTTTGCCGTTCTTGGTGATCGTCGCAGATTTTCACGGCGTCGACTTTCCTCCGTCGATGAACCCGGAAGACCGCACTCGGCCGATGGCTTGGCTCGGAGTGGGGAAAGTTCGCGTGACCTGATGTCTTTGGTCATCGTTCTGGAGTTGGTGCGTGTTGATCGGTGGTTGCTTGCGGAGCAAGCCAACGCCCCGTTGGTTGTGGGGTGCGGTGCGATGCGCTCATTATAGGTCGGGGGACGGATTGTATCGAAACCTTTTAGGTTCGTTACACCCTCCCCTCTCTTCCCCGGCGAGAGTTACGAGGACTCGCGGGTCGGGCTCTTCTGGTTTCTTCTGTGGTCTGCGTTGGGGTTTCCTCGTTCTCTTCGCTTCGTCAGTGGGTTTGTGGGGCGCGGTTCGCTGCGCTTGCATTCTCGGCGGTATTATGCCATCGGGCTCGTTTTTTGCCGGTGTTGTCTTTTGGCCGGGTGTCCCGGGTTTTGCTGAATCAGCGGTGCCGTGGTTGGGGCGTCGGGTTGAGGTCTCGTTGCTTTCTTCGTCGATGTCAGCATTCTCGAGTAGGTCAGTGGGTTCTTCGGACTCGTGATTGTGGAACTCTCTCAGGTCGTTGATATTTGCGGTTTGTGTTTTCGGCTTTCGCAGTGTTGTAATTTGGCGATGTTTGGCGATGGAAAACTCTTGACCCGGTAGGGGCCGTCGAACTTCGGGGCTAGCTTTGCCGCAAAGCCCTCGGCGGGGCGCCATAGTCGCCGGCGGAGGTTGTAATGTCTCCCTTGTTCTTGACTGGCTCTCTGGATGTTGTTCCGGACGATGGCGAATACTTCTTTCAGCCTCGTCGCTTTGCTGGTGGCCGTCTCTGGCGTACTTCCTGTCCCGGGCGTGACTTCGTCGTAGCGGGCGCCGGGGAGTCGGGGCTCTCTTCCTTGCAGGAGGAAGGCGGGGCTGAATCCGGTCGTCTCGGAGACGCTGGAGTTGATCGCCAATGTCATCTCGGGTAGGAGCTCGTCCCATGTATTCTGGTGGTCGTCGACGAACTGGGCGATCACCGTTTTCACAGTCCGATTGGCTCTCTCCGTCGGGTTTTCTAGGGGGCAATACGGGGCTGTGTGTTGCAGCTCCACGCCTGCGTTTCGCATGAATGTTCTGAACGATCGGCTGGTGAACTGGGTCCCGTTGTCGCAGACGAATAGTTTTGGCACGCCGACGCTGCTCAGTATTCGTTCTCTGAAGGCTCGTTCGAGGTTCGCTGTTGTCGCTTTCTTGAGGGGTACCAGTTCGACCCACTTGGAGAAAGTGTCGAAGAATACCAGTAAGATGGTGTTCCCGTGCTTGGACCATGGTAATGGTCCGACGAAGTCGGCACACAGGGTGGCGAAGGGTTCTTCGGCTTTACGTATGAGCATCCTGCCCACGGCCTTGCGCTGCGTGGCTTTGAACTTCTGACAGCTTACGCAGCCCTGCACGTACCGTCGCACGTCTCTGTGTAGTCCTGGCCAGTAGTATCGTTGTGTTGTCCTCAGGATTGTTTTCCGGACGCCAAGGTGTACTGCCGTTGGTTCGTCGTGGCATTCGCGGAGTACTCTCGTCCGGCCGTTTTTGGGCACGCATAGTTTCCACGGTATGTGGTCGTCGTCGTCGGCTCCGTGTCCTAGATAGCGGTTTAGCTGCCCATTTTCGTGCGTGTAGTCTGGGTTCTTCTGGGGTTCGTCTTGGACTTGTTGGATCCTTTGTTTAAGCCAGGTGCATGCTGTGTCGTCTTCCTCCTCGATGCGGGAGAGGGTCTCCAGTGGTTGTCTTGACAGTGCGTGTGCGACTACATTCTGGTTGCCGGCCCGATAGTGCACGTCGTATTGGTATTGCCGTAGTTCGAGCGCCCATCTTGCTACTCTACCGTAAGGGCTCTCGAGGGTATTCAGCCACTTTAGTGCGAGATGATCGGTTATGACGTCGAATCGGTAGCCTTCGAGATAGCATCGCAGTTTTCGGATCGCCAAGATGACGGCGAGGCATTCCTTGTCGGTGGCCGAGTAGTTTTCTTCTGCCTTGTTGAGGCGTCGACTGACGTATGCGATGACCCGCTCTTTCCCTTCGATCTCTTGGGTGAGGACCGCGCGTACTCCAAGGTTGCTTGCGTCCGTCTGCAGGGAAAATTTGACGTTAAAGTCTGGGCAGGCGAGTACCGGTGCGGTGGTGAGCAGTGTTTTCAGCTCGTCGAAGGCGTCTTGTTTTTCTTGAACCCATGTCCATGCTTTCCCTTTCTTCAGCAGCAGTGACATTGGTTGGACTACGGTGGCAAAGTTTGGGACAAATCTGCGGTACCACCGGCCATGCCTACGCATTGTCGTAGCTCCTTCAGGTTGGTCGGCGGCCTCAGATCCTTTACGGCTGCGATTTTGTCGGGGTCCGTGTCGATACCTTCTTCGCTGATCATGTGGCCCAGGTATTTATCCGGCGTTGGAAGAAGGCACACTTGTCCGTGTTGACCCGTAGGTTTGCCTTCCGCAGTCGTGCGAAGACTTCTTTCACGTTGTTCAGGTGCTCCTTGAAGCTTTTCCCGACGATGACGATGTCGTCGAGATAAACGAACGCGAATGGTTCCATGTCTGCGCCGATAACGGCGTCGAGGGTCCGTTGAAACGTGGCTCCCGCGGAGTGTAAACCAAAAGGCATTACTTTCCATTGGTATAATCCTCGGCCGGGTATCGTGAATGCCGTGGCTTCACGGCTGTCGCGGGCCATTGGTATCTGCCAATACCCGTTTTTCAGGTCTAGGGTCGTGATGAAGTGGGCATTTCGGAGTCGCTCTAGTATGTAGTTGATCCTGGGTAGCGGGTACGCGTCCGGGATGGAACGCTCGTTTAGCTGCCGATAATCTACACACATGCGCCATCTCCCGTCCTTTTTGCGGACCAGGACGATTGGCGCGCTGTGGGGGCTCCGGGATGGTTCGATTAGGTCCTCAGCTATCAGTTGGTCGACCCGTTCATCGATGATCCGCCGCATGGCTAGATTTTTCGGGTAGTACCGTTGTTTTATGGGTCGGTTGTCCCTCATGACGATGGTGTGCTCCTCGTCGGCCCGTCGGCCCGTCGGCCCGTCGTCCCTCGGATGCCTGCGAGTGTTGGCAGTTCCTCGTCTAGGAATTTCCGTATTTTCGGCGCGATGTCGGGAGGCCATGGGTCGGAGATTCGTTCCGAATCGTCCTCGGGTGGGTCGTCGATTCCTGGTTCGCAAGTGTGGTCGGGGTTCTCGGGGAGGATTGTTGTGTCGAACGCGCTGGTGGCTCGACTTCGCGAGTGTATTCGCTTATGCTGGCGACGATGGCGGGTGCCTCGATCATGAGTAGGGGGCTCGTGTGTGTCCTGGGGTGTGCTTGCGCGACGTTGTACTCTGCGTGACGTACGAACGTTCGGGTCCCGATGGCGGTCGTAGCGTTTGACCGACGGCTAGTTTGGGCGGTGAGGTTCACCGACATGGCTCCAGGCGTGGTGCTGGGCCGCATGCCGGCGCCGTACGAGGTGTTGCCCGGGAGGCGTTCCATGATGTCGGGGACGATCGATGGTGCATCGGCTCCAGGTGCGTCTGGGTTCCGATGGGTGCCTCGTGTGGCAGTGATCGCCTTTTCTGGTTCCTGCCTGAGAGGACGCGGGCGTAGCGGGTCGGTCGGTGTCGTAGGGGTCGTTTTCGCGTCGAGGGCGGTGTCGACGCGTTCGTGGGCCAGGGTGGCGGTCGGAGGTGGTACCTCGAGCGCCTGGCTGCTGCGTGACGGCTGCCGTTGCTGGGGCCGGGTTGTCTTCTGGAGGGGCGTTCTGGGTTCTTTTCCCTTCGTTGGTGGAACCGCGTCGGTGCCCTCGGGAGACCGGCTCGTTTTCTTCGTGGCTTTGCTTAGTTTTGGTTTTCTCGGAGTGGGCCTGGGGCTAGTGTGCTTCGTCGTGGCCGTGGGTTCTGTGTTCCTTGTTCCTTGTGCTCTTGTCTCGTGTCGTGGCGGGGAATTCATTGGCGGCGGAGGTCTCGAGTTCGTGGGTCCGGGGGCGTGTACTTGGCTGGCTGCGATAATCGGCGTGTTTGGGATGGGGCGTTGGGAGCCTTGGAGATGGAGGCGCGTGGTGCCGCATTGTATTGTGGTTTCAATGGCGAAATAGGGAAATCCATCCCTATGATGGCTTGCTCTACCGTGTTGGGTAGTACCAAGAGTGGCATCTGTACCTCTTGTTCGTCTAGTTTGACGCGCGCTAGCAAGACGCGAGCCGAGCCTTCGGCTAGGCGTATCGGGACGCATGCGGCTCGCAGGTCGTTATCGCGGCCGAGTTTGCGGGCGAGGTCGGCGTTGATGAAGCTTCGGGACGCCCCGCTGTCGACCGTGGCTTCCGCGCGCCGTCCTCCGATGGTCACTCTCGCCATTATCCGGCCGTCGTGTACTTGTAGCGGGTTTCTTAGTTGGTTGTCTGAGGAAGCGTCGTGCCCGGCTGTTCCCGTGTCAGTTGGGGACGCGAGTCGTTTCCCGACGGGTCCCGGCGGCAACAGCCCACGGTGCGCGTTCCGCGCCTGCCGCATTCCCAACAGAAGAGGATCGATGGGTTGGTGCAGTCGCGAGAAACATGTCCAGTTTCTCCGCAGCGTCGACAGGCTGCGCGTGAGTTGGCGATGGGTGTGGTGATCATTCGATGTGCCGTTTCCTGTGCTGGAGTGCCGGCCTGGTGCGGCTTCCTTGCGGGTTCCGAGGTATTCCAGTGAAGTTTTCGGAATTGGGCCCGATTCGTCCCGCTTTCGTTTTGTTGTGCCGTTGGCCGCGTGTACCTGGGTGGTTGTCGAGGGGGGATGAGGGTCGCTGGTACGTTTCGTTCCTGGATACTCTTGAACTCTGTGGCCAACATTGTTAATTGCGTCAGACTTCTCAGTTCGTGCCTTCGCACGTACAGCTGGTACGCCGGGAGGGTGTTGTCATAGATCCGGCTAAGTTCCTTGGCTTCGTCGTACCCGGCGTGGTGCATGAGCAACCGGAGCTCGATGACGAAGTCCTTGAACGGTTCGCCCACCGCTTGTTTGCGGTCCCTGATCTGGTCTTCCAATTGCTCGAAGTACCGGGTAGGCAGGAAAAAGGCTAGGAATTCCTGGCGGAAATCGGCCCAAGAGGCGCTCTGGAGTCGGCTGGTGCGGAACCAACGGTTGGCTCGGTCGGTGAGGAGCTCTGCCATGGCTCGCGGCACGTAGTTCATGTCTACCCCGTACGAGGGGGCACGCTCTTCCGGTAGTTCGACGAACGACAGTGGGTCGTCCTGCCTGTCGAACTGGATTCCCCACTTTCGGATCCGTTCCGCCATCTGTGCGGCGTGACTGTAGTAATGACCGTCCGTGGGGCCATTTCCTCCTGCTGTCGGCAAGATCCTTCTCATGGGCGAAGGCCTTGGCTCCGGGGGCGGGGGCTTCGGTAGATCTTCGACGGTTATCGATGTCGGTGAGGTGCTGGCTTTGCCCTCCATGACTTCTGGAACTTGTAGGCTGAGTTTGGGGTCCGTCTTTCGCTTCTCTGTTAGTGCTGAGATGTCGGGCTGGGGCGATCTGGCGTACTGCCGCTCGAGCTCTGCCAACCCGACCCAGGCATCGTGTTCGAGGGGCCCGGCGACTAGTTCGGCGAAATTTCTCCGCAAATCTTCCACGTTACCCTCGCGGCTGAATCCGAATTCCTCCGCGAAGGACTCCAGCTCCTCTCGGCGGCGGTTGTTTGTCCAGCCGGTACTCACCCCTGGGTTGGCGACGAATTCCCCAGGGTAATACCCACTGGGCTGTTCCTCTGTATGGGATTCCATCGCTTCGATTGTTACTCGAGTTGGCTGTTTCGCTGGGCTTGCGCTTTTCCTTCACTAGGGCACTGTGTCGAGCTTCGCGGCCGACGCTTCGAATTTCTTCTCGGGGTGACGGCACTGTTCCCGTTTCTCTGTCGCTGTGTCGCGCTTTCGTCTGCTCGTTGCGCAACTCTTGCCGTTGGTATTGTGCGAGGTCGGGGTTTTCTTTGAGTCGTTTTCTTTTGTTCTTCTCTAGTGGCCGTGGGGTTTTATTCCACAAACCCTCGCTGACGTTCCCTTGGGTCCCTGCTCGGGCGCCACTTGTGATGTACCTATTTCAGGCTGAGGTAAGCTCAGTCCCGTCCAGGGGTCAATCCACAAGAAATTTGTAGAAATGGGATGGAACCTTAAGGACGGCGTCAGGGGGCGGCCTGTCGTAGAGAGGTGGATCGGGGCTAGAAAGAGCGTCGCTCGTCGTGTATACGAAACGGCTGCGTAGACTCGGGGTGGGGTGGCGTCGGTGCCTCGACTAATTGGGGTGAACTTACGCAATCGCTTGTTTTTACTTTGATAATTTGACACTTTATTGTAATTCTTAGCGGTTTAAATGAACTTATTTGAATTGGTCGCCGATGTCTTCTTGTGAGTTCCGGGTACCGCGTCTGTACTCCGGACCGGGTCTCTGCGTAAGTTGCTCAGGTACCACGTCCGTACTCTGAGACGGGTTTCTGCGTAAGTTGCTCTTTGGTTCTCGTCGCCGTCTTTTTATAGGCCCGTATTGCTGGGTCGGCGGGTTTGACAAATGCACTTCCGCGTCGGGGTGCACTTTGCCGTTCTTAGTGATCGTCGCAGATTTTCACGGCGTCGACTTTCCTCCGTCGATGAACCCGAAAGACCGCACTCGGCCGATGGCTTGGCTCGGAGTGGGGAAAGTTCGCGTGACCTGATGTCTTTGGTCATCGTTCTGGAGTTGGCGCGTGTTGATCGGTGGTTGCTTGCGGAGGGGGCGCTGGTTGTGGGGTGCGGTGCGATGCGCTCATTATAGGTCGGGGGACGGATTGTATCGAAACCTTTTAGGTTCGTTACAATATGAAAAAATATGTTTTTTTTTTTTGAAATTTTTGTTTGATTTAATTTACATTAATTTGACATATTTCCCTGCCTATTTTTGCGTATGGTTTTTAGGCCACACTCTAATCGGGCAACTTTTATGTCGCTCAATTTTACAGTTTTTTTTTTTGTATTAATTATGCATCGCAGTGCATGTTTTTTTTTTATATTAAAGTTTGTTGGGCTCACTCGGAAGCACTGTCGGTTCACTTTTCCTTGGTCTGGCTTGATGCGCCAGACTGGGCCGGTGCAGGCTGCACAGGTTTCTTCTTCTCTGCTGGGGGACCGGTGCAGGCAGCACAGGTGTGTTCACAATAGGGTGAGAATGGTCCCTCGCAGTCCTTAGGGCATGTCTTCCTTAGCATCGGGATGTCTATTTCTTCTGGTGGAGAGGTTATTACTTTTTGTTTCGCAATGTTTTGTATTGCAGTGTAGGTGGATGTGTGTGTGGCTGGCGTTTGGTTTTTTCGAATTGCTAGTTGGTTTTTTATGTATTCAACTTCAGCATGTAATTGTACTGAGTTGTTCCAACTTATTATGTTTGGGCTGTTTAACAGCTTTAGCAATTCTGCCTTTCTGGCTTTCAATTTTTTTACCACACCGCCTCTTTTACACATCTCACTCTACTCACTGCGTGTTTATTTCTCCTCTTCTGTCTCCGATGTTCAACCATGAAACCGACTTCAGGACGTCTTTGGGGTTTTGATTCCACCATGAATCCTTGATGATCCTGCCAAGAATGTTTAGTTTGGCGATCCTGCCAGGAATGTTGGTGATGTCTCTCCTCTATGTCACGGTCGCCATGTGTTGTTACTACAGTAACGGGGCAGGGTTTTGTTGTTTAATGGTCGGAGCGCCTGTTGCTGTCGCTCCGAACTCTTTTATTGATCTGTCTTCTGCATTTTGTAATAAGGTATAACTTAGCCTAACGCGCCTAAAAGGGCAGCACTGCCCTTTTGTATATGATTCGTTTTATACATTACATATATATATCTTATATACAAGTATCGAAAACGTCGCTGTTGAGATAGAGCGTGGCTTGCACATACATATATATCTTATGCAAGCGGTCACTGCATGGGACATGCATGCTTTTTTTTTTTTTTTTTTTTGTTGTTGTGTGACTACAGGAAAGCTTTATGCCGACTCAGCCGAAGCCGAAGTGAGGGACTCTAACCGCTCTAAAACCAACCACACCTATCCCGGATCCCGGCGGTACTGTCGCGAGATATTACTTCGCCGGGGGGAGATGCCCGTAGGGCTCTTCTCTTAATAATCTCCGTTATCCTTTATCTCCTTGCATTGCGTGCTCTTTCTTCGCGACGCAGCTTGGTAGCCATAGTTGCGGCCATGAATCTAATCGCGGCCCAGTTTTCTTCCGACTCCAGCAGGCATTCTGCCAGATTTGTCACCAAGCTTGTTTGCTTAGATCCTCTCGATCTTGCCGAAATCTTGGACATTCGAAGAAGCAGTGCTCTGCGTCTTCGATGACCCCTGCGCAGACCACGCAGAAGGGGTCGTCCTCGTGCTTAAACCTATGCAGGTAGGCTTTAAAGCAACCGTGTCCTGTCAGCAGTTGTGTCAGGTGATACTCCACTTGTCCATGGCTACGGTTCAGCCAACTCTTCAGGTCTGGGATTAGCCTATGGGTCCATCGCCCTTTGCTGCTGTTATCCCACGAATCTTGCCATTGCAGGATTGTGCGCTGCCTTAAGGCACCTCTGGTGTCCTGGTCCGTAGTCCCCAGTGTTCGCTGTGCCCTGATTCCTGCGGCTTCTCTTGCCAGCAGATGGATGGGAATCATTCCTGCTACCACTAGTGCGGCGTCTTGGGATACCGTTCTGAATGCGCAACACACCCTCAGGGCACACAGCCTCTGGACTGCGTTGCATTCTCGGGCATATGTTTTATGCTTCATTGCATCAACCCATATTGGTGCAGCGTACATTAGCGTTGAGCCAACTACGCTCACTAGTAGCTTTCGCCTTGGCTGTTTCGGGCCTCCGGTGTTGGCCATGATGCGGGATAGGGCCACTGCCGTCTTTCCTGCTTTGCTGCTTGCATACGCCATGTGATGCTTGAAGCTGAGTCTGTGGTCAATCATGACCCCAGGTACTTCAGGCTTGGACTGGAGCTAATAGTGCAGTCTCCTACTCGGATCGTGGCCGTCTCCACTACTTTCCTGCTGCTTATGAGCACCGCCTCCGTTTTGTGGGTGGCTAATGAGAGATCCCTCCCTGATAGCCATGTTCTGGCTCTTTCTACCGCGTCGTTGCAGATTTCTTCCGCCGCTTCTTTCTGTTTTGCCACTACGACTATTGCTATGTCGTCGGCAAAGCCTATCACCGTGGCGCCCATTGGCATATCCATCTTGCGGATTCCATCATACATGATGTTCCACAGCAGCGGGCCGAGGACCGATCCTTGGGGAGCTCCTCCAGTGATTTGGTGCTCACGTGTCCCCTTATCCGTCTCATATATGAGCACTCGGTCTCTTAGGTAGTCCGCGATGATATTCTGCAGATACGGCGGTACTTGAAAGTTTCTCAATTCTTCTAGTATGTGATCCCAATTGGCAGAGTTGAATGCATTTTGGACATCGAGTGTTGCCACTATGCAATACTCTTTGGTCCCGTACATCCATCGGGTGCCATCGATAGCTCGCTTTGCTATCTCACATACCTCGCCGATTGCGTCCACCGTGGACCTGCCTTTGCGAAACCCGTGCTGTCTCGGTGAGAGTTGACGCGTTACTGCCTTCTCCAGCCTGGTGTGGATTATGCGCTCGAGGATCTTACCCACTGTGTCGAGCATGCAGAGTGGTCTATAGGATGATGGCTCCTCGGTCGGCTTGTTCCCCTTGGGTAAGAGGACTAGCCGCTGTCGCTTCCATGGTCTGGGGAAGGTCCCTTCGGACATGCACGCATTGAATAAATCCACGTACATTTGTGGATTGGTCTCAATAGCCGTGCGGAGAACGGCATTTGGGACCCCATCAGGTCCTGGTGCTTTGCCGTTCTTGATCCGTTGTAGAGCTTCGAGGACTTCTGCTCCCGTGGTGGCTTCTATTTCAGGTGGCGGAATTCTATCCATCACCCTCTGGGCTGCCACTTTCTCTGGAAATAGGGTTTCTACTATGTTAACCAGCAGATCTGCACACATTGGCGGCGGGGGACTGAACACTCGCAGTCTCTTCATTACCAGCCTGTATGCGTAGCCCCAAGGGTTCGCATCTGCGTCATCGCAGAGCTTTTCGAAGCATTTGCGCTTGGCATCCTTGATCTGCCTCTTCAAGCAGCGTCTGCTTTCCTTATATTCTCCTTGGCGCCTCTCGAATTCCGGGGAACCTCTCGAACGCTGGTATAGTCGTCTTTTCCGCTGGCACTCCTGCCTGGCGCTACCTATTGCAGCGTTCCACCAATACGTTGGCCTGCGGTTGTTCAGGCTTCTTCTTTTCCTTAGCATGGAGGCATCACATGCTTCTAGCGTATGTATGGCCAGTTGGCTTGCTCTCTCTTCAGCCGTACCGTTGGTCTCGTAGTCCTCAAACATGGCCCGGACCATATCCGGCTCTAGCGTTTCGGTCTTATACCCGATCTGCTTGCCAATGAACGGGTTAGGTGCGCCCGCTTCCTGGATTTCACATATGAGGGCTTGGTGGTCACTCCCGGTGTATAAGCCACTAACTTCCCACGTTGTCCTGCGGCTGAGGCTGCTGCTCACGAACGTAAGGTCTATTATAGACCCCGTTCCAGCTCTGCCGAACGTCTGCTGTGTGCCTGTGTTCAGCAGTACGGCATCCAACGTCGCAAAGCATTCTAAGAGCGCCTGTCCCCTTGGGTTCGTTCTCGGGCATCCCCACTCCGTCGACCAAGCGTTGAAATCGCCGGCTATGAGCGTAGGGTGTTTCTCCCGCGCATCTTCAGCAATCCTTTCCAGTGCCTGCGTCGCCTGCTGTAGGCTGAGGCTCGGGGGCAGGTAGCAGCTATATATGTGCACTCCATTTATCCGGGCTCTGACGAATCCGTCTCCGACGTATGTTTGCAGTAGTTGCTGTGTGGGACTCCAACAGCTCCATATCGCTGCCTTCTTGCTCGAGTCAGCAATCCACTCTCCCGAGTTGCGATTCCGGTATTGCTCGCTTATGACTGCTATATCAATACGGTGCTCCTTTATGGTCTGGTCCAGCAGCTGCTGTGCCATCTCGCAGTGGTTGAGGTTTAGTTGGATGATTTTCATCTATCCTTCATTTGCTGCATCGCCTTTTGGTACTGCGGGCACCTCGAACTCGTCGTTTGGTGCTTCGGGTCCTTCACCCGGTGGCGCTTGCAAAGAATGCAACTTGGTTCGGCTTTGCAATCTTTGGCCTGGTGGTCGGCTCCTGCGCAATTGTAGCAGCACTTCGTGAAGTCTTGGCTGCTCTTACAATTAGGCGCGATGTGGCCAAACTCCATGCACTTGTAGCATCTTCTGGGAGTTGACTTGGGTCGTATTCTGCAATACCCCCACCCCAGGCGAATTCTTCCTTTCTCCAGGAGGGGCTTTGCTATGGCCGGTGGAACTTTCAGAGTCAGGGTCTGCGTGCGCCTATAGGCTGGTCTGATGGAGATGGCTGCAGCCTCGCAGATTTCCACCCCTGCCTGCGCTTTGAGTTCCGCTAGGACTTCCTCTTGGGTGGACACTTCGTCTATGTCCCTTACCTCCAAGATGACAGTTTCGGTAAGACTCCTTACTTCAACCGTGCTTCCTAGCGCTTCCTTGACTGCTGCCTGCATCTCGTGGGTTCTCGGGTCCGCCGATTTTTCCAGCATCAGCAACAGCTCTCCTTTTGCTGTGCGTCGCACCCCTTGCACCGATTGCCCTAGCTTTTTAAGACTTGGCTCTGTCTTGACCTTCCTTAGAATGTCTGCATATGAGACAGTGCTGGTGGCGGCGATGACTATTGCATCGCTGCGTGGCGGTCTTGGTCGTTGCTGCTGCTTTGGCTTTGGCCTTTGCCTAGCTACGACCTTCACCCACCCCGCCTCTCGATCCTTTGGGGCGTCCTCCGGTCCCTTGCGAGCTACGGCGTCCCTCATTTGGTCTTCCTGCGGCTTCTTCTCGGCTTTTTTTGACTTTTTGGGTCCATGTTTTGGCTTCTTCGGCCTTGGGGACGAGGACGGGGACGGGGACGGGTGGGTGGTGTTCCTGGGCTCTGGCCGTGCCCTCTTTCCCGCCCTCTCCGTCACTTCCGGCTGTGTAACCTTGGCTACAGCCTGCTCCGCGGAGATCGCCTGCCAGCACGATTCCAAATCTCGCTGCAGATATTCGATCTCATCCACCAGATCCCTCATTGGGTTCGTGATGGACCTCTTTGGGAGCACCATCAGCTCCTTCGGGTCTGCTTGCTCCTCTTGGGGGCGCTGCAGCGTTGGAGGAGAGGAACTTGCGCGCTCCTCCACTGCTTCCGCCGGCTGGTTTGGCGATCGCGCCAGAGCATTTTTCCGGCGAAAGGGATTCTCCTCATCCCAGGCGAATGAGCTTCTCAGCGGAGTGCTGCAAGCCGCAGCTTGTTCCCGCTGATCGCTCATCTCCGATCTGGCCGTTGATCTGGCAACTCCGGTTGCTGTGGCCGCACCCTCTATTGGCCAGACGCTGTCGTTTTCCAGCACTTAGCTCCGTGCCTCCAGTCAGCTGTTCTTCAGTCGTTATCCAACACCACTTGCGGTGTGCTTAGCCAATTTTGCCCAAAAACAAAAAGAAGGCAGCAACCAACAAGTGGCGCCAAGAATCACAGCGAAGAAGAATAGGAAAACAGGCACTTACCTGCTGTTCCTTCCCCCCCCTTCGGCCCAGGGCTCGACGGCGTCCCACTGGGATTTCGTCCAGAACTATTGGCCAGGTGGCCGCTTCTCTGCTTGCGGACTTGCGTTCCGCGCAGGTAAGTAACGCAGCACTACTATGGCTCGCGCTAACTACTCTTTGCCTCTTTTCCAGGCTAACTTCCGACGTTTTCCACTGAATTATACTATACGGAACGATTTAAAAACACGACCGCACTCACTAGAATACACACTGTGTGTCCATGCATGCTGACGCGGCTTGTCTGTGGTTCAAGTCATTTACTGCCGATCATATTTCGGATACTTGGACTGCACTTGAACGTGAAATATGTTTATGTAACAAAGACTAAGTGTCGTTGTCTTCTTTTTTGTGTTTATTGGTATATATTGGACATAGTGTTGAGCACAGTGAGCTCTCGATATGTGCATACCACAAAACAACTTTTTGTTAAGGAATTAGCGTTTATGCAAACCGGAACAGTAACACCAAACTTCTTTCATTTCAAACCACCTGTTGGAAGCTGCCGAGCCTTTTCGGCAAGTCTGACTCCACATTTAAAAATTAAGATTGCTCCGTTCTTAAGGGTCAGAGGCCGTGGCCGTGGACTTCGATTTTAGGTGTCAGGCGCTTTGGGCGACGAAGAGGACCGCTGACCGACTGCCTCGAAGAGGAACCAACTAGACAGATGGAAGGGTCGAAGCAGTGGCTTATAAAAAGTAAGAACTTTACATAGGTGTGTGCGTGTATGCACTGAGAGCGTACATAGGATGAGCGCGATAACAGAAAACTTAAGAGAGACGTGACTTAAGTGCTATTAACGGCTGCTGCTCCGAACATACTCCCGTCCGTTGAAAGACCAGGGCTTTTAACAGGATCCTCAACTGGAAGGACGCACAGCTTGTTGACGGCTCGACGAGTGGTTTCAGAGGGGGTCTCCAGGATGGCAACTCTCACAGCGCCATCATCCCCAACGATACCTTCGATCACTCGCGCCAATGGCCACTTCAACGGTAGCAAGTTGTCATCCTTGATGCAAACGACATCGTTGACCTGGATCGAGGGTTGAGGTGTGCGCCATTTGGCACGTTGTTGAGCAGCGTCAGGTACTCCTCACTCCAACGCTTCCAAAAGATCTGCTGGGCACAGGAGACTCGTTCGTTCTTTGCGCCCACAAAATTGGTGGCATTATCCGACCAAATGATTCGGGGAATACCGCGCGTGGCAACAAAGCGTTTGGTTAGGTCCTTTACCAATTCCAACCAGACGGTCTTTGTTGCAAAACAGATGAACACGCAGATGTAAGATTTCATCGGAGCTCGACTGCGCCCATCTGGCTTATAGTGGAAGGGACCGCAGTAGTCAATTCCAGTGACGCTGAATGCAGGCGAATCCTGTACTCTATCCTTCGGTAGGTCAGCCATGATGTGTTCCACAAGACGAGGTTTGGACCGGCAGCAGATGACGCATTTTCCTAAGGCGCGAGCAACAGTTTTCATGCCGCCGATGGACCAAAACTGTAAGCGAATCGCTCCAAGTAGCGACTGCGGACCAGCATGGTGAGGATTTCTATGAAAGTGCGTAATGATGGCGAACGTCAATGGATGATCCTTGGGTAAAATGATTCGGTGGCGTGCATCGAAGCCGAGAGTTGAGTGCCGCAGGCGGCCTCGGCGAGAGCGGGATGATTCTGCTGGAAGCCTCCACGCAGTTCCCTTTCCGCAGAGCAAGGTACTCAGGATACAGGTGGGCCCATTGAACGACGCGACATAGGAAGTGCGATCCTTTGCGAAGGTCCTCAGATGACAGATCCGGTCACTTCGTCCTACTGATAAACTTCTGAACGTAACCAAAGATGCGCATCATGACTCCAAATGAGTTGACGTGCTTAAACGAAAGCGAGATGTCGACACGCTCAGACGAAAGCAATACCCTATGTCGAAGTAGCGAAGTAGGTTGTAGCGAGCGCTGTTCAGGCCAGCAACCTTTTTTCCTTACAAGAAGGCAGGTCCATTTATCCACAGAGTAGAATGCAAGAACTCCTGAGGCGCGGCTCCCTTTGACAGAATGTCAAAAAGACAAAAACGTTGAATTTGGATGGTTCCTCTCGTAGCCAAGACAAGACCACAGATGAATCCGACCAACAAATGATTGGCAGTCGAAGGTATCCATTTTCCTGATTTCGCGAAGCAAATTGGCCAATAAGAACGCTGCGCATAGTTCAAGCTTAGGCAGTGTTTTCAGTGGGGCAACCCTAGCCTTCGAACAAAGCAAATGAACCTCAGTGGTGGTATCCGTAAACGAACGAGCATAGATACAAGCCCCATAGGCCTGGAGGCTGGCATCACAGCAGTAATGCAATTCAAACCTGGTCTTAGGTTGAAGTACGTAGCGAGGAAATGTAGCTTGACCCACAGTAGCGAAATCCTTGCAAAACTCAGTCCAGGCCGATTCCAAAGGCTGAGGAAGACTTTCATCCCAATGCAGCTTGTCCCTCCACATGCCCTGCATGATTATTTTCGCTCTTGTCAGTGTAGGTCCGATCAAACCCATGGGGTCATAGCACCGCGCAATGGTTGACAACACCGAACGCTTAGTGTGCTTGCCAACACCGATTTGAGGAGCAAATGTAAACAAAAAGTTTTCCTTATGGGGCTCCCAAATGAGCTCAAGCGCTTTGGTTACATCACTGCCATCATCCAGCTTCAGAAAACTTTTCCTTTTGGCCTCTGGGACTTTACGAAGCACATCAGGGGAATAGGAACACCATTTCCGCAATTGAAAGTTCCCTCGAGCAAGAAGATCCGTGGTTTGACGCATAATATCTAGCACTTCCTCGACCGAATTGCCTCCAGATATCATGTCGTTTACGTAGAAGTCCTGTAGAATGGTTTCCGACCCAATGGATACGAAGACCACTCATCCATGGCTAGCTGATGCATAGTTTGAATAGCTAAAAACGATGCAGGCTTATATGGTCTATATGGCGTCGTCAAGAGAGTCCCTCCACAATATGCATTGGAGCATGGTGTCAGGCATTGAGTACCGATATCACCTGTAAGAGCAATGGAAAATGTACGAAAACGGATGAGTGTGTGAAATAGCTTGGCTTGAATGGTGGAACCAGACATAAGCAGATCATTTAACGAAAGACCAGATGTGGTAGCTGCAGAGTCGTCGAATACAACCCTCAGCTTTGTTGTGGAGCTGTCCTCTTTGGTGACGCAATGATGTGGGAAGAAATATTTGCACTTGTTCTTATCTTCCTGAGGCACCAGAGACATATGATCGAGAGACAGGTAGTCCTTCATAAATGCCGAATATTTGTCATAAAGAGCTGGATTACGCACGAACTTGCGCTCCAAGTTTTCAAAGCACCGCTTTGCTTGCAAATAGGAATCTCCCAAGGACTCTAAACTTCGCTTCATAGGCAAGCGAACAGAGTATTCCCCTGAGGGTAAGCGAGTATGATGGTTGACGAACTGTTCCTCGCAGTGAAGTTCCTCCTCGGTTGCCCTAGCGATTGGCTCAAAGATGTGCTCCACTTCCCAAAATTGACGAACCAAGTCATCGAGCTGTGCTGTGATTGGTGTCATCCGAAGATTGGGTTACGATAAACAACGAGGAGTTGGGGGCCAACTGCCCGCCACCAGATAGAATCCATCCGAGATGTGTCTACTGCAGCAAAGGTAATCCAGGCGCCAGCTGAATTTGTCCCACACACAGCAACTCAAAGAAAAGTCCGGCTCCGATGAGCAGATCAATGCGCTGCGGCTTATGGAACGAAGGGTCAGCACACTGGATATTCATAGGTATAGGCCAATTAGCAGTGCTAATTGAGACGCCAGGTTGACTATCCGTAATCTTCTGGGCAACGACGGCATTAATGCTAGTGGTGAAATCAGTTCAGTTCAGTTGAGACGCTAGCATCTCCGATGCCAGAGACAGCAGTAAGCGACTTAGTTTTACGCAGTTGAAGCTGATTAGCTAGACGAGTACAATCTTTCAAGTAATGACCCTTTCGTAGGCAATTGACGCATATCAAGAGCCTCTTTGCTTCCTTGTGACGATCATTCGGCGATAGAGTTTTGAACCGTTGACAATTGGCAATCCTATGGGTTGTGCCCTCACAAAACAGACAGGAAACAAGAGCGCATGATGCTACAAACGATTTTCATGATGCGTAATCGCGGTTTTCCCTGACCCGGTTGCCGACCTGATCTAGATAATGCCTTCAAGGGTACAAAATCTTTGTTCCAGAAAGGCAGATAATTTCTCCCAGGATGGAAGATCGTGATTCGACGACGCTGCTTCCCATTTAACTTGAGTCTGCCTGTCCAAATTCTTCCGGAGTGCGTGGACGATGATGCAATCAGCTATTTCCTCCTTAGTTGCCAGCGCTTCCAGGTGGCGGCGTCCGTAAACGCCCGCAGCTGAACAACAGATGAGTCCCCACTCGCCAGCCCAAATATTTCTCTAATGTGTGCCTGTAGAATGAGACGTTTATTAGCAAATCGTTTTTTGAGAATATCTAATGCGGTATTGTAATTAGCATCGCTCATCTGCAACGAACTAATGGTGTCCAACGCCGCTCCGTTCAAACAAGACCGCAAATGCTGTAACTTCTCGATAAAAGTCAGCTCAGCTTCACTATCAATACTCACTCTCGCTATGTATTAGCTCGGTCAAACTTTTCAGTTCTTAATGCTCAATGCTATAAGAACTACCTATCTCGATGCAGGATACGTTTTTCTCAGGACCCTAAACAGTTTTACAGCTTCGTAAACAGTAAGCGTAGAACGTCCGCACACCCATCCTCGCTATCATTTTGTAATACGTCGGCAAATAATGATCAGGCAATTGCCGATCTTTTTGCCCAATTCTTCCAAACCACCTATTCTGAGGAAAGCTACTCTGGTCACCCGTACCCATACGGTTTACCGAGGTCGAACGGCATTTTCAGTCCCTTGTTAAATGAATGTTCCCTACTTCATGATCTTCGACTAGTTAAGCCGGTGTTTTCACCGGGTCCAGACGGGGTTCCAGGTTGTGTACTCAGGTACTGCGCCGAGGCTCTGTGTGGACCTTTGGTTAAACTATTCACCCTATCCATTGATTCTTCTTGCTTCCCCCCGATCTGGAAGGAATCGTTTATAATTCCTCTCCATAAAAAAGGTAGCAAGTCTGATGCAAAAAATTATAGAGGTATAGCAAAGTTATCCGCTATTCCTAAAATGTTTGAGAAGGTTTTAACTCCGCACTTGCAACATCTCTGCAAGTCACTTATATCTCCAACTCAGCATGGATTTATAAGGCGGCGATCAACCACCACGAACTTGTTAGAGTTTACCTCTTTCATTATTAAAGGCTTTCAAGGTAACTTACAGACGGATGTTATTTACACCGACTTTAGTAAAGCATTCGACTCTGTAAACCATTCCCTTTTAGCGCATAAACTTGACCTTTTAGGGTTTCCGCCCAACCTCCTGAGATGGATTTCTAGCTATCTTTGTTCTAGGTCTCAAAGAGTCCTCTTCAAAAACTCCCTCTCTTTCCCAGTAAAGGTTTCTTCGGGAGTACCACAAGGCAGCCATCTAGGCCCCTTACTCTTCACACTCTTTATTAATGACTTACCTTCAGTATTAACATACTCTCGAGTACTTATGTATGCGGATGATGTTAAACTCTGTGTCCAGTACAAGGACATTTCATTTCATCCTCGCTTGCAATCCGATCTCAATAACTTTCAGTCATGGTGTTGTGCAAACTTGTTACACCTTAATGCCTCGAAATGCAAAGTTATGACATTTCATCGTTCTAGCCCTTTGTTGGCTCCTTACACCCTATTTGGTGGTTCTCTTGAGAGAATTACCCTGGTGGATGATCTGGGTGTTATGTTAGACCCCAAGTTAAAGTTTTCCGAACACATTTCTACCATGGTAAATAAGGCCATGAGCGTGCTTGGGTTTATAAAGAGGTGGTCAAAGGAATTTGACGACCCCTATATAACAAAGACTCTCTATACCTCGCTTGTTCGTCCGATCTTAGAATACGGCTCCTGTGTATGGTGCCCTCAGTACAAAGTACACCAGGACCGTATAGAATCAGTACAGAAAAACTTTTTACTCTTTGCTCTGCGGGGCCTTAACTGGGATGCGGGTGTAAGACTCCCATCTTACTCTAGTAGACTACTATTAGTAAACCTCCCATCCTTAGTTAACCGTAGAAAAATGCTTGGTGTGATATTTATGCACAACTTGATCAGGGGTGACATAGACAGCCCTGATCTGTTGAGCCGCATAAACTTCACGATTCCTATTAGACTGACTAGAAATTTTATACCGTTGTTCCTTCCACTTTGTAGATCGAATTATTCCTTGCATGAACCGTTTAGGGTCTTATGCTCGGATTATAATTCCCTCTACCATATTATATCCACCACTAATTCTCTTCCTCTTATTAAATTATTAATCCTTACACACCTTTCTATTAATTAGTAACTGTAGTGGTATTTGTACTTTGATTGCATGCTTAGTTTCTTAGTAAGTTTAGTACTAATTTTCCTCGAATGTTAGTCTAATAGCTATATTTCTTGCATGTTCGCGTTTGGTTCGGCTACGCACCGCGCGTCATGCGGCAGCGCCCCTCGGTCGGTTGGGCGGGAGGAGGGCTGCGTTTTGCCTGGGATCCGCGCGTAACAGCCTTCTGCTGGTGTCACACGGGCCACTTGACGGTGCAGTAACTGCATCGCCTCTTGAAAGATGCAGTCATTGCATGTCAACGTCCACATATAAGAGCTGTGAACATGGAATAAAAGCTTGTCCACTCTGTATAGGCTCCGCTGAACTTGCGCAGCCGCAGGTGTGGCAAGCGCGCTCGATTGGCCATGTACATAATGGATTGGGATTCACTTGGGATTCACTTGGGTTCATTTGAAACGTGGAACAATGCGTGGGCGGCGAACGATTGCCCAACTCACGCTGTAGAATGGTCCTCAATGAAGGATGGACGAGTCAAATTTTCCTGGTATTTCACTGGACATAGATTCAAAATCCACTTCCTCCAAACTGGTGTGGGCCACAATAAAATGGGATATATGGTAAATGGATATATTCATCCATTTGGCGCAGCTTTTCACGATCCATCTCTGTGTGTATGGACTCTAGCCTGTCGAAAATGGCTCTTGCCTTAAGCCTCATGAAGCTGCGTTCGCACTAACCCTTTCACTTGGTGGAGCATCGCCAACTGTCACTGTATCGCTTTCATTGTCCATAGCCAACGATCCACTCCTTTTATTATTTTTCCTTTTGCCCACGGTTTTGGCTAGATATTATTGACGCGGAGTGTATGAGTCGATCACAGTTGAATAAAAATGATGCAACGCGAGAGTTCAGACTAGCTTACAAAACGTTTTTCGTTCACTTTTGCGGCACTTTTATGTATGCGGCCAAATGTATGCGCCGGCAAATCAACAAAGCGACGAACGAAAAAGAACCAACAGCTATGCACAAGAGAACGACCGAGATGTTTTGCACTGTTTTAAGCTCGAATTCGAGAGAGAGATATGCGCAGCCAGCCACGAGAGCTGGCTGAAGCAAACGACGAAAGAGGAGGCGAAGAAAACTAACGGACCACGCTTGGAACTCTATGCAGCCGGTCTTGACAGTGCGCTGCGCAGCAACGAAACAGACGGCGAAAGAGAAGCGAAAACGAAAAGCGGGTCGCTAGAACTGCCACGGTCGGCCACAACGATCTTTGGTTCGCTACTTTTCGACTAATGTTACGTTAAATCTTCGAATTTGATTTAACGAACTACTTGAAACACTACTAACACACGACAAGTCTACGGCAATCACGTCGGGGTCACCAAAATATTGGAAGCTGCCTAGCTTTATCGGCAACTCTGACTCCACATTTACAAATTAAGATTGCTCCGTTGTTAAGGTTACAATTTATTGTTTTTGTTGTTCGATATTGATTTTGTGTTGTTATTAGAGGCCGTGGACTTCGATTTTAGGTGTTAGGCGTTATTGAGACTTCTATAGTCTACAACCATTCTATATTTTTGCTTCCCTGAAGCATCGATTTCTTGCGGATCATGGATATGGGCGAGCAGTAAGAAGAATTCGGATTTCGAATTATTCCCTGCCTGATCATATCCTTGATTTGCTGGTTTACCTCCAGATCATGTATCTGGGCATACTTATATGGTCGTCTGTAGACCGGGTCTTCATGTTGAGTCTTGATTTCGTTCTTGATTGTACTTGGGAAAGTCAAATTGTCACCTTCTCTGTACTGCTCATCTTTGAACTCGTATAAGACTTTTTTCAATTCTTCCTTTGTTCGTCGTTTAAATGATCTAATCTTAATTGATAACGCTCCCTTGATTCGTTATCCATGTCAGAAGCGAAGTATTGATCTCCCTCTGGAGATGGGTCAAGGCACTTATGTGCGATCTTCTCTTCCTATGAAGATGGATCTGTGCACTTCAGTGCGGTCTTGGAGGCTTCAATAACTTCTCCACTCTAAATGATAGGAGTCGGGGCACAAAGTGGTCAACAACGCGACTACAATAAAAAAATCCCTTACGGTTCACTTAGGACTAAAAAGGTTTGAAAAAAGGAAGGATTGTAAAAATGGACCCAGTCCAGTAAAAATTGCTAGAAAAGCAGGAGAAACTAGAAAAAAAAAATTTAACAGCTGCTGGTTGATTTAGTAAATAAACCGGCAGCTCAAAACAAAACCGCAGACGCTCTGAAAAGTTTGGATACAATCAGAGGAGCTATTGAAGTAAATCATGAAAATTTTACGAAAGACGGCTACGGAGAAGAGGAATATTTCGAACTGGATATATTCTTCCTTATAATGGATTAAAATCGAAACCGCCAAGCCAAGTAGAGCTCGAGAAGGTAAAAATACCAACACTCAGTGGAGGCATGAAACAATGGACAACATTCTACAATCTCTTTGAAGAAATGATACATGATCAAAAGAAAATACACAAAATCGAAAAAATGATGCGCCTAAAGAATGCGTTAAGAGGTGAACCAGCTCGTCTAATCCAACACTTGCAAATATCTGCCGCTATCTATGAAGTAGCTTGGTCGAAGCTCAAAAGCGGTACGCAAATAATAGGATGATATGCACAGCGCGATTGGACAGACTTCTTGACCGGGATCAGGGATAAACAGTGATCTCGTCAAGAACATAGCCAAGGGTAATGTCGTGCCAGAGTTAGGCATGCTTAGTGTAATCTTGACTCGAGATGACCGTTTTATTAGAGTTTTATTATTAAAAAAAAGGGACACGAAAACATTTGAAACGAGGGGGAACGTTGTGAGTTGCTGCGGACACCGCAACTCTACGGTTATACCCGATACTAAGTCAGTATGGCTCTCCTCCGGCAGACGCCGCTAATATTAAACGACACGACAAAGAGTGCGTGCGAGAGAGACAGAAAATCAGTCTGAGCGTGACGTCGGGCGCTGCGTAGCCACTGCAAATTGATTTGTTCCTATTGGCTATAAAAATGATCTGATCTAATCCAGATTCAGCAATCTGATAGATATGGTCATTATCTATGATTCTGCGTTTTTAGTTTTCTCGAATGTGCAATATTGTGGATGCAACAGATTTTCGTCTTTTGTGTGGGCGGAAGGGGGTGGGGCGAAATTTTGAGATACACGTTTTATAGTAAGATCTAACAGGAGTGCGGATACCAAATTTGGTTACTCTAGCCTTAATAGTCTCTGAGATTTTTGAATATCCCCAGATTTTCGTCCTTTGCGGGGGCGGAAGGGGGTGTGGCGAAATTTTGAAACAAACTCGTCTCGGTCCGATATATTAGGAGTGTGGATACCAAATTTGGTTGCTCTAGCTTTTGTAGTCTCTGAGATCTAGGCGCTAATGTTGTACTCTAAGCAAAGCCGCCTATGCTACGTGTGGGTTAGAGAGAGACAGGGCGAGAAAAAATGAAATTGTTTTCTTGATGCTGGCTATAATATTAATACGATCCAATTCAGATTCCGCAGTCTTAAAGATATGGTCATTCTCTACAATTCTACGTTTCTGGTTTTCTCATTTTTTTAAAATTGTGGATGCCACAGATTTTCGTCTTTTGTGGGGGCGGTAGTGGGCGGGGCGAAGTTTTGAAATATTCTTGTAGCAGTGACATATAACAGAAGTCTGGATCCAAAACATCGTTGCTCTCGCTCTTATAGTCTTTGAGCACTAGGCGCTGAAGGGGACGGACAGACGGACAGACGGACGGACGGACAGACGGACAGACGGACAGACAGACATGGCTCAATCGACTCGGCTATTGATGCTGATCAAGAATATATATACTTTATGGGGTCGGCAACGATTCCTTCTGGACGTTACATACATCCACTTTTACCACAAATCTAATATACCCCAATACTCATTTTGAGTATCGGGTATAAAAATACGTTTGTAAGGAGCTCCCCTCCTGGGTATAACCATGATAAGAGCTCGCGAGTCTTTCGTACACTGAGGCAGACGACACACCTAGCTTTTTGGGATATGAGGGAAAAGAACCATTGACATCCACTGTGAATATTGTTAGGGCACGCTTTTTTTGAATTCTCTTCCAGCCGCCTGCGTCGGGAGATCGATTTTTCGCCGCTGGAATCTCGGATATGAAAAGTTAGTTGGTAAATTGTGGTTGTGAAGGTAGTAATCAATGTTTATGCCGCCTCACGGCTCTAACATGAATATACCCTCGATCTCGATAGGTTCGTGTGAGATGGCAGAAGCCATTTTTTGACACACGCATTTTGGCACGTGCGTTTATCATGTTTGATCGTGTTTATCGGTCTTGAAGCCTTCCATAAATTTAGTGGAATTAAGAAAAATCTCAGTAGATTAACTTGATGATAAAATGCAGCCCAATAGATGTTGTACAAATAATTCTGTAGTCCTATTCTACCAGTTACTATATAATCTGAAAGCATAACATTAGGATTGAATTTATGAGATGGATGTGGGTAATTGAACTCACGCTGGCGCCCTCTTAACCGAAGGAAAAAGGGGCCACTAGGAAACCTGAAAGGATTCCAAGGAAGTGGTCGTTAGTAGGGAGGGCTCAAGAGGGACACAAGGACATCTGTGATCCCAACTATTTATCAGCCTCAGCCACGTGTCGCGTGGATTAGTATTCTTGTATCTACCGATTCAGTACTCTAACGTTTTCTTGTCGACCGCACGCTCAAATCTTAGTATTTAATTTGTTATCCCTGACGTTGCAGCAGCGGCTATCGAATGGTTCGCGCAAGACCACCATAGCCGTTAATCGACCGTAACACCAAACTTCTTTCATTTCAAACCACCTGTTGGAAGCTGCCGAGCCTTTTCGGCAAGTCTGACTCCACATTTAAAAATTAAGATTGCTCCGTTCTTAAGGGTCAGAGGCCGTGGCCGTGGACTTCGATTTTAGGTGTCAGGCGCTTTGGGCGACGAAGAGGACCGCTGACCGACTGCCTCGAAGAGAAACCAACTAGACAGATGGAAGGATCGAAGCAGTGGCTTATAAAAAGTAAGAACTTTACATAGGTGTGTGCGTGTATGCACTGAGAGCGTACATAGGATGAGCGCGATAACAGAAAACTTAAGAGAGACGTGACTTAAGTGCTATTAACGGCTGCTGCTCCGAACATACTCCCGTCCGTTGAAAGACCAGGGCTTTTAACAGGATCCTCAACTGGAAGGACGCACAGCTTGTTGACGGCTCGACGAGTGGTTTCAGAGGGGGTCTCCAGGATGGCAACTCTCACAGCGCCATCATCTCCAGCGATACCTTCGATCACTCGCGCCAATGGCCACTTCAACGGTAGCAAGTTGTCATCCTTGATGCAAACGACATCGTTGACCTGGATCGAGGGTTGAGGTGTGCGCCATTTGGCACGTTGTTGAGCAGCGTCAGGTACTCCTCACTCCAATGCCTCCAAAAGATCTGCTGGGCACAGGAGACTCGTTCGTTCTTTGCGCCCACAAAATTGGTGGCATTATCCGACCAAATGATTCGGGGAATACCGCGCGTGGCAACAAAGCGTTTGGTTAGGTCCTTTACCAATTCCAACCAGACGGCCTTTGTTGCAAAACAGATGAACACGCAGATGTAAGATTTCATCGGAGCTCGACTGCGCCCATCTGGCTTATAGTGGAAGGGACCGCAGTAGTCAATTCCAGTGACGCTGAATGCAGGCGAATCCTGTACTCGATCCTTCGGTAGGTCAGCCATGATGTGTTCCACAAGACGAGGTTTGGACCGGCAGCAGATGACGCATTTTCCTAAGGCGCGAGCAACAGTTTTCATGCCGCCGATGGACCAAAACTGTAAGCGAATATCTCCAAGTAGCGACTGCGGACCAGCATGGTGAGGATTTCTATGAAAGTGCGTAATGATGGCGAACGTCAATGGATGATCCTTGGGTAAAATGATTCGGTGGCGTGCATCGAAGCCGAGAGTTGAGTGCCGCAGGCGGCCTCGGCGAGAGCGGGATGATTCTGCTGGAAGCCTCCACGCAGTTCCCTTTCCGCAGAGCAAGGTACTCAGGATACAGGTGGGCCCATTGAACGACGCGACATAGGAAGTGCGATCCTTTGCGAAGGTCCTCAGATGACAGATCCGGTCACTTCGTCTTACTGATAAACTTCTGAACGTAACCAAAGATGCGCATCATGACTCCAAATGAGTTGACGTGCTTAAACGAAAGCGAGATGTCGACACGCTCAGACGAAAGCAATACCCTATGTCGAAGTTCTGAAAGATTAGCTTGTAGCGAGCGCTGTTCAGGCCAGCAACCTTTTTTCCTTGCAAGAAGGCAGGTCCATTTATCCACAGAGTAGAATGCAAGAACTCCTGAGGCGCGGCTCCCTTTGACAGAATGTCAAAAAGACAAAAACGTTGAATTTGGATGGTTCCTCTCGTAGCCAAGACAAGACCACAGATGAATCCGACCAACAAATGATTGGCAGTCGAAGGTATCCATTTTCCTGATTTCGCGAAGCAAATTGGCCAATAAGAACGCTGCGCATAGTTCAAGCTTAGGCAGTGTTTTCAGTGGGGCAACCCTAGCCTTCGAACAAAGCAAATGAACCTCAGCGGCGGTATCCGTAAACGAACGAGCATAGATACAAGCCCCATAGGCCTGGAGGCTGGCATCACAGCAGTAATGCAATTCAAGCCTGGTCTTAGGTTGAAGTACGTAGCGAGGAAATGTAGCTTGACCCACAGTAGCGAAATCCTTGCAAAACTCAGTCCAGGCCGATTCCAAAGGCTGAGGAAGACTTTCATCCCAATGCAGCTTGTCCCTCCACATGCCCTGCATGATTATTTTCGCTCTTGTCAGTGTAGGTCCGATCAAACCCATGGGGTCATAGCACCGCGCAATGGTTGACAACACCGATTTGAGGAGCAAATGTAAACAAAAAGTTGTCCTTATGGGGCTCCCAAATGAGCTCAAGCGCTTTGGTTACATCACTGCCATCATCCAGCTTCAGAAAACTTTTCCTTTTGGCCTCTGGGACTTTACGAAGCACATCAGGGGAATTGGAACACCATTTCCGCAATTGAAAGTTCCCTCGAGCAAGAAGATCCGTGGTTTGACGCATAATATCTAGCACTT
Organism: Drosophila miranda; assembly: GCF_003369915.1. Taxonomy (NCBI): domain Eukaryota; kingdom Metazoa; phylum Arthropoda; class Insecta; order Diptera; family Drosophilidae; genus Drosophila; species Drosophila miranda. The sequence goes on from NC_046674.1 coordinate 42,531,485, forward strand.
CCTCGACCGAATTGCCTCCAGATATCATGTCGTTTACGTAGAAGTCCTGTAGAATGGTTTCCGACCCCAATGGATACGAAGACCACTCATCCATGGCTAGCTGATGCATAGTTCGAATAGCTAAAAACGATGCAGGCTTATATGGTCTATATGGCGTCGTCAAGAGAGTCCCTCCACAATATGCATTGGAGCATGGTGTCAGGCATTGAGTACCGATATCACCTGTAAGAGCAATGGAAAATGTACGAAAACGGATGAGTGTGTGAAATAGCTTGGCTTGAATGGTGGAACCAGACATAAGCAGATCATTTAACGAAAGACCAGATGTGGTAGCTGCAGAGTCGTCGAATACAACCCTCAGCTTTGTTGTGGAGCTGTCCTCTTTGGTGACGCAATGATGTGGGAAGAAATATTTGCACTTGTTCTTATCTTCCTGAGGCACCAGAGACATATGATCGAGGGACAGGTACTCCTTCATAAATGCCGAATATTTGTCATAAAGAGCTGGATTACGCACGAACTTGCGCTCCAAGTTTTCAAAGCACCGCTTTGCTTGCAAATAGGAATCTCCCAAGGACTCTAAACTTCGCTTCATAGGCAAGCGAACACAGTATTCCCCTGAGGGTAAGCGAGTATGATGGTTGACGAAGTGTTCCTCGCAGTGAAGTTCCTCCTTGGTTGCCCTAGCGATTGGCTCAAAGATGTGCTCCACTTCCCAAAATTGACAAACCAAGTCATTGAGCTGTGCTGTGATTGGTGTCATCCGAAGATTGGGTTACGATAAACAGCGAGGAGTTGGGGGCCAACTGCCCGCCAATCTTTCAAGTAATGACCCTTTCGTAGGCAATTGACGCATATCAGGAGCCTCTTTGCTTCCTTGTGACGATCATTCGGCGATAGAGTTTTGAACCGTTGACAATTGGCAATCCTATGGGTTGTGCCCTCACAAAACAGACAGGAAACAAGAGCGCATGATGCTACAAACGATTTTCATGATGCTTACTCGCGGTTTTCCCTGACCCGGTTGCCGACCTGATCTAGATAATGCCTTCAAGGGTACAAAATCTTTGTTCCAGAAAGGCAGATATTTTCTCCCAGGATGGAAGATCGTGATTCGACGACGCTGCTTCCCATTTAACTTGAGTCTGCTTGTCCAAATTCTTCCGGAGTGCGTGGACGATGATGCCTAATGTCTAATGTGTGCCTGTAGAATGAGACGTTTATTAGCAAATCGTTTTTTGAGAATATCTAATGCGGTATTGTAATTAGCCTCGCTCATCTGCAACGAACTAATGGTGTCCAACGCCGCTCCGTTCAAACAAGACCGCAAATGCTGTAACTTCTCGATAAAAGTCAGCTCAGCTTCACTATCAATAAGAGCTGTGAACATGGAATAAAAGCTTGTCCACTCTGTGTAGGCTCCGCTGAACTTGCGCAGCCGCAGGTGTGGCAAGCGCGCTCGATTGGCCATGTACATAATGGATTGGGACTCACTTGGGATTCACTTGGGTTCATTTGAAACGTGGAACAATGCGTGGGCGGCGAACGATTGCCCAAACTACGCTGTAGAATGGTCCTCAATGAAGGATGGACGAGTCAAATTTTCCTGGTATTTCACTGGACATAGATTCAAAATCCACTTCCTCCAAACTGGTGTGGGCCACAATAAAATGGGATATATGGTAAATGGATATATTCATCCATTTGGCGCAGCTTTTCACGATCCATCTCTGTGTGTATGGACTCTAGCCTGTCGAAAATGGCTCTTGCCTTAAGCCTCATGAAGCTGCGTTCGCACTAACCCTTTCACTTGGTGGAGCATCGCCAACTGTCACTGTATCGCTTTCATTGTCCATAGCCAACGATCCACTCCTTTTATTATTTTTCCTTTTGCCCACGGTTTTGGCTAGATATTATTGACGCGGAGTGTATGAGTCGATCACAGTTGAATAAAAATGATGCAACGCGAGAGTTCAGACTAGCTTACAAAACGTTTTTCGTTCACTTTTGCGGCACTTTTATGTATGCGGCCAAATGTATGCGCCGGCAAATCAACAAAGCGACGAACGAAAAAGAACCAACAGCTATGCACAAGAGAACGACCGAGATGTTTTGCACTGTTTTAAGCTCGAATTCGAGAGAGAGATATGCGCAGCCAGCCACGAGAGCTGGCTGAAGCAAACGACGAAAGAGGAGGCGAAGAAAACTAACGGACCACGCTTGGAACTCTATGCAGCCGGTCTTGACAGTGCGCTGCGCAGCAACGAAACAGACGGCGAAAGAGAAGCGAAAACGAAAAGCGGGTCGCTAGAACTGCCACGGTCGGCCACAACGATCTTTGGTTCGCTACTTTTCGACTAATGTTACGTTAAATCTTCGAATTTGATTTAACGAACTACTTGAAACACTACTAACACACGACAAGTCTACGGCAATCACGTCGGGGTCACCAACATATTGGAAGCTGCCTAGCTTTATCGGCAACTCTGACTCAACATTTACAAATTAAGATTGCTCCGTTGTTAAGGTTACAATTTATTGTTTTTGTTGTTCGATATTGATTTTGTGTTGTTATTAGAGGCCGTGGACTTCGATTTTAGGTGTTAGGCGTTATTGAGACTTCTATAGTCTACAACCATTCTATATTTTTGCTTCCCTGAAGCATCGATTTCTTGCGGATCATGGATATGGGCGAGCAGTAAGAAGAATTCGGATTTCGAATTATTCCCTGCCTGATCATATCCTTGATTTGCTGGTTTACCTCCAGATCATGTATCTGGGCATACTTATATGGTCGTCTGTAGACCAGGTCTTCATGTTGAGTCTTGATTTCGTGCTTGATTGTACTTGGGAAAGTCAAATTGTCACCTTCTCTGTACTGCTCATCTTTGAACTTGTTCGGGCCAGCCGCTGAAGAATAACCGTAACTTTAACATTATTATTATTATAGACATTATTATTAACATTATTATTAACATTATTATAGAGAGAGCCGCCTATGTTGTAAAACGTTGACGTTCTGCAGAGCTGCTGCGCTCTCCCGCTAAAGGGGCTCTCTGCCGCCGCCACTTCGGCAACTACTTTGATCTGCTGCCGCAACTTCGGCAATCACTTTGATCTAACGCCGTCATCTATAGTTTAGTTCTATGCTAACCCCTCTGCGCATTGGTTGCATATCGATCTCGCATAAGGTTTATCTGGCAATAGCAAGCAATCGGCTTCCGCTAAGCCACCAAGATTAAATACGAATTATAAAGTTTAACCCGAAATCTCTTTTCATTTTTGAAACACATAGGTGCCAAAAAAGCTTGGCATCTCAAACATTGGTGACCCCCCGACGTGATATAAAACCATTGCTTAATCGCGTTCCGTTAAAACACTTAATATTTATACAATATTTTGTTGTTGGGTAGTTTAACTACCAACAAATACATTTGGGTGCACGTTGAAAAACAGTTTAAAGTGCAAATTCAGTGAGAGTGCGGCTGGAATATTTATAGACAAATTCCGGTACTTTAAGCGTCGAATCTCTCATTCTCTGCGCAGCTGCAGCCGCGGTTCTTGACTTTTCGTGTCTTGCATTCTCGCTCTCGCGTCTATACATCGTCGCTTAAGCGGTATTTCATTTTCCGTTGTTGTGTCGAATTGCACAACGGTTAACATGTACAACGATCCGAATACAGGCGCGGGCGGAAATATTGTGGTGGCTGATTCCAGACTGAGTCTGTATAAGCGTAAAAGTCAGTCATTATATGATCGATTGCACAGGCTTGGCGAATCCTTCGCGGGGAATAAAATCGATAAGCTGACCGCCGCGGAAGTCGAGGTGCGCCTTGATATGTTGGCAGAAATTCGAGAGGAATTTAATAAGGCCCATAATGAGTTGGAGGCTCTCGATCAAAACGAGATTGGGAGTGAGCTGCGCGAAATCTTCGATACTCTTTTCATATCGTTGAAAGCTGAGTTGCTGGCTGCTGTTGAAGTAAGCCAGTCACACGCCGCTGCCCATTCTACGACTCTGCCAAGCCATTCCGGACATACTACCATCATCATGGCTCACAAGCAGCGACTTCCTGAGCTGAAGGTGCCTAAATTTTCTGGTGGATACGTCGAGTTCTCGGATTTTATGGCAATGTTCAAATCGGTGATTGAAGCGGATGCTGATCTCAGTGATATCGAGAAATTCCAGCACCTTCGCTCTTGCCTCGCTGATGCGGCTTTGGATTCGGTTCGATCGTTGGAGCTCTCCAGTGCCAATTATCGTGCGGCTCTGGATATACTTAATAAACGCTTTAATAACAAAAGACTTGTTTTCCAGCCACACATCAAGAAGATTCTTGGGCTAAAGAGGGTAGACTCGCCTTCTGCTAAAAGGCTTCGGGAGTTTTCGGATGCAGTCAATTTACACATGCGAGCGTTGCAGACATTGGGAACTGCTGAGGAGATTTCAGGATTCATGGTCATCAACATGCTGCTGCAGAAGTTGGATTCGAAGACGCAAACCAAATGGGAGGAGCACACATCGTCGGATGCTATACCTACCGCAGAGGAATTCTTCGAATTCTTGCAGCAACGCTGCCAGAAAATGGAGCGGTTGGAATATGCTACAGCGACACACGCTAGTAGCGATCAGGTGGGAAAAAACCATTCCTATACGCAGGTTAAGAAAACGTTTGTAGCTTCCAACTCTTCCGCCGACCCGTCTGTATGCGTCTTTTGCCACTCAGCGGGCCATGGAATATACTCGTGCAAGATATTCGGAAATCTCTCACCGTTGCTGCGCCACAAAGAAGTGAAGAAGCTTTCCCTATGCTTCAATTGCCTAAAGCCGGGGCACCGGACCCGCGCATGCAATAGTGGAAAATGTCGAGTATGCACTTCGATAGTATACAGCCCACAACACAAGGCTGCCCAGGTATTACTCCTCCCGATCTGGCCGTACAACCGGACACTCTTTCCGTTGCTCAAAATTCTGCTAGCAGCTCGTCTCTACTTTCGTCTACCTCTCTTGCTGCCCAAGGTCTTCACTCTGATGTCGTGCTTCTGGCTACAGCCGTGGTTCTCGTAAAGAATCGGTCTGGCGTTTAAGTTCCTTGTCGTGCCATCTTAGATTCAGGATCGCAGCTGCATCTCGTCACATCCAGGCTCGCCCAGCAGCTTCAGCTTAGGAGAACTCAATCGTCTGCACTTGTGTCTGGGCTGGGCGATACCAGCGTTTCTACTGAGGGATCCACCATAAGCATTTGTATGCATTCTCGCACCTCTGCTTACACAACTACACTTACTGCTCTCATCGCCCCCACGATTACCGATTCTCAACCAAGTATGACAGTAAATGTATCCGATTGGCGTATTCCATCTAACATTCAGCTCGCTGATCCTGCATTTTTCAATCCTCAACGGGTTGATCTTCTCATTGGTGCGAGCGTTTTTTATGATCTCCTCTGCGTAGGGCAAATCAAACTCACCGATGGACTGCCTCTTCTGCAGAAGACCCGGCTTTGGTGGATCGTATCTGGCGGTGGACAGAAGGTATCAAGCTCGGCGCTTTTGGCTACGCACAATTGTCCAGATTCGATAGCTGAGATGGAAGCAAGGTTGGATAAAACTCTTCGTATGTTTTGGGAAGTCGAGAATTGTGTGGAGGCTGGTTTGAATACCAAAGAAGAACACGATTGTGAAGCACATTTCGCAAGCCACCTTTCACGGTTGCCATCCGGGGAGTATGCAGTTCGTCTGCCGCTAAATAACAATACTGATCGTTTAGGAGAATCTTATGCTCAGGCTTATCGACGGCTCATCAGTCTGGAGCGAAAACTGGAGCGTAATCCTACACTCAAGGAGCGGTATTTCGCCTTTATGAGGGAGTACATTGATTTGCATCATATTCACCAAGTCAACCCTGATTCCCGTAGCCTCTGCAAATTTTTCTTGCCTCATCACTGTGTCCTAAAGGAGGACAGTACGACGACAAAACTCCGTGTCGTTTTCGATGGATCCGCAGCTACATCACCTGGATATTCTCTAAATGATGTGATGATGACGGGCCCTGTTATTCAGCCTGCATTGTTTAACATATTGATTCGCTTTCGAACATATCCAGTCGCTCTCACTGGGGACATTTGTAAAATGTACTGCAGCGTACGAGTGTCTCCACCCGACAATTTGTATCAGTGCATCCTATGGCGAGATTCCATCGAGTCCGAGGTTCAAGTCTACACATTAGACACCGTCACATACGGGACGAGGGCTGCATCATTTTTAGCGGTCCGCGCAATGCACCAGCTGGCCATCGACGAGGGTGAGTCCTACCCTCTTGGCTCAGCTGCTCTGCGGCAGGAGTTTTACGTGGATTACCTTATTTCGGGCGGTAATTCGGTCGCAAATGTCATGGACAAGATGCACCAAACATCAGCTTTACTGTCCCGTGGAAATTTTAGACTTAGGAAATGGTGCTCCAGTCACCAGGAAGTACTTGAGGGAACCCCTGAAGATGACATAGAGAAATTCCTAAAGTTTAATGATGGAAGCGACATAGCCAAAACTCTCGGCTTAGCGTGGGACCCTGCTTCGGATCAGCTGCTTTTTGCCTTGTCCGCACTGGACACAAACTCAAAGCCATCAAAGCGGTCGGTTTTATCTACGATTGCGCGGTTCTACGACCCTCTTGGATTGATAAATCCAGTCATTGTCAGGTGCAAAATCTTCCTTCAGCAGCTTTGGAGAGAAAATTTGGATTGAGATGAAAGCCTACCCTCAGCGTTACATTCAACTGGGATGGACTTGAGAAATAGTTTGGCAAGCATTTCTCGGATCTCATTTCCTCGCTTGGTTCTTCGTTCTAGTGTGGCTACAGAAGTTCACGGATTCTGTGATGCCAGCTTAGAAGCATATGGCGCCTGCGTGTATGTCGTGTCCAGGGAAGCCCAGTCTTCGAGCCACGTTTTGTGCGAGTGGCGCCGCTAAAGACTATATCGATTCCTAAGCTGGAATTAAGTGGAGCCCATTTGCTTGCGAAAATCATGCAGAATGTAAAGGACATGGGAATCTTTACAGGTCGGTTCTATTGCTGGTCGGATTCGTCAACAGCATTATCTTGGATTAGGGACGAGCCAGCTAAATTTCAAGTTTTCGTGGCAAATCGAGTGGCATCAATTCAGGAGTTGACGGCAGCCATGGAATGGCGCTATGTTCCCACATCTTTAAATCCTGCTGATATTCTCTCGAGAGGCTCGCTTCCCAGCCATCTTATCCAGTCAGAGCTATGGTTTCACGGCCCATCCTTTTTGCTAGGCTCCAAGAATAAGTGGCCTGTATCTCCTGCTAACAACATAGCAACTTTGGAGCTTCGCAAGAGAGTATTGCTAATCACGTCTCCACATGCCGATCTCACGTCCGGATGCAAATTTGCGAATTCATTCTTTCGCATGCAGCGCACATTCGCCTACATGCATAAATTTATACATCGTCTTAGGCATTCAGGACTCACCGTTTCTGATATTCGGCAAGGAACGCATCTTCTAATTCGACACATTCAGCTGGCAAATTTGTGGATGGACATAAAGGAGATTCGGCGCAATGGTCAAGTCATGAAATCCAGTTCTATTAGTTCGCTCAACCCGTTCATCGATCATTCTGGACTACTTAGAGTTGGAGGTCGTCTTGGCAACTCATCGCTAGGATTTGACGCTCAGCACCCGCTCATTCTGCCAAAGGGACATTCCATTACCTTTGCGCTGATAAGATATTATCATGAAAGAAACCTCCATGCCGGACCTCGCGCCTTGCTATCCAAAATTCGGCTGGAATATTGGCCCATTGGAGGTGTTAAGGCAGTGTCAAGGATCGTCAGCAGATGTGTGAGATGCTTCAGGACTAGGCCGCGCATGGTCGAACACATCATGGGAGACCTACCTAAGGAACGTTTGGAAGGATCTCGAGCTTTTGAAGTCACTGGAGTAGATTACTGTGGACCTTTTTTCTACCGATCAGAAATCTGCACGAGGCCTCCGATCAAGTGCTATATTAGCGTATTCATCTGTTTCACTTCTAAGGCTATACACATGGAGCTCGTAAAGGATTTGACCACCGCATCATTTCTAGGCGCACTAAAGCGTTTTACTTCCACTCGAGGAAGGCCAAGTCAAATTTGGTCGGACAATGCGACAAACTTCGTTGGGGCCAAGAACGAGCCTCTGGAGGTAAAGAAGCTTTGTCTGAGCGAACCGCATATGAAGGAGGTCCACGAATCCTGCTTGGCTGACTCGATCGACTGGCGTTTCATCCCACCTCGCTCTCCGCATTTTGGCGGGTTGTGGGAAGCGGCCGTGAAGACCGCAAAATATCACCTGTACCGCTCAGTTGGACCATCTGTGCTTAGCTTCGACGAGCTGCGCACTCTGATCTGTCAGATCACTGCAATTGTTAACTCTCGCCCTTTGCTCTCGCTTTCAGAAAATCCTGATGATTTAGACGTTTTGACTCCTGCTCATCTGCTTTTAGGCGGCCCCCATGAGCAAATCCTCGAGCCTGACCTAACGAAGCTGAACTACAATCGTCTGGATGGCTGGCAGCGGGTCACCCAACTACAGCAAATACTTTGGAGCCGTTGGCGCGAAGAGTATCTCACTCTTTTGCAAGAGCGCGCGAAGTGGCGTACCCCCGCGCAAAACATCTGCAAGAACGACCTCGTTCTGGTGAAGAACGAAAATCTTCCTCCAATGCGTTGGCCACTGGCTAGAGTGGTCGATGTCGTTTTGGGCAAGGACGGAGTGTGTCGCGTCACTGACCTGAAGACATCCTCAGCAAACATCAGGAGGGCCGTCACTCGGCTATGTTTGCTGCCCCTTAAGGAATCTGTTGAGAGACTAGCTCCCAACGGGGGGAGTATGTTCGGGCCAGCCGCTGAAGAATAACCGTAACTTTAACATTATTATTGTATGAGCAGAGAGAGCCGCCTATGTTGTAAAACGTTGACGTTCTGCAGAGCTGCTGCGCTCTCCCGCTAAAGGGGCTCTCTGCCGCCGCCACTTCGGCAACTACTTTGATCTGCTGCCGCCACTTCGGCAATCACTTTGATCTAACGCCGTCATCTATAGTTTAGTTCTATGCTAACCCCTCTGCGCATTGGTTGCATATCGATCTCGCATAAGGTTTATCTGGCAATAGCAAGCAATCGGCTTCCGCTAAGCCACCAAGATTAAATACGAATTATAAAGTTTAACCCGAAATCCCTTTTCATTTTTGAAACACATAGGTGCCAAAAAAGCTTGGCATCTCAAACAGAACTCGTATAAGACTTTTTTCAATTCTTCCTTTGTTCGTCGTTTAAATTATATAATCTTAATTGATAACGTTCCCTTGATTCGTTATCCATGTCAGAAGCGAAGTATTGATCTCCCTCTGGAGATGGGTCAAGGCACTTATGTACGATCTTCTCTTCCTATGAAGATGGATCTGTGCACTTCAGTGCGGTCTTGGAGGCTTCAATAACTTCTCCACTCTAAATGATAGGAGTCGGGGCACAAAGTGGTCAACAACGCGACTACAATAAAAAAATCCCTTACGGTTCACTTAGAACTAAAAAGGTTTGAAAAAAGGAAGGATTGTAAAAATGGACCCAGTCCAGTAAAAATTGCTAGAAAAGCAGGAGCAACTAGAAAAAAAAATTTAACAGCTGCTGGTTGATTTAGTAAATAAACCGGCAGCTCAAAACAAAACCGCAGACGCTCTGAAAAGTTTGGATACAATCAGAGGAGCTATTGAAGTAAATCATTAAAATTTTACGAAAGACGGCTACGGAGAAGAGGAATATTTCGAACTGGATATATTCTTCCTTATAATGGATTAAAATCGAAACCGCCAAGCCAAGTAGAGCTCGAGAAGGTAAAAATACCAACACTCAGTGGAGGCATGAAGCAATGGACAACATTCTACAATCTCTTTGAAGAAATGATACATGATCAAAAGAAAATACACAAAATCGAAAAAATGATGCGCCTAAAGAATGCGTTAAGAGGTGAACCAGCTCGTCTAATCCAACACTTGCAAATATCTGCCGCTATCTATGAAGTAGCTTGGTCGAAGCTCAAAAAGCGGTACGAAAATAATAGGATGATATGCACAGCGCGATTGGACAGACTTCTTGACCGGGATCAGGGATAAACAGTGATCTCGTCAAGAACATAGCCAAGGGTAATGTCGTGCCAGAGTTAGGCATGCTTAGTGTAATCTTGACTCGAGATGACCGTTTTATTAGAGTTTTATTATTAAAAAAAAGGGACACGAAAACATTTGAAAAAATACGTTTGTAAGGAGCTCCCCTCCTGGGTATAACCATGATAAGAGCTCGCGAGTCTTTCGTACACTGAGGCAGACGACACACCTAGCTTTTTGGGATATGAGGGAAAAGAACCATTGACATCCACTGTGAATATTGTTAGGGCACGCTTTTTTTGAATTCTCTTCCAGCCGCCTGCGTCGGGAGATCGATTTTTCGCCGCTGGAATCTCGGATATGAAAAGTTAGTTGGTAAATTGTGGTTGTGAAGGTAGTAATCAATGTTTATGCCGCCTCACGGCTCTAACATGAATATACCCTCGATCTCGAAAGGTTCGTGTGAGATGGCAGAAGCCATTTTTTGACACACGCATTTTGGCACGTGCGTTTATCATGTTTGATCGTGTTTATCGGTCTTGAAGCCTTCCATAAATTTAGTGGAATTAAGAAAAATCAAATCTCAGTAGATTAACTTGATGATAAAATGCAGCCCAATAGATGTTGTACAAATAATTCTGTAGTCCTATTCTACCAGTTACTATATAATTCCATCGATTTAAGTTAATTTTTATAAGCCTCGGCATAACCCAACTAAGAAAAACGTCTAACACAAGAAGTCTGAAAGCATAACATTAGGATTGAATTTATGAGATGGATGTGGGTAATTGAACTCACGCTGGCGCCCTCTTAACCGAAGGAAAAAGGGGCCACTAGGAAACCTGAAAGGATCCCAAGGAAGTGGTCGTTAGTAGGGAGGGCTCAAGAGGGACACAAGGACATCTGTGATCCCAACTATTTATCAGCCCCAGCCACGTGTCGCGTGGATTAGTATTCTTGTATCTACCAATTCAGTACTCTAACGTTTTCTTGTCGACCGCACGCTCAAATCTTAGTATTTAATTTGTTATCCCTGACGTTGCAGCAGCGGCTATCGAATGGTTCGCGCAAGACCACCATAGCCGTTAATCGACCGTCCCTTGTTTATATATCATTGCACGTTACAGTTATAATCATAATTAAGATAAGAAATATAATCATAAGTGGCGCCCAACGTGGGCTCTCAAGGAGTGATCTAATTGTTCAGTGAGACTTATACAGGAATAGTTAATCCCCGTTCGGATTTGTTCGGTCAAACAGAAGCCGAAAATAAATGTTCCCTTCTGGCCAAGGTTGATAGTTTAGAGCAGGGAGACTCAGCCAAATAGAAACACGGGCTGTGGCAATTCAAGCAGAGGAAATGCCAGATATGAACACCGGTAGTGATCACCTGACCCTGACTGAAGCCACCTATCCGATTCGTTTACCCCTTTTGGATTAAATGGATTAATCGTTAATCAACCATTAGGAAAGATAAAGACATGCTAGAGGAAGGATGTCCTAGCCACGGTTGAAGTACGGGAAGAAGACTCACGGTTTGGAACTGGAATGCAGATAATAGCGCAGTGCGCTGTTGTCTGACCGCGATAAATAATAAGCCGTTCGAATGAATTGTCCGGTGTTGGTTGTCAGTTCGTGAGAGAAACTCAACGATAATCAGAGAGCCAACTCAAAAAAGGGTGGGATCCAGAAAAGTACCAAAGATTCTCACTGTGAGGAAGCGGGAGAAAGACAAAAGGAAAAGATATATAAGACCCATCGGAAAGAGGAGCGTTAAGCGAGAGCTCAGATAGAGTAAAAGAGATAAATGATTGAGTCAGCTTAAAAGGTATCATTGTGAAAGGATTGACGGAGTTGTATAACCCGACTTGAGTGCTAGTGTTTTGTAAACAATCAGCTAAGATGGGCTTGGATAGATCTCCGGAGATTTAGAGAGGCATCGGAAGATAGCGGTAGCGCGATGTTAATATATTCATTGTTTAAAGAAGCCATAAAGACCACTTGCGAAGTATTTAGAACCGCATGCGACAACGAATTCAACATTAGGTGCATGACTGCGCTCTGGAAGACGAATGGCACTTGCCCGGTAAGTAGCGTTCCTTGTAGACCCTTTGTCGGTGCAATTCCCAAGGCTATAGCAAAGAGTACGCGATCTCAGGGTCGGGAGAGGAAGAAAGAAAGCCCGAAGGTGAACGTCGAAGAAAAGATTGCCCCCAGCAGGAATGCCGACCTACGCGTGATAGAACAAAGACTGTTGAACATTCTCACGAAGAGAATATCCAAATTTCTCTGTGCTTTGCAGGAATGCCAGTGTGCTGTTCGAGGGCAAGGCGAACGAATTCTATTGGCGCCACCATAGATCAGTAGTAGAAGTGCGTGGGTTAACGAAAGTTCCGACGTATTCTACGACGCAGTGTCGGGTCTCACCGACCAATTAGATCCTTAATGTTAATGGACGTTGACATGCAATGACTGCATCTTTCAAGAGGCGATGCAATTACTGCACCGTCAAGTGGCCCGTGTGACACCAGCAGAAGGCTGCCACCGACCGAGGGGCGCTGCCGCATGACGCGCGGTGCGTAGCCGAAAAGTACGAAAAGCGTACATGCAGGAAAGATAGTTGATGAAAATTAGAATTACACTAACTAAGAAACTAAGCATGCATTCAAAATACAAATACAAATGCTACCATTACTAGTTACTAAAAAGGTGAGTGAGGATTAGTAATTTAATAAGAGGAAGAGAATTAGTGGTGGATATATTCGCTTCTAGCTCTTGCTTAAGCCGGTTGTGTTTTTTTCTTGCTCCCGCATTCTCCGCCCTTTGCCTAAATATCATACAACATTGTTGTGTCTTTGTTTTGATTTATTATCGCATCTCTTTAATTTGATTCTACTTTGTGTTAACCACCAGTGTTTTGTTTGTAAACAAGTGTTTAATATAAATTCAATATTGCAACGTAACACATCGGACTCGTGCAGGCAATTTGTTATTGTTTTTTGCCCAGTCTGCTTTTCGTTATCGCTTCTTCGGTGTGCACTGTTCTCGCGCATCAGCGTTTGCATCGCCCACACTCTCTCGTGAGCATACGCGGGCTTCTCGCATTGTTGCTCTCACTCTCTCTGGATTGCCTACACTCTCCCTCTCTGTGGACTTTTCTTTTGTGTCTCTGCTTTGGTGAGTTTACCGCTCGTTTTCTGCACTTCGTTGGATCATCTGCTTTGAATTATTGCCGCTGCAGCTGATTGTCTGGCTCGCTCTGCTGTCTGCTCTCCTACTTTACCTGCGATCTCACTCCGTTCTCTTATTATTCGTGCACAGTGATTCTACTGCTGTCAATAATGGCAATCGTTTGTAGTGCAAAGAAATGTGAATTCGGTGGTGTTATCATTGGTGATTCATTTCTTAGCTGCTGGCTGTGCGACAATTTTGCCCACATAAAATGTGCTGGTGGTGGAAATTTTGGCCGGCTGAATGATCTGATCTCGAAACGCATGGGCCTGTCTTGGTCATGTCTGGCTTGTCGGGAGATTGAGGCCGAAATGCGCACATTTATGAGACAGACTCGAACTGGGTTTCTGGATGTCCGGAAACAATTTGTGGCTCTCAACGAGAAATTTCTTGCCCTTGAATCACAGTTTCTTGGGCTCAAACTCTTGAGCGAATCGCCTAGACGGAAAATTCCGCATAATGATACCAATCTCTTGCAACCTAATCCGATTGGTACGCCTGCCTCCCACCTTCATCCATCGGAAGCATTTCCGTGTAGGCATGCCACGCCGTTGTCTGTAAATCCGCCAACGGTGGCTCCGGAGTTCTTTACACCGAGCAATGTGCTTCCTTCGAGCACCCAACTCCCCAACAGCATCAATCCCATCCCTGCAGTTTCTGTGGCCGTCACTTCTGACGCGGTGAGTGCTCCTAGTGCGGGTGTGCTGGTTGCTGACGACGTCTTGCCAATTCCTGCTCCAATTCCTGCTCCAATTCCTGCTGCAATTCCTACTCCAATTCCTGCTACAGCCATTGCTGCCAATTCCTCTGCCCTTGTACCGAGATCTCTTTTAGGTGTGGCTCCACCATCTCGATCTCGCTCGGGACTTCAACTTAAAGCAGTGGTCCCTCGGAAAGCAATATTTGTTTCTCGTCTTATTCCTGAGGCTACAACGGAGGATGTTAAACAACATCTTGCCACTAAACTTAACACTTCGCCTGTTGATATAGTTGTGACTAAATTTTCATTTAAACATAAGCGCAACATATCATCATTTAAAATTCTTCTCCCTGATTCTTTACTATCCTGTTCTCTAGAACCGTCAATATGGCCTGAGCATACAATTGTGCATGAGTTCCTTCTCAAAGATTCGAACTCGAATCCAAGAATTACCGAACATGCTCCAAAAAACTAATGTACTATTTTTCCATGCACTATCAGAACGTTCGCAGTTTGCTGGGAAAGTTGCGTCAAATTCATACTAATAGCGCGTCCTTTGATTTCGATGCCATCGCGTTTACCGAAACCTGGCTTAACTCCTCTGTCAATGATCACGAAATTTTCATTGATAGTTACACTATTTATAGAATGGACCGCCCATCTTTTGCAGGTGGGGTTCTGATTGCAGTTAAATCTGTTTTCTCATCTGAGTTATTCCCATTCAATAACATTCATGGAATTGAATTTGTTGCAGTCAAAGTTCGTGTTGGCTCCGCATTTTTCTATTTAACCTGCTCTTACATTCCTCCCAGGTCTGATGCTGAGCTTTACTTACACCACCTTTCAGCAATTAATAATGTTGTTTCTACATTAGGGTGCAATGATCGAATTATTGTCATGGGGGACTTTAACCTCCCATTTCTTTCTTGGCTGCCTTGTAATGACGCTAACCTGTTGTTTCCCAATTGCCATAATGACTTTATCAATGGGCTAACGGATATTTCCCTTGTCCAAATTAATGCCGTTAAAAACATTAGGGACAGACTTCTTGACCTCGTTTTTGTTAACGATGGTTCTCTTGCTACTGTATCTAGAGCAAGCCCAATATCTCTCCCTGAAGATCCTTACCATCCAACTTTGTTGATATCACTGGAGTGTACACAATCTGGAGGTGCTGACAGTTCCATGGCTCCTTGTCACATAAAGTGTTTTCGCAAAACAAACTTTATTGATTTAGATCTACATCTCTCGCGTGTTGATTGGTCGTTTCTTTATTCATTACCGAACATAGATGCAACTGTTAACTCGTTTTATAGTTCTATTTACTCCGCCCTTAATACGTTTGTTCCAGATATCACTGTACCTGTATCGTCCAAGCCTCCCTGGTTCTCCAAGTATTTGTCATACTTAAAAAATAATAAATCCCGGCTCTATAAAAAGTACCAGAAGTCGGGCTCCACGTTGGCCTTAGCTCTATACTCCTCCGCTCGCTCTCTGTTCCTTGCCGTCAATAGTCAGTGTTATAATCATTACCTTTCACAATGTAGTAGTAATTTTCGTAGTGATCCTAAAAAATTCTATTCGTTCGTTAATTCTAAGCGCAAGTCAAACGTTTTTCCTCCATCCCTTCATTACCAGAACAAAACAGAAGCTTCTGCTGTTGGTATTGCAAATTTATTCGCTAACTTTTTCCAAACAACGTACTCGTCTCATATTTACAACGCATCCACTCCGTATCCGTACCAGCTACCTCAAGCTAACAGTATTTTTCTGCCCTTTTTCGAGGAAAGCGTTGTTCTTGAAGGTTTGTCATCTATGGACATATCGTTTTCTGCGGGTCCAGATAAGGTACCAAGTTGCATCTTAAAACACTGTGCCCAGTCCCTTTGCAAGCCCTTGACCTTTCTCTTCAACCTCTCCTTGGAACAGTCTTGTCTCCCAGTAATTTGGAATGAGTCCTACATCATTCCGCTTCACAAAAAAGGTTCAAGATCAAACATTGAAAACTATCGTGGTATCGCAAAGCTTTCCGCCATCCCGAAGCTTCTTGAGTTCCTGGTCACCCGGCAACTGCAACATCTTTGTTGCAGCTTGATATCTCCGTCGCAACACGGTTTTTTCAGACATCGTTCAACATCGACTAACCTTCTTGAGTTTTCTAACCTAATCCACCGTGGTTTTCAAATTGGTTTGCAGACGGATGTAGTTTTTACGGACTTCAGCAAGGCATTCGATTCTGTGAACCATGCTCTGCTTATTCAAAAGCTCTCCTTATTAGGGTTCCCAACGAATCTTCTAGATTGGATTTTGTCCTATCTCTCTAACCGTACTCAACGTGTTTTGTTTTCTAACGTGTTGTCAAATACTGTTAATGTTACTTCAGGTGTGCCACAGGGAAGTCATCTGGGCCCGCTTCTGTTTATTTTATTTGTGAACGACCTTCCTCAAGTTATAACATACTCTACTACACTAATGTATGCTGATGATGTCAAAATCTGTCTTTCTTACTCTGATTGGTATTTGCACACACGCCTTCAACTTGATCTAAGTGAACTACTATTGTGGTGTTCAACTAATCTTCTTTTTCTGAACCTTTCCAAATGCAAACTTATGACATTTTACCGTCGCGCTCCTCATTTTGTCTCATATGTTCTAGGAAATCATGTCCTTGAGCGAATTTCGAGTTCAAATGACCTCGGAGTCCTTTTTGATCATAAGATGTGTTTCAACACCCATATAGCTGCAACTGTAAATAAAGCTAAGGGTGTTTTAGCGTTCATCAAGCGTTGGTCCAAGGAGTTTGACGACCCGTACGTTACGAAACAACTGTACATCTCGTTAGTACGTCCTATATTGGAGTATTGTTCTTGTGTGTGGAGCCCGCAGTATAAAGAGCAGCAGGCTGTTATTGAATCCGTGCAAAAGCAATTTTTAATTTTTGCCCTTCGGAACTTTAACTGGGACTCGGGTAGAATCTTGCCACCCTACCGGTCTAGGCTAAATCTTATTGACCTGCCGTCGTTGCACCATCGCAGAATATGCAATGGCGTAATGTTCGTGCACAAGCTCCTTCTTGGGACTGTTGACTCCCAAACTCTCTTGGGTCAGATTGACTTGGCCGTTCCATCCAGACCTACCCGTACTTTTAGGCCTATCCGTCTACCCATATGTAGGTCTAATTATGCTGATCATGAACCTTTTAGGGTTTTATGCCATAATCATAACTCCCTCTGTCTAACCCTATCCCCTGAACTGTCTCTTAAACTAATTGCATGCAATATTTATAATCATTTAAATTTAGCTAACTTTTAACTTATCTTTTTCTGCCTTTAGTAACTAAGTACCATTATTAACAGATAATTTGTTAATTTAATAAATAAATAAAAAAATATTATGGTAGAGGGAAGTATAATCCGAGCTTAAGACCCTAAACGGTTCATGCAAGGAAAAATTCGATCTACAAAGTGGAAGGAACAACGGTATAAAATTTCTAGTATGTCTAATAATTAGTCTAATATTAAGTCCCCCCGATGAGGGCCGTCCGGGTCAACCTAACCTAACCTAATAGGAATCGTGAAGTTTATGCGACTCAACAGATCAGGGCTGTCTATGTCACCCCTGATCAAGTTGTGCATAAATATCACACCAAGTATTTTTCTACGGTTAACTAAGGACGGGTGGTTTACTAATAGTAGTCTACTAGAGTAAGATGGGAGTCTTACACCCGCATCCCAGTTAAGGCCCCGCAGAGCAAAGAGTAAAAAGTTTTTCTGTACTGATTCTATACGGTCCTGGTGTACTTTGTACTGAGGGCACCATACACAGGAGCCGTATTCTAAGATCGGACGAACAAGCGAGGTATAGAGAGACTTTGTTATATAGGGGTCGTCAAATTCCTTTGACCACCTCTTTATAAACCCAAGCACGCCCATGGCCTTATTTACCATGGTAGAAATGTGTTCGGAAAACTTTAACTTGGGGTCTAACATAATACCCAGATCATCCACCAGGGTAATTCTCTCAAGAGAACCACCAAATAGGGTATAGGGAGCCAACAAAGGGCGCAGGGAAGAGCACAAAGTACATGAGTTGGATGCGAACACTCACGACCCGGAGGAACAGACCGAGGCTTTGGATGCTGTCCATAGGACGAGGGAATCCGGAATCGATCGCACCCAGCTGAAGTGCTGGAATTGCGCTCAGCCGGGTCACACCTATTTTGAGTGTGAGTCAGCCGTGCGTAACCTGTTTTGCTACAAGTGCGGGCTGGCCGGGGTCATCCTCCCTAAATGCCCTAAATGTCGGCCGGGAAACGCGAAAAGGAGCACGACGCAATTGGAGGAGTCGAGTTCCACGTCGCCGCGAAGCAGCCAATAGAAAGGCCCTCCAACGCTAAATTAGATACCCCTAAGGAAAGAAGTAGCAATAAGGATATTTAAACTACCATATATAAGGTTAACCAAGCTGTATTACCCGAAGGAATGATAGCGGCAGTACGAACAGGAATCGGATAATGGTAAACGAAGTCGATGAGAGTATCCGAACGGGAGAAGTCAGAGCACAGCGGGCTCGGGACAGGTTCCAGGGGAGAAAGAGGAGGCGGCTCCAGGTGTGTGCAGCAGTCCACTCGGCCATGCGTCAGGATGACAGGCCATTCGCACGAGTGAAGTTGGGCCCGAGGACGCTGATGGGACTACTGGATACAGGGGCATCGGTGAGCCTTCTGGGGAAAGGTGGCCTGGAACTGATAGGAGAATTGGTGCTGAAATTTTAAGTCATAAAGAAATTCTCAGTACAAACAGCGGGCGGCACTCCTCATAAAATACTGGGACATGTGTCGACGTATGGACCTATGACGTATGGAGGCCAGAAGCAGACTATGGAGTTGTTCCTGTGTCCCTCGCTAAAACAATCGCTGTACATAGCGGTCGATTTCTGGCGGAAGTTTGGTCTGGCTCCGAATATAGTAGGCCTAGAACGACACAAGGAATTAGCCGAAATTGATGCTGAGGTGCTGACTAGGAGTAAACCAACGGAACCGCACGAGTTGACGCACACGCAGCAGACACGTCTGGACCAGGTGAAGAACAACTTCAGGGCATTCGACACACATGGTTTGGGAAGAACGACGCTCGAAAGGCACGAAATTCAATTAATCGAGGGAGCCGTACCCTTAAAGGAGCGATTCTACCCGGTATCTCCCGCGGTGCAAGAGCTGTTGTTTGCCGAGGTGGACGAATTGTTGCGTCTCGGAGTCATCGAAACAAGCGAGAGCCCGTGGAGCAACCGCGTGACGCTGGTACGGAAGCCGGGAAAAAACCGATTGTGTCTGGATGCGCGGAAACTAAACAAATTAACCGTGAAGGATGCTTACCCGCTGCAAAGCATCGAGTCAATCCTGAGCCGCGTAGAGGAAACTGTGCACATAAGCAGCATCGATTTAAAGCACGCATTTTGGCAGATAGAGCTGGAGCCTGAAAGTCGGACGTACACAGCATTCACGGTGCCGGGCAGACCGCTCTATCAATTTAAATCGATGCCCTTCGGGTTGTGCAATGCAGCCCAACGGCTGTGTCGGTGGATGGATCGAGTAATTCCACAACGACTCCGAAGCCATGTCTTTGTATACTTGGACGATCTACTAGTTATTTCCCGGACGTTTGAGGAGCATATACACCTGTTAGAGGAAGTGGCCAAGTGTCTCAAGGAGGCAAACCTGACAATTGAAAGAAAAAAATCGAAATTCGGCTATAAATATTTAAAGTATTTAGGGTACATCGTAGGCGACGGCGCACTTAGGAAAGATCCGGAGAAAGTTCAGGCGTTCACCCAAATACCAATGCCAAGGAACGTGAAACAAATCCGGAGATTTTTGGGGACAGCTGGCTGGTATCGGCGGTTTATCCGAAATTTCTCGGCACTCTCGGCTCCTCTGACGGACTGTCTGAAAGGAAAAGGGCAATTTTAGCTGACGGAGGAGGCAGGAAAATCGTTCGATGAGCTCAAAAAAGCACTTACCAGCGCCCCCGTGCTACATCACCCGGACTTTAAGAAGCACTTCTTTATCCAGTGTGATGCGAGCCACGTGGGGATTGGAGCAGTTCTCTTCCTAAGAGTTCCTCTTCCTTCTAAGCTAAGAGGGGCACAGCTCAACTATAGCGTACCAGAGAAGGAGTGTCTGGCGGCGGTAAGAGCCATAGAGAAGTTCCGTGCATACTTAGAACTGATGCCATTCACGGTGATAACAGATCACGCGAGTTTGCAGTGGCTCATGCGATTCAAGGCACTGGATGGGAGGCTAGCCAGGTGGTCGTTGGCTCTCCAGGCTTATGACTTCGAAATTGAGCACCGCAAAAGAAAGGAAAATATCGTCGCCGATACGCTGTCACGTCCCTTTGACGTTGACACTATCGACTTCCTGGAGAGCGACACCACAGCCTTCGAGGATGAAGATTACCGAAGAAAAATCGAGTCGGTCCAAAGCGATAAGGATGAGTTCCCAGACCTGAAGGTGGAGGAAGGACTGCTGTTTAAGCGCACACAGTTTGGCCGGCCGGAATTAGAGGAGTTTTCGTGGAAGCTATGGATCCCAGAAGCCCTGACGAGCACACTGATCCAACATGCTCACGACAGCGATGTGGCAATGCATGGAGGGATCGCGAGGACACTGGGACGGTGGCCCCGGATGACCGTGCAGGTGAAGTCATATGTGGCTGATTGTGACACCTGCAAAGAAACAAAACATTCAACACAGGATCACCGTCAACTCATGGGGGCCGAAACCATAACCGAGAGGCCGATTCAAAAACTGTACCTGGATTTCCAGGGTCCATATCCGACTCGAAGTGGCAATGTAGTCATACTGATAGTCCTCGATCACATGTCCAGATATGTCTGATTGAAGGCTTCCGATTCTTGCACGCCGAGGTCTTCGCGCAGTTTGGCGTGCCTCAAATAGTACACACGGATAATGGAAAACAATTTGTGTCAGCTGAATTCTCTCAATTCCTGGATAGAAGAAGCATAACGCACCTGAAGTCGGGGAACTATGCACCGCAGGCGAACGCGGCCGAACGAGTGAACCAGACAGTACTGGCAGCAATATGGACGTACGTTAGTGAGGATCACACGCGCTGGGACGAGAAGCTGAGGGATATCCAGTGTGTGGCTAGGAGTGCTATACACACGGGCATCGGGACGTCGCCATACTTTGTGTTGTTTGGGCAGCACATGTTTACTAGCGGCCGAGATTATAAATTGGCACGCAGACTGGGCGCCCTAAATGATGCACAAGTGTCACCCTTGGCGAGGAGTGATAAGATGGAAATAGTCCGAGATGAGGTCCGAGGAAACTCTCATGAAGCCTACAATGGAGCGAAGAACAGGTATAATCGAAAAGCTCGAGAAATTAGGTACTCACCGGGTCAGGAGATATATAAGCGGAATTTCGTGTTGAGCAAGGCGAGGAGTAGGCGATGGCCTACGTTTGGGGCCCCTTAATTGAAAAAGCCCGCCTTGCTTTGCACTCCCGTTTCGGCAGAGTAATCCTGGAAACGGTAGTGTGGTGTTATGGGCGGCTTTGGAGAGAGCCGATAGGTATTAGGGCTGGAGAAGAAAAAGACAGCGGAATCTATTGTGGATCCTGCGAGGCAGTGGCAGAGTTGTGTGAGAAAAAAGGAAACGGGACGAGGAAGAAAAAAAGAGGAGTTTCCGGTGGAAAATAGAGGAGGCCGCACGTGCCCTGAAACAAAAAAAAAGAAGGAAAAATTGGTGATCGTGGAGACGAAGATCCCACCAAGACATCAGCAGCAGGCATCAACATCAGCGGAAGCGGCGGACATCGGCAACAGCAGCCCGGTACTGGCCAGGCCGGAACCTGGTGCGAGAACCATCAGCGGAGCACCGGCACCAAGGAATCCAACGGAGCACCGACTGGAGACACGTTTGTGTCCCCACACACCGTATTTGTATTTTCGTGCAGAATTAGTTATTATGTATTGTCGCAAAATTAGATATTAAGAAATAAGTAAGATAAGTATGAAAGTAAAACGTAGTCATGAGTGAGTAGAAAACGGTAGTTGGGTGGGATGAGAGCGAGAAGAAGAGCGGGACCCTGAATATGAAAAGGGAGCGCGCGAATTAAAAAAATGGCGCTCATGGAAGGGTGGGACCACACTCATGGATAATAATATCAAATATCCCCGCTGAAGAGAGTGCCAACGAGGACAATTTTTGTATGTTTTTTTTTGTTTTTGTTAATCCGTCCCCTGGTCTATCGGGTCGGAAACACACCTGACTTCCCCGTGTGCTAGCTGGGAACGATAGGCCAGGGTGGTAAAGAGGCGGGTCATAACAAATGGTGCCCAACTGGAATAAAAAGGATCGATTTTAAGCGCGAGTCTTAAAGGCCGGTGTAAAATGGAACCCTGGTAGAACGAAACTCAGCCGGTCCGCGAGCCGGGAATAAATCCTAGCCGTCGTAGCCGCTGAGAGGAGTAGAAGTGAGGAAAATGGACATGGTAGTTATGTATCGGAGGTAGAAGGGAATGAAGTGTGTGTCCCGAGTTGTGGTCCAGGTATTACCAGGTGGTAGTAGCCTCGTTGTCCGACTCGTGGAGTTCGCTGTCCGGATCTGAAAAGAGGAAGAGGTGCCTGAGGATCTGTCGAGTCGGTCCGGGCTATGTCCAGAGGCATTAACGTCGTTGTCCGATTCTGGGGATCCACGGTGATCTAAGGAAGGAAACAGCAAAGGGAGTTGGCACTCAGAAAAAGTAGGCGAAGGTAAATAGCAAGGGGAAAAGAAGGGGGTCCGCTCACCGGAAAAACAATAAATGCAGTTGTCTCTCATCCCACCAAAAAAATTAAATGTGAATTTTTGTCTGAAGCATTTTGGGTATTATAGGTTTTTTTTGTTGGTGATTTAGCAGACTATTGGAAAGCCGAATTAAGAAAACCCAAAGGGAAATCATCATTTTTTTTGAGGACTGACGATCCTCGCTAGCATTGTTAGAAAGCAATCTTAGAAGTTTGCATTAGGCATGTCATCGGAAAAAGAGTTTTTGTTTGGGAGAGGAAGTATTTAGTTATTTAGTGTTGTATTTAATTAGGCTATTAATTGTTGATGTAGGTGTTTATTTATTTATTTAATTAAATCAATTTATATATTTCGATTTATCAATTTATTCATTTAAATTAACCGATTTATGTATTTAAATTTATTTATTTGGTTATCTAAACATTGAATTAATTATTCGCGTATTTATTTATCGCACTGTTTATTTATTTATTTTCTCGTTATGATTGAAGGTATTTAGGTTAATTAGCCAGGTACCAGGTGTTTAGTGGAGGAGGGTAGTAAGATAATAAACAATCCAATTTATTTTTCACCAAGATAGTTAGGTAAATTTAGCGATTCGCATTGGCGAGTAAATAAAGAATAGACGAAGGAAAGGAGTACGTTAGGAAAATTGGTTGATGAGTGACCCGGAGGTTTTTATAGGGTCGAGAAGGCGTAGCCCGGAGGCACAGCGCAGGTACCAGCCGTACAACATGCCGACGACTCGGTCCCAGGACCAGGGACCAGGAGGACCCAGAGGCCGGAGCAGTAGGAGGTCAACAGCGAACCGTAAGGACCTGGTGTTACCGCCCGAGTTAAGCTCAGCCGTGAGCGCAGCGTTAGCCCAAGCACAGGAGACCTACCGAGCGTCGCTCGGGCAGCAAATGGAAGCGCTGCGATTGTCAATGCAATGCGGACATGCTAGAGTTCATGCGAGAGATCAACGCTGTGGTGGGTTCATTAAAAGCGGAGCGAACGGCGAGTGATGCGAATGGAAGGAACCGGGGATCAAATGCAACCAGTCTGGGAGGAGGTCAACAGCACCCGCGAACCAGCAAGCACATTCCAACGCACTTGTTCGGGGACAACCGAACATTGGAGGCCGATCAGAGGACCCAAGCCGATCAGAGACCTGTGGAGGAGTGGCTGTTCAACGGGATGGGCGCAGGAGTAAACCCTAACAGGAATCGATCGAGTTTCGGAGAGGCTAGGCAGGAGCAAGGGCAGATACGAAGATGGGGACTTAGCTTCGATGGCGATCCAAAGGGGATGCCCGTGGCGGAGTTCATATTCCGGGTGGAGCATCTACAGACGTCGTATCAGGTACCGTGGGCGGAGGTGTTGAAAGCCTTTCACACATTGGTCAGTAGCCACGCTAGGGATTGGTACTGGATGCATGTTCGGACGGTAGGAATGCCGGACTGGCCGAATCTGAGATATGGTCTCCAGCAGCAGTTTCAAGTTCGTCGGACAGAGTTCGAGCGAGAGCAAGAGCTCAGGGAACGCCGACAACGCCACGGGGAGTCGGCAGACCAGTACATCCAGGAGATGTTGGTGTTGAGGTCGAGATTGCTGAATCCGTTCTCGGATTATGATCTAAAAAAGATCATAAAGATCAATATTAGGGATTCAATTTTTGATCTTGGACGTTGATATGCAATGACTGCATCTTTCAAGAGGCGATGCAGTTACTGCACCGTCAAGTGGCCCGTGTGAAACCAGCAGAAGGCTGTTACGCGCGGATCCCAGGCAAAACGCAGCCCTCCTCCCGCCCAACCGACCGAGGGGCGCTGCCGCATGACGCACGGTGCGTAGCCAAACCGAACGCGAACATGCGAGAAAGATAGCTATTAGACTAACATTCGAGGAAAATTAGCACTAAACTTACTAAGAGACTAAGCATGCAATCAAAATACAAATACCACTACAATTACTAATTACTAAAAAGGTGTGTAAGGATTAGTAATTTAATAAGAGGAAGAGAATTAGTGGTGGATATAATATGGTAGAGGGAATTATAATCCGAGCATAAGACCCTAAACGGTTCATGCAAGGAATAATTCGATCTACAAAGTGGAAGGAACAACGGTATAAAATTTCTAGTCAGTCTAATAGGAATCGTGAAGTTTATGCGGCTCAATAGATCAGGGCTGTCTATGTCACCCCTGATCAAGTTGTGCATAAATATCACACCAAGCATTTTTCTACGGTTAACTAAGGATGGGTGGTTTACTAATAGTAGTCTACTAGAGTAAGATGGGAGTCTTACACCCGCATCCCAGTTAAGGCCCCGCAGAGCAAAGAGTAAAAAGTTTTTCTGTACTGATTCTATACGGTCCTGGTGTACTTTGTACTGAGGGCACCATACACAGGAGCCGTATTCTAAGATCGGACGAACAAGCGAGGTATAGAGAGTCTTTGTTATATAGGGGTCGTCAAATTCCTTTGACCACCTCTTTATAAACCCAAGCACGCCCATGGCCTTATTTACCATGGTAGAAATGTGTTCGGAAAACTTTAACTTGGGGTCTAACATAACACCTAGATTATCCACCAGGGTAATTCTCTCAA
Source organism: Drosophila miranda (assembly GCF_003369915.1). Taxonomy (NCBI): domain Eukaryota; kingdom Metazoa; phylum Arthropoda; class Insecta; order Diptera; family Drosophilidae; genus Drosophila; species Drosophila miranda. The sequence continues at coordinate 42,556,978 of NC_046674.1, forward strand.
GAGAACCACCAAATAGGGTATAGGGAGCCAACAAAGGGCGCAGGGAAGAGCACAAAGTACATGAATTGGATGCGAACACTCACGACCCGGAGGAACAGACCGAGGCTTTGGATGCTGTCCATAGGACGAGGGAATCCGGAATCGATCGCACCCAGCTGAAGTGCTGGAATTGCGCTCAGCCGGGTCACACATATTTTGAGTGTGAGTCGGCCGTGCGTAACCTGTTCTGCTACAAGTGCGGGCTGGCCGGGGTCATCCTCCCTAAATGCCCTAAATGTCGGCCGGGAAACGCGAAAAGGAGCACGACGCAATTGGAGGAGTCGAGTTCCACGTCGCCGCGAAGCAGCCAATAGAAAGGCCCTCCAACGCTAAATTAGATACCCTAAGGAAAGAAGTAGCAATAAGGATATTTACACTACCATATATAAGGTTAACCAAGCTGTATTACCCGAAGGAAAGATAGCGGCAGTACGAACAGGAATCGGATAATGGAAACGAAGTCGATGAGAGTATCCGAACGGGAGAAGTCAGAGCACAGCGGGCTCGGGACAGGTTCCAGGGGCGAAAAAGGAGGCGGCTCCAGGTGTGTGCAGCAGTCCACTCGGCCATGCGTCAGGATGACAGGCCATTCGCACGAGTGAAGTTGGGCCCGAGGACGCTGATGGGACTACTGGATACAGGGGCATCGGTGAGCCTTCTGGGGAAAGGTGGCCTGGAACTGATAGGAGAATTGGAGCTGAAATTTTAAGACATAAAGAAATTCTCAGTACAAACAGCGGGCGGCACTCCTCATAAAATACTGGGACATGTGTCGACGTATGGACCTATGACGTATGGAGGCCAGAAGCAGACTATGGAGTTGTTCCTGTGTCCCTCGCTAAAACAATCGCTGTACATAGCGGTCGATTTCTGGCGGAAGTTTGGTCTGGCTCCGAATATAGTAGGCCTAGAACGACACAAGGAATTAGCCGAAATTGATGCTGAGGTGCTGACTAGGAGTAAACCAACGGAACCGCACGAGTTGACGCACACGCAGCAGACACGTCTGGACCAGGTGAAGAACAACTTCAGGGCATTCGACACACATGGTTTGGGAAGAACGACGCTCGAAAGGCACGAAATTCAATTAATCGAGGGAGCCGTACCCGTAAAGGAGCGATTCTACCCGGTATCTCCCGCGGTGCAAGAGCTGTTGTTTGCCGAGGTGGACGAATTGTTGCGTCTAGGAGTCATCAAAACAAGCGAGAGCCCGTGGAGCAACCGCGTGACGCTGGTACGGAAGCCGGGAAAAAACCGATTGTGTCTGGATGCGCGGAAACTAAACAAATTAACCGTGAAGGATGCTTACCCGCTGCAAAGCATCGAGTCAATCCTGAGCCGCGTAGAGGAAACTGTGTACATAAGCAGCATCGATTTAAAGCACGCATTTTGGCAGATAGAGCTGGAGCCTGAAAGTCGGACGTACACAGCATTCACGGTGCCGGGCAGACCACTCTATCAATTTAAATCGATGCCCTTCGGGTTGTGCAATGCAGCCCAACGGCTGTGTCGGTGGATGTATCGAGTAATTCCACAACGACTCCGAAGCCATGTCTTTGTATACTTGGACGATCTACTAGTTATTTCCCGGACGTTTGAGGAGCATATACACCTGTTAGAGGAAGTGGCCAAGTGTCTCAAGGAGGCAAACCTGACAATTGAAAGAAAAAAATCGAAATTCGGCTATAAATATTTAAAGTATTTAGGGTACATCGTAGGCGACGGCGCACTTAGGAAAGATCCGGAGAAAGTGCAGGCGATCACCCAAATACCAATGCCAAGGAACGTGAAACAAATCCGGAGATTTTTGGGGACAGCTGGCTGGTATCGGCGGTTTATCCGAAATTTCTCGGCACTCTCGGCTCCTCTGACGGACTGTCTGAAAGGAAAAGGGCAATTTTAGCTGACGGAGGAGGCAGGAAAATCGTTCGATGAGCTCAAAAAAGCACTTACCAGCGCCCCCGTGCTACATCACCCGGACTTTAAGAAGCACTTCTTTATCCAGTGTGATGCGAGCCACGTGGGGATTGGAGCAGTTCTCTTCCTAAGAGTTCCTCTTCCTTCTAAGCTAAGAGGGGCACAGCTCAACTATAGCGTACCAGAGAAGGAGTGTCTGGCGGCGGTAAGAGCCATAGAGAAGTTCCGTGCATACGTAGAACTGATGCCATTCACGGTGATAACAGATCACGCGAGTTTGCAGTGGCTCATGCGATTCAAGGCACTGGATGGGAGGCTAGCCAGGTGGTCGTTGGCTCTCCAGGCTTATGACTTCGAAATTGAGCACCGCAAAAGAAAGGAAAATATCGTCGCCGATACGCTGTCACGTCCCTTTGACGTTGACACTATCGACTTCCTGGAGTTCGACACCACAGCCTTCGAGGATGAAGATTACCGAAGAAAAATCGAGTCGGTCCAGAGCGATAAGGATGAGTTCCCAGACCTGAAGGTGGAGGAAGGACTGCTGTTTAAGCGCACACAGTTTGGCCGGCCGGAATTAGAGGAGTTTTCGTGGAAGCTATGGATCCCAGAAGCCCTGACGAGCACACTGATCCAACATGCTCACGACAGCGATGTGGCAATGCATGGAGGGATCGCGAGGACACTGGGACGGTGGCCCCGGATGACCGTGCAGGTGAAGTCATATGTGGCTGATTGTGACACCTGCAAAGAAACAAAACATTCAACACAGGATCACCGTCAACTCATGGGGGCCGAAACCATAACCGAGAGGCCGATTCAAAAACTGTACCTGGATTTCCAGAGTCCATATCCGACTCGAAGTGGACTCGAAGTGGCAATGTAGTCATACTGATAGTCCTCGATCACATGTCCAGATATGTCTGATTGAAGGCTTCCGATTCTTGCACGCCGAGGTCTTCGCGCAGTTTGGCGTGCCTCAAATAGTACACACGGATAATGGAAAACAATTTGTGTCAGCTGAATTCTCTCAATTCCTGGATAGAAGAAGCATAACGCACCTGAAGTCGGGGAACTATGCACCGCAGGCGAACGCGGCCGAACGAGTGAACCAGACAGTACTGGCAGCAATATGGACGTACGTTAGTGAGGATCACACGCGCTGGGACGAGAAGCTGAGGGATATCCAGTGTGTGGCTAGGAGTGCTATACACACGGGCATCGGGATGTCGCCATACTTTGTGTTGTTTGGGCAGCACATGTTTACTAGCGGCCGAGATTATAAATTGGCACGCAGACTGGGCGCCCTAAATGATGCACAAGTGTCACCCTTGGCGAGGAGTGATAAGATGGAAATAGTCCGAGATGAGGTCCGAGGAAACTCTCATGAAGCCTACAATGGAGCGAAGAACAGGTATAATCGAAAAGCTCGAGAAATTAGGTACTCACCGGGTCAGGAGATATATAAGCGGAATTTCGTGTTGAGCAAGGCGAGGAGTAGGCGATGGCCTACGTTTGGGGCCCCTTAATTGAAAAAGCCCGCCTTGCTTTGCACTCCCGTTTCGGCAGAGTAATCCTGGAAACGGTAGTGTGGTGTTATGGGCGGTTTTGGAGAGAGCCGATAGGTATCAGGGCTGGAGAAGAAAAAGACAGCGGCATCTATTGTGGATCCTGGGAAGCAGTGGCAGAGTTGCGTGAGAAAAAACGAAACGGGACGAGGAAGAAAAAAAGAGGAGTTTCCGGTGGAAAATAGAGGAGGCCGCACGTGCCCTGAAAGAAAAAAAGAAGAAAAAATTGGTGATCGTGGAGACGAAGATCCCACCAAGACATCAGCGGCAGGCATCAACATCAGCGGAAGCGGCGGACATCGGCAGCAGCAGCCCGGTACTGGCCAGGCCGGAAACCTGGTGCGAGAACCATCAGCGGAGCACCGGCACCCAGGAATCCAACGGAGCACCGACTGGAGACACGTTTGTGTCCCCACACACCGTATTTGTATTCGTCGGCAGAATCTAGGTTATTAATTAATATTGTTAAAAAAATAGATAAATAAGAAAATATAACATGAATATAATATGAAAGTAAAACGTAGTCATGAGTGAGTAGAAAACGGTAGTTGGGTGGGACGAGAGCGAGAAGAAGAGCGGGACCCTGAATATGAAAAGGGAGCGCGCGAATTAAAAAAATGGCGCTCATGGAAGGGTGGGACCACGCTCATGGATAATAATATCAAATATCCCCGCTGAAGAGAGTGCCAACGAGGACAATTTTTGTATGTTTTTTTTTGTTTTTGTTATTCCGTCCCCTGGTCTATCGGGTCGGAAACACACCTGACTTCCCCGTGTGCTAGCTGGGAACGATAGGCCAGGGTGGTAAAGAGGCGGGTCATAACAAATGGTGCCCAACTGGAATAAAAAGGATCGATTTTAAACGCGAGTCTTAAAGGCCGGTGTAAAATGGAACCCTGGTAGAACGAAACTCAGCCGGTCCGCGAGCCGGGAATAAATCCTAGCCGTCGTAGCCGCTGAGAGGAGTAGAAGTGAGGAAAATGGACATGGTAGTTATGTATCGGAGGTAGAAGGGAATGAAGTGTGTGTCCCGAGTTGTGGTCCAGGTATTACCAGGTGATAGTAGCCTCGTTGTACGACTCGTGGAGTTCGCTGTCCGGATCTGAAAAGAGGAAGAGGTGCCGGAGGATCTGTCGAGTCGGTCCGGGCTATGTCCAGAGGCATTAACGTCGTTGTCCGATTCTGGGGATCCACGGTGATCTAAGGAAGGAAACAGCAAAGGGAGTTGGCACTCAGAAAAAGTAGGCGAAGGTAAATAGCAAGGGGAAAAGAAGGGGGTCCGCTCACCGGCAAAACAATAAATGCAGTTGTCTCTCATCCCACCAAAAAAATTAAATGTGAATTTTTGTCTGAAGCATTTTGGGTATTATAGGTTTTTTTTTGTTGGTGATTTAGCAGACTATTGGAAAGCCGAATTAAGAAAACCCAAAGGGAAATCATCTTTTTTTTTGAGGACTGACGATCCTCGCTAGCATTGTTAGAAAGCAATCTTAGAAGTTTGCATTAGGCATGTCATCGGAAAAAGAGTTTTTGTTTGGGAGAGGAAGTATTTAGTTATTTAGTGTTGTATTTAATTAGGCTATTAATTGTTGATGTAGGTGTTTATTTATTTATTTAATTAAATCAATTTATATATTTAGATTTATCAATTTATTCATTTAAATTAACCGATTTATGTATTTAAATTTATTTATTTGGTTATCTAAACATTGAATTAATTATTCGCGTATTTATTTATCGCACTGTTTATTTATTTATTTTCTCGTTATGATTGAAGGTATTTAGGATTAATTAGCCAGGTACCAGGTGTTTAGTGGAGGAGGGTAGTAAGATAATAAACAATCCAATTTATTTTTCACCAAGATAGTTAGGTAAATTTAGCGATTCGCATTGGCGAGTAAATAAAGAATAGACGAAGGAAAGGAGTACGTTAGGAAAATTGGTTGATGAGTGACCCGGAGGTTTTTATAGGGTCGAGAAAGACAAGGCGTAGCCCGGAGGCACAGCGCAGGTACCAGCCGTACAACATGCCGACGACTCGATCCCAGGACCAGGGACCAGGAGGACCCAGAGGCCGGAGCAGTAGGAGGTCAACAGCGAACCCGTAAGGACCTGGTGTTACCGCCCGAGTTAAGCTCAGCCGTGAGCGCAGCGTTAGCCCAAGCACAGGAGACCTACCGAGCGTCGCTCGGGCAGCAAATGGAAGCGCTGCGATTGTCAATGCAATGCAATGCAATGCGGACATGCTAGAGTTCATGCGAGAGATCAACGCTGTGGTGGGTTCATTAAAAGCGGAGCGAACGGCGAGTGATGCGAATGGAAGGAACCGGGGATCAAATGCAACCAGTCTGGGAGGAGGTCAACAGCACCCGCGAACCAGCAAGCACATTCAACGCACTTGTTCGTGGACAACCGAACATTGGAGGCCGATCAGAGGACCCAAGCCAATCAGAGACCTGTGGAGGAGTGGCTGTTCAACGGGATGGGCGCAGGAGTAAACCCTAACAGGAATCGATCGAGTTTCGGAGAGGCTAGGCAGGAGCAAGGGCAGATACGAAGATGGGGACTTAGCTTCGATGGCGATCCAAAGGGGATGCCCGTGGCGGAGTTCATATTCCGGGTGGAGCATCTACAGACGTCGTATCAGGTACCGTGGGCGGAGGTGTTGAAAGCCTTTCACACATTGGTCAGTAGCCACGCTAGGGATTGGTACTGGATGCATGTTCGGACGGTAGGAATGCCGGACTGGCCGAATCTGAGATATGGTCTCCAGCAGCAGTTTCAAGTTCGTCGGACAGAGTTCGAGCGAGAGCAAGAGCTCAGGGAACGCCGACAACGCCACGGGGAGTCGGCAGACCAGTACATCCAGGAGATGTTGGTGTTGAGGTCGAGATTGCTGAATCCGTTCTCGAATTATGATCTAAAAAAGATCATAAAGATCAATATTAGGGATTCAATTTTTGATCTTGGACGTTGATATGAAATGACTGCATCTTTCAAGAGGCGATGCAGTTACTGCACCGTCAAGTGGCCCGTGTGAAACCAGCAGAAGGCTGTTACGCGCGGATCCCAGGCAAAACGCAGCCCTCCTCCCGCCCAACCGACCGAGGGGCGCTGCCGCATGACGCACGGTGCGTAGCCAAACCGAACGCGAACATGCTAGAAAGATAGCTATTAGACTAACATTCGAGGAAAATTAGCACTAAACTTACTAAGAGACTAAGCATGCAATCAAAATACAAATACCACTACAATTACTAATTACTAAAAAGGTGTGTAAGGATTAGTAATTTAATAAGAGGAAGAGAATTAGTGGTGGATATAATATGGTAGAGGGAATTATAATCCGAGCATAAGACCCTAAACGGTTCATGCAAGGAATAATTCGATCTACAAAGTGGAAGGAACAACGGTATAAAATTTCTAGTCAGTCTAATAGGAATCGTGAAGTTTATGCGGCTCAATAGATCAGGGCTGTCTATGTCACCCCTGATCAAGCTGTGCATAAATATCACACCAAGCATTTTTCTACGGTTAACTAAGGATGGGTGGTTTACTAATAGTAGTCTACTAGAGTAAGATGGGAGTCTTACACCCGCATCCCAGTTAAGGCCCCGCAGAGCAAAGAGTAAAAAGTTTTTCTGTACTGATTCTATACGGTCCTGGTGTACTTTGTACTGAGGGCACCATACACAGGAGCCGTATTCTAAGATCGGACGAACAAGCGAGGTATAGAGAGTCTTTGTTATATAGGGGTCGTCAAATTCCTTTGACCACCGCTTTATAAACCCAAGCACGCCCATGGCCTTATTTACCATGGTAGAAATGTGTTCGGAAAACTTTAACTTGGGGTCTAACATAACACCTAGATTATCCACCAGGGTAATTCTCTCAAGAGAACCACCAAATAGGGTATAGGGAGCCAACAAAGGGCGCAGGGAAGAGCACAAAGTACATGAATTGGATGCGAACACTCACGACCCGGAGGAACAGACCGAGGCTTTGGATGCTGTCCATAGGACGAGGGAATCCGGAATCGATCGCACCCAGCTGAAGTGCTGGAATTGCGCTCAGCCGGGTCACACCTATTTTGAGTGTGAGTCGGCCGTGCGTAACCTGTTCTGCTACAAGTGCGGGCTGGCCGGGGTCATCCTCCCTAAATGCCCTAAATGTCGGCCGGGAAACGCGAAAAGGAGCACGACGCATTTGGAGGAGTCGAGTTCCACGTCGCCGCGAAGCAGCCAATAGAAAGGCCATCCAACGCTAAATTAGATACCCTTAAGGAAAGAAGTAGCAATAAGGATATTTACACTACCATATATAAGGTTAACCAAGCTGTATTACCCGAAGGAAAGATAGCGGCAGTACGAACAGGAATCGGATAATGGTAAACGAAGTCGATGAGAGTATCCGAACGGGAAAAGTCAGAGAACAGCGGGCTCGGGACAGGTTCCAGGGGCGAAAGAGGAGGCGGCTCCAGGTGTGTGCAGCAGTCCACTCGGCCATGCGTCAGGATGACAGGCCATTCGCACGAGTGAAGTTGGGCCCGAGGACGCTGATGGGACTACTGGATACAGGGGCATCGGTGAGCCTTCTGGGGAAAGGTGGCCTGGAACTGATAGGAGAATTGGAGCTGAAATCTTAAGACATAAAGAAATTCTCTGTACAAACAGCGGGCGACACTCCTCATAAAATACTGGGACATGTGTCGACGTATGGACCTATGACGTATGGAGGCCAGAAGCAGACTATGGAGTTGTTCCTGTGTCCCTCGCTAAAACAATCGCTGTACATAGCGGTCGATTTCTGGCGGAAGTTTGGTCTGGCTCCGAATATAGTAGGCCTAGAACGACACAAGGAATTAGCCGAAATTGATGCTGAGGTGCTGACTAGGAGTAAACCAACGGAACCGCACGAGTTGACGCACACGCAGCCGACACGTCTGGACCAGGTGAAGAACAACTTCGGCATTCGACACACATGGTTTGGGAAGAACGACGCTCGAAAGGCACGAAATTCAATTAATCGAGGGAGCCGTACCCGTAAAGGAGCGATTCTACCCGGTATCTCCCGCGGTGCAAGAGCTGTTGTTTGCCGAGGTGGACGAATTGTTGCGTCTAGGAGTCATCAAAACAAGCGAGAGCCCGTGGAGCAACCGCGTGACGCTGGTACGGAAGCCGGGAAAAAACCGATTGTGTCTGGATGCGCGGAAACTAAACAAATTAACCGTGAAGGATGCTTACCCGCTGCAAAGCATCGAGTCAATCCTGAGCCGCGTAGAGGAAACTGTGTACATAAGCAGCATCGATTTAAAGCACGCATTTTGGCAGATAGAGCTGGAGCCTGAAAGTCGGACGTACACAGCATTCACGGTGCCGGGCAGACCACTCTATCAATTTAAATCGATGCCCTTCGGGTTGTGCAATGCAGCCCAACGGCTGTGTCGGTGGATGTATCGAGTAATTCCACAACGACTCCGAAGCCATGTCTTTGTATACTTGGACGATCTACTAGTTATTTCCCGGACGTTTGAGGAGCATATACACCTGTTAGAGGAAGTGGCCAAGTGTCTCAAGGAGGCAAACCTGACAATTGAAAGAAAAAAATCGAAATTCGGCTATAAATATTTAAAGTATTTAGGGTACATCGTAGGCGACGGCGCACTTAGGAAAGATCCGGAGAAAGTGCAGGCGATCACCCAAATACCAATGCCAAGGAACGTGAAACAAATCCGGAGATTTTTGGGGACAGCTGGCTGGTATCGGCGGTTTATCCGAAATTTCTCGGCACTCTCGGCTCCTCTGACGGACTGTCTGAAAGGAAAAGGGCAATTTTAGCTGACGGAGGAGGCAGGAAAATCGTTCGATGAGCTCAAAAAAGCACTTACCAGCGCCCCCGTGCTACATCACCCGGACTTTAAGAAGCACTTCTTTATCCAGTGTGATGCGAGCCACGTGGGGATTGGAGCAGTTCTCTTCCTAAGAGTTCCTCTTCCTTCTAAGCTAAGAGGGGCACAGCTCAACTATAGCGTACCAGAGAAGGAGTGTCTGGCGGCGGTAAGAGCCATAGAGAAGTTCCGTGCATACGTAGAACTGATGCCATTCACGGTGATAACAGATCACGCGAGTTTGCAGTGGCTCATGCGATTCAAGGCACTGGATGGGAGGCTAGCCAGGTGGTCGTTGGCTCTCCAGGCTTATGACTTCGAAATTGAGCACCGCAAAAGAAAGGAAAATATCGTCGCCGATACGCTGTCACGTCCCTTTGACGTTGACACTATCGACTTCCTGGAGTTCGACACCACAGCCTTCGAGGATGAAGATTACCGAAGAAAAATCGAGTCGGTCCAGAGCGATAAGGATGAGTTCCCAGACCTGAAGGTGGAGGAAGGACTGCTGTTTAAGCGCACACAGTTTGGCCGGCCGGAATTAGAGGAGTTTTCGTGGAAGCTATGGATCCCAGAAGCCCTGACGGCACACTGATCCAACATGCTCACGACAGCGATGTGGCAATGCATGGAGGATCGCGAGGACACTGGGACGGTGGCCCCGGATGACCGTGCAGGTGAAGTCATATGTGGCTGATTGTGACACCTGCAAAGAAACAAAACATTCAACACAGGATCACCGTCAACTCATGGGGCCGAAACCATAACCGAGAGGCCGATTCAAAAACTGTACCTGGATTTCCAGAGTCCATATCCGACTCGAAGTGGACTCGAAGTGGCAATGTAGTCATACTGATAGTCCTCGATCACATGTCCAGATATGTCTGATTGAAGGCTTCCGATTCTTGCACGCCGAGGTCTTCGCGCAGTTTGGCGTGCCTCAAATAGTACACACGGATAATGGAAAACAATTTGTGTCAGCTGAATTCTCTCAATTCCTGGATAGAAGAAGCATAACGCACCTGAAGTCGGGGAACTATGCACCGCAGGCGAACGCGGCCGAACGAGTGAACCAGACAGTACTGGCAGCAATATGGACGTACGTTAGTGAGGATCACACGCGCTGGACGAGAAGCTGAGGGATATCCAGTGTGTGGCTAGGAGTGCTATACACACGGGCATCGGGACGTCGCCATACTTTGTGTTGTTTGGGCAGCACATGTTTACTAGCGGCCGAGATTATAAATTGGCACGCAGACTGGGCGCCCTAAATGATGCACAAGTGTCACCCTTGGCGAGGAGTGATAAGATGGAAATAGTCCGAGATGAGGTCCGAGGAAACTCTCATGAAGCCTACAATGGAGCGAAGAACAGGTATAATCGAAAAGCTCGAGAAATTAGGTACTCACCGGTCAGGAGATATATAAGCGGAATTTCGTGTTGAGCAAGGCGAGGAGTAGGCGATGGCCTACGTTTGGGGCCCCTTAATTGAAAAAGCCCGCCTTGCTTTGCACTCCCGTTTCGGCAGAGTAATCCTGGAAACGGTAGTGTGGTGTTATGGGCGGTTTTGGAGAGAGCCGATAGGTATCAGGGCTGGAGAAGAAAAAGACAGCGGCATCTATTGTGGATCCTGGAAGCAGTGGCAGAGTTGCGTGAGAAAAAACGAAACGGGACGAGGAAGAAAAAAAGAGGAGTTTCCGGTGGAAATAGAGGAGGCCGCACGTGCCCTGAAAGAAAAAAAGAAGAAAAATTGGTGATCGTGGAGACGAAGATCCCACCAAGACATCAGCGGCAGGCATCAACATCAGCGGAAGCGGCGGACATCGGCAGCAGCAGCCCGGTACTGGCCAGGCCGGAAACCTGGTGCGAGAACATCAGCGGAGCACCGGCACCAAGGAATCCAACGGAGCCACCGACTGGAGACACGTTTGTGTCCCCACACACCGTATTTGTATTCGTCGGCAGAATCTAGGTTATTAATTAATATTGTTAAAAAAATAGATAAATAAGAAAATATAACATGAATATAATATGAAAGTAAAACGTAGTCATGAGTGAGTAGAAAACGGTAGTTGGGTGGGACGAGAGCGAGAAGAAGAGCGGGACCCTGAATATGAAAAAGGAGCGCGCGAATTAAAAAAATGGCGCTCATGGAAGGGTGCACCCTTCCATGAGCGCCATTTTTTTAATTCGCGCGCTCCCTTTTCATATTCAGGGTCCCGCTCTTCTTCTCGCTCTCGTCCCACCCAACTACCGTTTTCTACTCACTCATGACTACGTTTTACTTTCATATTATATTCATGTTATATTTTCTTATTTATCTATTTTTTTAACAATATTAATTAATAACCTAGATTCTGCCGACGAATACAAATACGGTGTGTGGGGACACAAACGTGTCTCCAGTCGGTGCTCCGTTGGATTCCTTGGTGCCGGTGCTCCGCTGATGGTTCTCGCACCAGGTTTCCGGCCTGGCCAGTACCGGGCTGCTGCTGCCGATGTCCGCCGCTTCCGCTGATGTTGATGCCTGCCGCTGATGTCTTGGTGGGATCTTCGTCTCCACGATCACCAATTTTTTCTTCTTTTTTTCTTTCAGGGCACGTGCGGCCTCCTCTATTTTCCACCGGAAACTCCTCTTTTTTTCTTCCTCGTCCCGTTTCGTTTTTTCTCACGCAACTCTGCCACTGCTTCCCAGGATCCACAATAGATGCCGCTGTCTTTTTCTTCTCCAGCCCTGATACCTATCGGCTCTCTCCAAAACCGCCCATAACACCACACTACCGTTTCCAGGATTACTCTGCCGAAACGGGAGTGCAAAGCAAGGCGGGCTTTTTCAATTAAGGGGCCCCAAACGTAGGCCATCGCCTACTCCTCGCCTTGCTCAACACGAAATTCCGCTTATATATCTCCTGACCCGGTGAGTACCTAATTTCTCGAGCTTTTCGATTATACCTGTTCTTCGCTCCATTGTAGGCTTCATGAGAGTTTCCTCGGACCTCATCTCGGACTATTTCCATCTTATCACTCCTCGCCAAGGGTGACACTTGTGCATCATTTAGGGCGCCCAGTCTGCGTGCCAATTTATAATCTCGGCCGCTAGTAAACATGTGCTGCCCAAACAACACAAAGTATGGCGACGTCCCGATGCCCGTGTGTATAGCACTCCTAGCCAAACAATGGATCTCCGTCAGCTTCTCGTCCCAGCGCGTGTGATCCTTACTAACGTACGTCCTTATTGCTGCCAGTACTGTCTGGTTCACTCGTTCGGCCGCGTTCGCCTGCGGTGCATAGTTCCCCGACTTCAGGTGCGTTATGCTTCTTCTATCCAGGAATTGAGAGAATTCAGCTGACACAAATTGTTTTCCATTATCCGTGTGTACTATTTGAGGCACGCCAAACTGCGCGAAGACCTCGGCGTGCAAGAATCGGAAGCCTTCAATCAGACATATCTGGACATGTGATCGAGGACTATCAGTATGACTACATTGCCACTTCGAGTCCACTTCGAGTCGGATATGGACCCTGGAAATCCAGGTACAGTTTTTGAATCGGCCTCTCGGTTATGGTTTCGGCCCCCATGAGTTGACGGTGATCCTGTGTTGAATGTTTTGTTTCTTTGCAGGTGTCACAATCAGCCACATATGACTTCACCTGCACGGTCATCCGGGGCCACCGTCCCAGTGTCCTCGCGATCCCTCCATGCATTGCCACATCGCTGTCGTGAGCATGTTGGATCAGTGTGCTCGTCAGGGCTTCTGGGATCCATAGCTTCCACGAAAACTCCTCTAATTCCGGCCGGCCAAACTGTGTGCGCTTAAACAGCAGTCCTTCCTCCACCTTCAGGTCTGGGAACTCATCCTTATCGCTTTGGACCGACTCGATTTTTCTTCGGTAATCTTCATCCTCGAAGGCTGTGGTGTCGCTCTCCAGGAAGTCGATAGTGTCAACGTCAAAGGGACGTGACAGCGTATCGGCGACGATATTTTCCTTTCTTTTGCGGTGCTCAATTTCGAAGTCATAAGCCTGGAGAGCCAACGACCACCTGGCTAGCCTCCCATCCAGTGCCTTGAATCGCATGAGCCACTGCAAACTCGCGTGATCTGTTATCACCGTGAATGGCATCAGTTCTACGTATGCACGGAACTTCTCTATGGCTCTTACCGCCGCCAGACACTCCTTCTCTGGTACGCTATAGTTGAGCTGTGCCCCTCTTAGCTTAGAAGGAAGAGGAACTCTTAGGAAGAGAACTGCTCCAATCCCCACGTGGCTCGCATCACACTGGATAAAGAAGTGCTTCTTAAAGTCCGGGTGATGTAGCACGGGGGCGCTGGTAAGTGCTTTTTTGAGCTCATCGAACGATTTTCCTGCCTCCTCCGTCAGCTAAAATTGCCCTTTTCCTTTCAGACAGTCCGTCAGAGGAGCCGAGATTGCCGAGAAATTTCGGATAAACCGCCGATACCAGCCAGCTGTCCCCAAAAATCTCCGGATTTGTTTCACGTTCCTTGGCATTGGTATTTGGGTGATCGCCTGCACTTTCTCCGGATCTTTCCTAAGTGCGCCGTCGCTACGATGTTACCCTAAATACTTTAAATATTTATAGCCGAATTTCGATTTTTTTCTTTCAATTGTCAGGTTTGCCTCCTTGAGACACTTGGCCACTTCCTCTAACAGGTGTATATGCTCCTCAAACGTCCGGGAAATAACTAGTAGATCGTCCAAGTATACAAAGACATGGCTTCGGAGTCGTTGTGGAATTACTCGATACATCCACCGACACAGCCGTTGGGCTGCATTGCACAACCCGAAGGGCATCGATTTAAATTGATAGAGTGGTCTGCCCGGCACCGTGAATGCTGTGTACGTCCGACTTTCAGGCTCCAGCTCTATCTGCCAAAATGCGTGCTTTAAATCGATGCTGCTTATGTACACAGTTTCCTCTACGCGGCTCAGGATTGACTCGATGCTTTGCAGCGGGTAAGCATCCTTCACGGTTAATTTGTTTAGTTTCCGCGCATCCAGACACAATCGGTTTTTTCCCGGCTTCCGTACCAGCGTCACGCGGTTGCTCCACGGGCTCTCGCTTGTTTCGATGACTCCGAGACGCAACAATTCGTCCACCTCGGCAAACAACAGCTCTTGCACCGCGGGAGATACCGGGTAAAATCGCTCCTTTACGGGTACGGCTCCCTCGATTAATTGAATTTCGTGCCTTTCGAGCGTCGTTCTTCCCAAACCATGTGTGTCGAATGCCCTGAAGTTGTTCTTCACCTGGTCCAGACGTGTCTGCTGCGTGTGCGTCAACTCGTGCGGTTCCGTTGGTTTACTCCTAGTCAGCACCTCAGCATCAATTTCGGCTAATTCCTTGTGTCGTTCTAGGCCTACTATATTCGGAGCCAGACCAAACTTCCGCCAGAAATCGACCGCTATGTACAGCGATTGTTTTAGCGAGGGACACAGGAACAACTCCATAGTCTGCTTCTGGCCTCCATACGTCATAGGTCCATACGTCGACACATGTCCCAGTATTTTATGAGGAGTGCCGCCCGCTGTTTGTACTGAGAATTTCTTTATGTCTTAAAATTTCAGCTCCAATTCTCCTATCAGTTCCAGGCCACCTTTCCCCAGAAGGCTCACCGATGCCCCTGTATCCAGTAGTCCCATCAGCGTCCTCGGGCCCAACTTCACTCGTGCGAATGGCCGTCATCCTGACGCATGGCCGAGTGGACTGCTGCACACACCTGGAGCCGCCTCCTCTTTCGCCCCTATCGCGGCTATCTTTCCTTCGGGTAATACAGCTTGGTTAACCTTATATATGGTAGTGTAAATATCCTTATTGCTACTTCTTTCCTTAGGGGTATCTAATTTAGCGTTGGATGGCCTTTCTATTGGCTGCTTCGCGGCGACGTGGAACTCGACTCCTCCAAATGCGTCGTGCTCCTTTTCGCGTTTCCCGGCCGACATTTAGGGCATTTAGGGAGGATGACCCCGGCCAGCCCGCACTTGTAGCAAAACAGGTTACGCACGGCTGACTCACACTCAAAATAGGTGTGACCCGGCTGAGCGCAATTCCAGCACTTCAGCTGGGTGCGATCGATTCCGGATTCCCTCGTCCTATGGACAGCATCCAAAGCCTCGGCCTGTTCCTCCGGGTCGTGAGTGTTCGCATCCAACTCATGTACTTTGTGCTCTTCCCTGCGCCTTTGTTGGCTCCCTATACCCTATTTGGTGGTTCTCTTGAGAGAATTACCCTGGTGGATAATCTAGGTGTTATGTTAGACCCCAAGTTAAAGTTTTCCGAACACATTTCTACCATGGTAAATAAGGCCATGGGCGTGCTTGGGTTTATAAAGAGCTGGTCAAAGGAATTTGACGACCCCTATATAACAAAGACTCTCTATACCTCGCTTGTTCGTCCGATCTTAGAATACGGCTCCTGTGTATGGTGCCCTCAGTACAAAGTACACCAGGGACCGTATAGAATCAGTACAGAAAAAACTTTTTACTCTTTGCTCTGCGGGGCCTTAACTGGGATGCGGGTGTAAGACTCCCATCTTACTCTAGTAGACTACTATTAGTAAACCACCCGTCCTTAGTTAACCGTAGAAAAATGCTTGGTGTGATATTTATGCACAACTTGATCAGGGGTGATATAGACAGCCCTGATCTATTGAGCCGCATAAACTTCACGATTCCTATTAGACTGACTAGAAATTTTTATACCGTTGTTCCTTCCACTTTGTAGATCGAATTATTCCTTGCATGAACCGTTTAGGGTCTTATGCTCGGATTATAATTCCCTCTACCATATTATATCCACCACTAATTCTCTTCCTCTTATTAAATTACTAATCCTTACACACCTTTTTAGTAATTAGTAATTGTAGTGGTATTTGTATTTTGATTGCATGCTTAGTCTCTTAGTAAGTTTAGTGCTAATTTTCCTCGAATGTTAGTCTAATAGCTATCTTTCTCGCATGTTCGCGTTCGGTTTGGCTACGCACCGTGCGTCATGCGGCAGCGCCCCTCGGTCGGTTGGGCGGGAGGAGGGCTGCGTTTTGCCTGGGATCCGCGCGTAACAGCCTTCTGCTGGTTTCACACGGGCCACTTGACGGTGCAGTAACTGCATCGCCTCTTGAAAGATGCAGTCATTGCATATCAACGTCCAAGATCAAAAATTGAATCCCTAATATTGATCTTTATGATCTTTTTTAGATCATAATCCGAGAACGGATTCAGCAATCTCGACCTCAACACCAACATCTCCTGGATGTACTGGTCTGCCGACTCCCCGTGGCGTTGTCGGCGTTCCCTGAGCTCTTGCTCTCGCTCGAACTCTGTCCGACGAGCTTGAAACTGCTGCTGGAGACCATATCTCAGATTCGGCCAGTCCGGCATTCCTACCGTCCGAACATGTATCCAGTACCAATCCCTAGCGTGGCCACTGACCAATGTGTGAAAGGCTTTCAACACCTCCGCCCACGGTACCTGATACGACGTCTGTAGATGCTTCACCCGGAATATGAACTCCGCCACGGGCTTCCCCTTTGGATCGCCATCGAAGCTAAGTCCCCATCTTCGTATCTGCCCTTGCTCCTGCCTAGCCTCTCCGAAACTCGATCGATTCCTGTTAGGGTTTACTCCTGCGCCCATCCCGTTGAACAGCCACTCCTCCACAGGTCTCTGATCGGCTTGGGTCCTCTGATCGGCCTCCAATGTTCGGTTGTCCACGAACAAGTGCGTTGGATGTGCTTGCTGGCTCGCGGGTGCTGTTGACCTCCTCCCAGACTGGTTGCATTTGATCCCCGGTTCCTTCCATTCGCATCACTCGCCGTTCGCTCCGCTTTTAATGAACCCACCACAGCGTTGATCTCTCGCATGAACTCTAGCATGTCCGCATTGCATTGACAATCGCAGCGCTTCCATTTGCTGCCCGAGCGACGCTCGGTAGGTCTCCTGTGCTTGGGCTAACGCTGCGCTCACGGCGGAGCTTAACTCGGGCGGTAACACCAGGTCCTTACGGGTTCGCTGTTGACCTCCTACTGCTCCGGCCTCTGGGTCTCCTGGTCCCTGGTCCTGGGATCGAGTCGTCGGCATGTTGTACGGCTGGTACCTGCGCTGTGCCTCCGGGCTACGCCTTGTCTTTCTCGACCCTATAAAAACCTCCGGGTCACTCATCAACCAATTTTCCTAACGTACTCCTTTCCTTCGTCTATTCTTTATTTACTCGCCAATGCGAATCGCTAAATTTACCTAACTATCTTGGTGAAAAATAAATTGGATTGTTTATTATCTTACTACCCTCCTCCACTAAACACCTGGTACCTGGCTAATTAACCCTAAATACCTTCAATCATAACGAGAAAATAAATAAATAAACAGTGCGATAAATAAATACGCGAATAATTAATTCAATGTTTAGATAACCAAATAAATAAATTTAAATACATAAATCGGTTAATTTAAATGAATAAATTGATAAATCGAAATATATAAATTGATTTAATTAAATAAATAAATAAACACCTACATCAACAATTAATAGCCTAATTAAATACAACACTAAATAACTAAATACTTCCTCTCCCAAACAAAAACTCTTTTTCCGATGACATGCCTAATGCAAACTTCTAAGATTGCTTTCTAACAATGCTAGCGAGGATCGTCAGTCCTCAAAAAAAAAGATGATTTCCCTTTGGGTTTTCTTAATTCGGCTTTCCAATAGTCTGCTAAATCACCAACAAAAAAAACCTATAATACCCAAAATGCTTCAGACAAAAATTCACATTTAATTTTTTTGGTGGGATGAGAGACAACTGCATTTATTGTTTTGCCGGTGAGCGGACCCCCTTCTTTTTCCCCTTGCTATTTACCTTCGCCTACTTTTTCTGAGTGCCAACTCCCTTTGCTGTTTCCTTCCTTAGATCACCGTGGATCCCCAGAATCGGACAACGACGTTAATGCCTCTGGACATAGCCCGGACCGACTCGACAGATCCTCCGGCACCTCTTCCTCTTTTCAGATCCGGACAGCGAACTCCACGAGTCGTACAACGAGGCTACTATCACCTGGTAATACCTGGACCACAACTCGGGACACACACTTCATTCCCTTCTACCTCCGATACATAACTACCATGTCCATTTTCCTCACTTCTACTCCTCTCAGCGGCTACGACGGCTAGGATTTATTCCCGGCTCGCGGACCGGCTGAGTTTCGTTCTACCAGGGTTCCATTTTACACCGGCCTTTAAGACTCGCGCTTAAAATCGATCCTTTTTATTCCAGTTGGGCACCATTTGTTATGACCCGCCTCTTTACCACCCTGGCCTATCGTTCCCAGCTAGCACACGGGGAAGTCAGGTGTGTTTCCGACCCGATAGACCAGGGGACGGATTAACAAAAACAAAAAAAAACATACAAAAATTGTCCTCGTTGGCACTCTCTTCAGCGGGATATTTGATATTATTATCCATGAGCGTGGTCCCACCCTTCCATGAGCGCCATTTTTTTTAATTCGCGCGCTCCCTTTTCATATTCAGGGTCCCGCTCTTCTTCTCGCTCTCGTCCCACCCAACTACCGTTTTCTACTCACTCATGACTACGTTTTACTTTCATATTATATTCATGTTATATTTTCTTATTTATCTATTTTTTTTAACAATATTAATTAATAACCTAGATTCTGCCGACGAATACAAATACGGTGTGTGGGGACACAAACGTGTCTCCAGTCAGTGCTCCGTTGGATTCCTTGGTGCCGGTGCTTCGCTGATGGTTCTCGCACCAGGTTTCCGGCCTGGCCAGTACCGGGCTGCTGCTGCCGATGTCCGCCGCTTCCGCTGATGTTGATGCCTGCCGCTGATGTCTTGGTGGGATCTTCGTCTCCACGATCACCAATTTTTTCTTCTTTTTTTCTTTCAGGGCACGTGCGGCCTCCTCTATTTTCCACCGGAAACTCCTCTTTTTTTCTTCTCGTCCCGTTTCGTTTTTTCTCACGCAACTCTGCCACTGCTTCCCAGGATCCACAATAGATGCCGCTGTCTTTTTCTTCTCCAGCCCTGATACCTATCGGCTCTCTCCAAAACCGCCCATAACACCACACTACCGTTTCCAGGATTACTCTGCCGAAACGGGAGTGCAAAGCAAGGCGGGCTTTTCAATTAAGGGGCCCCAAACGTAGGCCATCGCCTACTCCTCGCCTTGCTCAACACGAAACTCCGCTTATATATCTCCTGACCCGGTGAGTACCTAATTTCTCGAGCTTTTCGATTATACCTGTTCTTCGCTCCATTGTAGGCTTCATGAGAGTTTCCTCGGACCTCATCTCGGACTATTTCCATCTTATCACTCCTCGCCAAGGGTGACACTTGTGCATCATTTAGGGCGCCCAGTCTGCGTGCCAATTTATAATCACGGCCGCTAGTAAACATGTGCTGCCCAAACAACACAAAGTATGGCGACGTCCCGATGCCCGTGTGTATAGCACTCCTAGCCACACACTGGATATCCCTCAGCTTCTCGTCCCAGTACTGTCTGGTTCACTCGTTCGGCCGCGTTCGCCTGCGGTGCATAGTTCCCCGACTTCAGGTGCGTTATGCTTCTTCTATCCAGGAATTGAGAGAATTCAGCTGACACAAATTGTTTTCCATTATCCGTGTGTACTATTTGAGGCACGCCAAACTGCGCGAAGACCTCGGCGTGCAAGAATCGGAAGCCTTCAATCAGACATATCTGATATGTGATCGAGGACTATCAGTATGACTACATTGCCACTTCGAGTCCACTTCGAGTCGGAATATGGACCCTGGAAATCCAGGTACAGTTTTGAATCGGCCTCTCGGTATGGTTTCGGCCCCCATGAGTTTGACGGTGATCCTGTGTTGAATGTTTTTTTTTTTTTTTTTTCTTTGCAGGTGTCACAAATCAGCCACATATGACTTCACCTGCACGGTCATCCGGGGCCACCGTCCCAGTGTCCTCGCGATCCCTCCATGCATTGCCACATCGCTGTCGTGAGCATGTTGGATCAGTGTGCTCGTCAGGGCTTCTGGGATCCATAGCTTCCACGAAAACTCCTCTAATTTCCGGCCGGCCAAACTGTGTGCGCTTAAACAGCAGTCCTTCCTCCACCTTCAGGTCTGGGAACTCATCCTTATCGCTCTGGACCGACTCGATTTTTCTTCGGTAATCTTCATCCTCGAAGGCGGTGGTGTGGTGTCGAACTCCAGGAAGTCGATAGTGTCAACGTCAAAGGGACGTGACAGCGTATCGGCGACGATATTTTCCTTTCTTTTGCGGTGCTCAATTTCGAAGTCATAAGCCTGGAGAGCCAACGACCACCTGGCTAGCCTCCCATCCAGTGCCTTGAATCGCATGAGCCACTGCAAACTCGCGTGATCTGTTATCACCGTGAATGGCATCAGTTCTACGTATGCACGGAACTTCTCTATGGCTCTTACCGCCGCCAGACACTCCTTCTCTGGTACGCTATAGTTGAGCTGTGCCCCTCTTAGCTTAGAAGGAAGAGGAACTCTTAGGAAGAGAACTCCTCCAATCCCCACGTGGCTCGCATCACACTGGATAAAGAAGTGCTTCTTAAAGTCCGGGTGATGTAGCACGGGGGCGCTGGTAAGTGCTTTTTTGAGCTCATCGAACGATTTTCCTGCCTCCTCCGTCAGCTAAAATTGCCCTTTTCCTTTCAGACAGTCCGTCAGAGGAGCCGAGAGTGCCGAGAAATTTCGGATAAACCGCCGATACCAGCCAGCTGTCCCCAAAAATCTCCGGATTTGTTTCACGTTCCTTGGCATTGGTATTTGGGTGATCGCCTGAACTTTCTCCGGATCTTTCCTAAGTGCGCCGTCGCCTACGATGTACCCTAAATACTTTAAATATTTATAGCCGAATTTCGATTTTTTTCTTTCAATTGTCAGGTTTGCCTCCTTGAGACACTTGGCCACTTCCTCTAACAGGTGTATATGCTCCTCAAACGTCCGGGAAATAACTAGTAGATCGTCCAAGTATACAAAGACATGGCTTCGGAGTCGTTGTGGAATTACTCGATCCATCCACCGACACAGCCGTTGGGCTGCATTGCACAACCCGAAGGGCATCGATTTAAATTGATAGAGCGGTCTGCCCGGCACCGTGAATGCTGTGTACGTCCGACTTTCAGGCTCCAGCTCTATCTGCCAAAATGCGTGCTTTAAATCGATGCTGCTTATGTACACAGTTTCCTCTACGCGGCTCAGGATTGACTCGATGCTTTGCAGCGGGTAAGCATCCTTCACGGTTAATTTGTTTAGTTTCCGCGCATCCAGACACAATCGGTTTTTTCCCGACTTCCGTACCAGCGTCACGCGGTTGCTCCACGGGCTCTCGCTTGTTTCGATGACTCCGAGACGCAACAATTCGTCCACCTCGGCAAACAACAGCTCTTGCACCGCGGGAGATACCGGGTAGAATCGCTCCTTTAAGGGTACGGCTCCCTCGATTAATTGAATTTCGTGCCTTTCGAGCGTCGTTCTTCCCAAACCATGTGTGTCGAATGCCCTGAAGTTGTTCTTCACCTGGTCCAGACGTGTCTGCTGCGTGTGCGTCAACTCGTGCGGTTCCGTTGGTTTACTCCTAGTCAGCACCTCAGCATCAATTTCGGC
Organism: Drosophila miranda; assembly: GCF_003369915.1. Taxonomy (NCBI): domain Eukaryota; kingdom Metazoa; phylum Arthropoda; class Insecta; order Diptera; family Drosophilidae; genus Drosophila; species Drosophila miranda. The sequence continues at coordinate 42,579,041 of NC_046674.1, forward strand.
TAATTCCTTGTGTCGTTCTAGGCCTACTATATTCGGAGCCAGACCAAACTTCCGCCAGAAATCGACCGCTATGTACAGCGATTGTTTTAGCGAGGGACACAGGAACAACTCCATAGTCTGCTTCTGGCCTCCATACGTCATAGGTCCATACGTCGACACATGTCCCAGTATTTTATGAGGAGTGCCGCCCGCTGTTTGTACTGAGAATTTCTTTATGTCTTAAAATTTCAGCTCCAATTCTCCTATCAGTTCCAGGCCACCTTTCCCCAGAAGGCTCACCGATGCCCCTGTATCCAGTAGTCCCATCAGCGTCCTCGGGCCCAACTTCACTCGTGCGAATGGCCTGTCATCCTGACGCATGGCCGAGTGGACTGCTGCACACACCTGGAGCCGCCTCCTTTTTCGCCCCTGGAACCTGTCCCGAGCCCGCTGTGCTCTGACTTCTCCCGTTCGGATACTCTCATCGACTTCGTTTCCCATTATCCGATTCCTGTTCGTACTGCCGCTATCTTTCCTTCGGGTAATACAGCTTGGTTAACCTTATATATGGTAGTGTAAATATCCTTATTGCTACTTCTTTCCTTAGGGGTATCTAATTTAGCGTTGGAGGGCCTTTCTATTGGCTGCTTCGCGGCGACGTGGAACTCGACTCCTCCAATTGCGTCGTGCTCCTTTTCGCGTTTCCCGGCCGACATTTAGGGCATTTAGGGAGGATGACCCCGGCCAGCCCGCACTTGTAGCAGAACAGGTTACGCACGGCCGACTCACACTCAAAATATGTGTGACCCGGCTGAGCGCAATTCCAGCACTTCAGCTGGGTGCGATCGATTCCGGATTCCCTCGTCCTATGGACAGCATCCAAAGCCTCGGTCTGTTCCTCCGGGTCGTGAGTGTTCGCATCCAATTCATGTACTTTGTGCTCTTCCCTGCGCCCTTTGTTGGCTCCCTATACCCTATTTGGTGGTTCTCTTGAGAGAATTACCCTGGTGGATAATCTAGGTGTTATGTTAGACCCCAAGTTAAAGTTTTCCGAACACATTTCTACCATGGTACATAAGGCCATGGGCGTGCTTGGGTTTATAAAGAGGTGGTCAAAGGAATTTGACGACCCCTATATAACAAAGACTCTCTATACCTCGCTTGTTCGTCCGATCTTAGAATACGGCTCCTGTGTATGGTGCCCTCAGTACAAAGTACACCAGGACCGTATAGAATCAGTACAGAAAAACTTTTTACTCTCTGCTCTGCGGGGCCTTAACTGGGATGCGGGTGTAAGACTCCCATCTTACTCTAGTAGACTACTATTAGTAAACCACCCATCCTTAGTTAACCGTAGAAAAATGCTTGGTGTGATATTTATGCACAACTTGATCAGGGGTGACATAGACAGCCCTGATCTATTGAGCCGCATAAACTTCACGATTCCTATTAGACTGATTAGAAATTTTATACCGTTGTTCCTTCCACTTTGTAGATCGAATTATTCCTTGCATGAACCGTTTAGGGTCTTATGCTCGGATTATAATTCCCTCTACCATATTATATCCACCACTAATTCTCTTTCTCTTATTAAATTACTAATCCTTACACACCTTTTTAGTAATTAGTAATTGTAGTGGTATTTGTATTTTGATTGCATGCTTAGTCTCTTAGTAAGTTTAGTGCTAATTTTCCTCGAATGTTAGTCTAATAGCTATCTTTCTCGCATGTTCGCGTTCGGTTTGGCTACGCACCGTGCGTCATGCGGCAGCGCCCCTCGGTCGGTTGGGCGGGAGGAGGGCTGCGTTTTGCCTGGGATCCGCGCGTAACAGCCTTCTGCTGGTTTCACACGGGCCACTTGACGGTGCAGTAACTGCATCGCCTCTTGAAAGATGCAGTCATTGCATATCAACGTCCAAGATCAAAAATTGAATCCCTAATATTGATC